>NW_024870941.1:0-440000 GCF_019054845.1 Dipodomys spectabilis | reverse complement strand
TGGATTGGAGTGTCTGCTGATTACTTGAAATCACATCCGTTTTATTTTTTTAATGTTAGCCAAAGAGCCCTAATCCAGTGAAAAAAATAAAGCAGGGATCCAAGTCAGAGTCAATTTGGTGAGTGAGAATGTGCTTTTACATGGAGCAGTCTCCATGGATCTAGCATCCATGAGCAGGGAAAAGAGGAGATCTCTACTCCAAAAGCACATGGTTATTCCTGAAAATGAAATGAAAATAAAAATAAACTCTTCAGCTTCACTCATCATCATTTTAGCTACTACATTGCCCCAACCATTGTTTTCCTTAATTCCTAGATCACTGATATGTAAGCATTATATTGTATAATATATATCCAGAATAGAAGTGATAAATTGCCTTTCATTAGGCTGACTCCTCTGTATGGATCATTCTCTAGCCCTTGTGGAAAATGCTGCTGCAATGTAGCTTCTTCTTTATTCTACTGTTCTTGGCAAGGCTCAGTGAAATGATAATAGATTTCATCTTACTCCCATTAGTCTGCAACTTGATCTTGGAAGAGAATGGCTAAGGATGTAATAATCAACACCTAGAGGCAAGATGTAAGAATCCCATTTTCAGATGAAGAAAATGAGGTCTGAAAGTTACATTGTCTGTTGATATCACACACTGTAAAAGCAGGAATGAATACCTGAATGTGTTATGCTTTGAAGTTTATATTTCGTTTTAGGACAAAGAACATTGAAGACATTGCTTACATGTGACTCTGACTAACCTTTAAATTTGACTGTTAGGGGACTTGATTATCTTCTTACAGATTTATCCTTAGTTGAACTGTCAATGCCTGGTCCAAAAGCCAAACTGTAATGAACATGAGCACTCTTTTAAAAAACAATGCAGATAGACTGATTCTTATATATTCAGATAAGACATACATATCTGATGAAAATTTCCTGGTTGGAAGGTTTGGTTCTCAAGACATGATGGGGGAAGGTTTAATGGAGGAAGATTTTATTGTCAGTAGTACAGTTCTACATGCTCTTAAGTTCTTTGATCATTTATTTTTAAAGAAGAGAAGAATTCACATTGCAAGATCAAATTCTGTGAGAAAACAAATGCTCCTTGTTCTCATAAACTAGTCATCTCATCATGACAAAATGATAAAATTGTCAAATTTGGTCAAATTGTCCTGTAATTCTGCTAGTTCTCTTTCCCAGATGAGTCATACTGCCATTTAACTGACCCCTTGTTAACCTTCTGTTTACTCTTTTATCTATTGATAAAAATATCAAAGTGAGGCAACACTTGTTTTGAAAGAACAACACCCAGCAGGCTAATGGGAATTGAATGCATGTTAATCCTGTCTTGGCTTCTGAAGAACGCTGAAGTGATTGCTGTAGTAACAGTATCTAGTATTCACATATTATCATTTAAAAGACATTTTTATGAGTATTATTTCATTTGATCACTATTAACAGCCATTGGACTTTGGTACCTTTGTGTTCATTCAGTGTTATAAACAAAGGAGCTAAGGCTTGGGAAATAACACAGCTATAGATGAAGTAAAAACAAGAACTCTGGGGCATTAATGTCTGGATTTGAATTAGCTCTCTGATCCTGGACAAATTTCATAATCTCTATGTGGCACAGTTTACTCATCTTTAAAAGAATAAAGTTTATGTCACAGTATTGTGGGGATAAAACTGGATAATACTGAACAGGCTTCCCATAAAGTACGGATATATGCTTACTGCAGTAGGAATTCAATTTACCTTATGCATTATTTTTCCTTGGGGGAAAAGTAGATTTACTTTTTCCGGAGCAGAGACCATGAAGTAAGGCGATATTAGAATTAATATCTAAGTCAATTTTTAAAAATGTATTTATCATTTTTAAGTAGTTACACAAAGGACTTTCAATTTAACAGATCCACTAATATGTATAATGAACCTGCATCAGTACCATCCACTAAGTAAATTATTTATACCTAGAACTGTACACAGGAAAAGGTTAGCAGACATTACTTACAATTTGATTAATTTGGAGAAGGTAGCAAACAAAATTGCAGGGCAATTTAACCAAGTCTGACATCTGATCTTCCCGAATTGCCGTAACAGTTGACGAGAACAGGGAGTTCTTTCCTTCTTTACAATAAATGATTAAAAACTTCATCCTAGGGCTGGGAAGGTGGCTCAGTGGTAGAATGCTTGCCTTGCATGCATAAGGCCCTGGGTTCAATTCCTCAGCATCACATAAGCAGAAAAAGTCAGAAGTAGCGCTGTAGCTCAAGTAATAGAGCATTAGCCTTGAGCTGAAGAGCTGAAAGACAGCACCCAGGCCCAGAGTTCAGGCCCCATGACCACCACCAACAACAACAACAAAAAAAAACAAAAACAAAAACCCTTCTATCCTACAGAGAACTGGACTGAGGTTTCTTGGTACCCTGAAACCAATTTCACCAACCAAGGAAATGTTGTCATATAGGTGTCTCTTTTCTTGAGAGTGAAGGGCTAGTCTGTCAGTGTTGTCTTTTAAAACTCTGTAGACCTGGGCTGCAGTCTTGACTTTTAGAACAGGCACTGGCAACTTACCTAAGACAAATTAGCAGGGAAGGAGATTGAGTTTCATGATTATTGCCTGAGATGACACAGGTGACAAGTAGGAAATATGGCAAGAACTCTGGAAAAATAAAATCTCTGTGGGTGGGGTGCGAAGTGACGGAGCACACTAGGAGAGGAAGTCCTGTTATGTGCTAAACATGTGCTTATACCATCCTAACAACCTCATAAAAAGAGATGTAGGCATTAATAGGGAGTTGGAGGTTCAAATCCGTTTTCCCTATGGTTTCTAATCCTTATGCGAGAAGAAGGCCATTTGTCTCACTGCCTTCCTGTAATAAAGATGCGGAAAAGGGATCTGAGGAATTATTCTCTCACCTGCTTCTCTTGCTCAGTTCTTCTCGTTACAGCTACTAAGCCTGCTTCCCTTGCCATCTGAATTTTTCCTACCTCCTTGGTGCCTGCAACCAGGACAGATCAACAGGAGCTACCTTGTAGTGCAACTGTCAGTTTTCCTTCCCTGACTCCAGTACATTTGGGAGACAACCTTCTTCCCTCTCTGAGGTACGTGTACTCTGGACAAACTCCAGTGAGAGGCTGGAAACCGGGCAGAGAAGTCTTGGAGTTGAAGGTATTTCTTGTCAAAAGGAATCTGTGAAAGCCAGGGTTTGTTGCCTTTGACAAGGAGCCTAATTAGCCTTTAACTCTTTAACCACAGCATCATCATCTTCAAGTACAGAGAGAAAATTAACCACTAGCACCCAGAACCACATGGAAGACATTAATGTCCTTCTTCACTAATCCCTCTTTTAAGATCCAATAGTAAATATGCATTATGTTCAACAGGCTCCTCTGAGGCTGAACATGGGTTTTTGTGGCAATAAATGTACTCTAACATGTCTATTTCCTGAACCTTCAGCCCCAACAGTGAAGATAAACCATCTAAGTCCAAGGTTTTTCCAGTGTAATCCTCAAGGCCTGGGAAGTTACAGAGGGGATGCATTCACATATGTATTTAGATATATTTGCACCTCCATTTTTATTTCTACCATCTTGCAATATCTGTTACCTGGAATAGTTATCTGTATAGCTGGAATATAAGAGTAACTACTGGGGCTATCACACATTGATGTGTATGAAGCATTTCACACCATAAAAGTATCAAAATAAGAGTCCACAATGGCTATTTACCTACATCTCTATTACAGATAACCATACCAAATGTTGGTATCTTTTAAAGATTGTGATTGGGAAAGGAATCTGCTGCTTTCTTGAGGCAGGTTCTTCATACCTCACCTGGCATTCTGAATATGCATGTGCAAAGTTGTTCAGGTCCAGGGGGCCATGGTGGCTGTGTGAAGGCATCTCAGAAAAAGGGAAGGCTCGGAGGAAGAATTGGCACTAGTTGGTGTAAAAACTCAGTGTGGTTGTTTTTGAGGTTATTGACGAAAGGGGAAGTTATAACTAATTTCTGGTATTGATCTTGCTGCCCCAACCCTTTTCCAACTTACACAGGGAAGTATGCATGTGCACACATTTACATGGACACATATAGTTAAGCATGGGCACACATGAACTCACACAGGTTTATTTCTTCATTCACAGGCACACATATAGTCACTTGGAGACAGAACTATAGCAAGATGCTTCCTTTCTTATTCCCATCATAGGTACTACGCTTTCAGTCCTACCCATTGTCAGGATTCACCTTGTCTGGCTGTGGGTCATTCTCCTCGAAGAAGTTCATGTGCCAAGGCTGCTTCTTTACCCAGCTATTGAACCTTACTCTATGAAGCTGCTCATCAACTAGCATTACCTCTGTCAACCCTCACAACCACCCAGTCAGATGGATAGTGGATGGACACTTCATGTCTTCATTTCAGACATAGTCAGATTCCCATAGTCAAGCAAAATGTCCAAATCTCAGGACCACACAATCTTGTTCACTATCTCTCCGAAGCCCATGCTGACCTTCAGGGTTTCTTAAAGCTAGAAGATGGGAATGCCTCAATCCATTCATTTCTGAAGGAAGTTTGATTAAAGGGATTTCAACCCCTCATATCAAAGCATTGACAATGGAAAAGAAGAAAATTAAAAATGCATTGTGCACCATTAAGTATGGTTTTATAAAACTTGTCTGATGTACATGTGTTTCTGTGGGCAGGATAGACAGAGAAAATGGATGTTGTTACAACCATAAGTTGTTACAATGAAAATGTAGAACCTTATACACTACAGCCAGTCAGTCTAGTCTTTCAGCACAAGAGCTTGGCTTTCCCTCTGAATAAATTGCTTCCGCATGTGTGTTTCCTAAGCGGAGGGAACATTCCTATCTTATAACCCTAATCAAATTGCACTTAGGTTCCTTCCGCATAGGGTGTCTGTGTATATGTGGCCGCCTTCCTCCCCGCCATTCATCTCCATCTTTCCATGCTTATTGTGTCAAAGGGGACAGGGTTGGAATTGCAAACTCGTTGATTTGAGATATTCACTGTTTACATCTACCAGATTTGACTCATTTAAAACCTAGCCTGACATTGTTTTATTCTTCCTTAGAACTCACAGAACGGGCAGGCTGAACAAGAAAAGGAAAAGGGAAAAAGGAAAAGCAAAGAACTTTATGATGGCTGTGGTGGTGGTTGTTTGCACTGCTAATGTTTGAACCCATGACCTTGAGCATGTTAAGCATGCCCTCTACCCCTAAGCCATTCCCTCAGTCCCTTTGTAAGTTGAATACACCTCTGAAGAGAGACTTAGCACTATTTATTGAATACTAGTTTTATATAAAGTAGAGAAGAATTTAATTTACCTAATTGGTCACAGTCCCACAAAATGTCAAACACTAAGTAAGCTGGGTGTAATTGATCTTATCCACAGGAAGGATACTTGAGCTATTAGCCGGGGAAGAGAATGACAAAGAAGAAATGAACACTTCCCACCCTACCCCCATTCCTGAACCATCTCTAGCCAGTCAGCACATGAAGCCAGGCCAACATTGCCTCCTGAGGCTACAGAGAGTAAGATTGTACTTTTTTGGCTGTTTATATTGTTTTATTACTCTCTATTTTCACATGCCTTGTCGGGAGGGAAACGGAAATGGTGAGTTCTTAGACTTCGTTCTCATGAAAAGGAAGCCACAGCAAACTCTGATAGAGCCAGAAATCCCTTGGGCTATGTTTTCTCTTGTTCCATTGTAAGAACTCACTGCAGGCCCGAGAACATCTTCGAAGAACAAATTCTTCCTTTGCAATCACTGTCGACAAACCAGGTATTGGAAATGGAAGGATTTTTATCACTCAGTTGCTGTCATAGTCCACAGGGCTGACATGAATTAGTAATACCTGCTTCTCAGAGAAAATCACTTTAGATTATTATTTATTTCTGGTAGTCTATCAACTTATTTTCTACTGTGACTTTATGTAAGAATCTCTGATCCTACTTTGGAAGGTTGGAATTGCAACCCTGGTCATAACATAGGGGGTTATGTAGATGAAAGAGAGAGCTGGGGTAGATCTCATAATTGAAAAATATAAGCAATGGGAGAGCATTGCACACTTTGTGAAATATGATACTAAAAGTTTGAAAGATCCACATGTATAAAATAACTAGATTTCAAAATTATGCAGGGAACACATCTATTCAATTCTCAAGTTCTTCATTGGAATAACCTATACTGGCTTTGCTTCAAAAACAAAAACAAAAACGCACTGCCCTAAATGATACATATAATCACTTTGGGACTAGAAGTGTGTGTGCACTCATTTCCCACAGCAAGGTTCACAGTCTTCTCAACCAAGTGGAGCCTTCCTCTTTCTATCTGGACCATCACTTTCTGGGTTCACACCCCATCACCTCCTTCAAGCAGCCTTGTAATAGCAGAGAATTTTCCCTGGTTGGTGGCATTCATCGGGAAGTCAAAGAGATTCAGTCATGAGATGCACAAAGGCTTCTACTTATGACTGCTGAAGTTGAAGTTTTCAACTTACATGTGAGGATCCAAGTAACTTCAAGGACCTGAGAGAGATCCTGAGCTGACAGCTAGCAAAGACCTCCGTCCTACACCTGCGGGTCTTACTCTTTCTCCATTGAGTTATCCTGAAAAGGTAAAGACAATCACCAGATTTGGTAAGCCAACATTTTGCTATATCTAAAATGTAAAAGTTGGAATGCCTGACTTTCAAAACAACTTCAAATGCAAACATCCTGTGATGCTGAACATTAAAAAATAAAGAGTTGGTGAGAATTTGAGTAAGGAGAGCCTAGAAGAGTATCTTTAGAATACAATTGAATGGGTCACCCTTGAACACATTCATAGTTTACATAATGCAGACAGAAAAAAATTACATAGTATATTCTATTACCTAACCTGCTTCACCATTTTTAATCAGTCATCTTTGCAAATTTTCAGGTTACTTTGCCTCAGAAACAAACTGTGTTCAACATGACAGCCTAGTTAAGTGTAAGACCTCTGGTGTCAGAGAGAACTACACTGAAGTCTAGCCTCTTCAGAGAACAACTCTGTGACCTTGGATGGTTTGTGTCGTCTCTGTATGTGAGAATACTTTAAATGCAGTGGGTGTACCTCCTGATTCATACAAAAGATGTCCTCCGTGCCTGTTTATTTCTAACCTCTTGTCAAAGTTTCCTTCTGACAAATAACAAAGTTGCTATACATTTAAGAGTTTCCTTGTATAAGCACTTTATCTCCAGTTCTTTATTAGAAGCTGGAGTAAACTGTGAAGTTAAGAGTACATTGAAACAAAGGAAAGTCTTTCACAGCAAAGACTTCATTCTAGCTTAATTCCTTCAACAGTTTCCTGAGTATGAAATGTGCCATAGAGACATTTTGACCTGAGCGAGATCATTTTCAGAAAAACAAAGATGTTTATGTGCTGTGTGTAATATTTTGGCATTTGATGCTTGGAGCGAAGTTTAAAAGTTCTGAATATACATGAATATCCTAACTTCATTTAGCAGTATCTCCTTTGAAAGGTGAACTTGATATGCTTTTAAATTTCATGCCGTTGGGTCTAGTTAAGATGGCATCCTTGAACGGAACACATTAAAAAATTTCCCTGGAGAGGAAAAGTAGAGCTTGAATTCTTATTCTTCCTCCTCTGTCTTGTTCTCCTTCACAGATCAAAATGTGAGTTGCTAAAAACACTTTCAGCACATTGTTGTGTAAAAGATGATTTTTTAAATCACTAAACAAAAAAATAATAAACTATAAGAATAAATATCAACTTCATTAGAAATCAGACTGCTATATTAAAACAATTTATTTTACTGATGTTATTAAGAATTTGAGCACACTTAACCAGCCTTAATTTGTATGTCCAGCAAGAAAAAGGTGCAGGTAACATGTGATCATAATGAAAGTGATGAGAAAGTTTATTAGGAAAGAAATATGGCAGAGAAAGAAATTATGTGGCATACTCTAATGCCCTGGGAATACCTTGGTCCTTAGTTCATCTTCAGCTATCTTCAGGTACAGATATGAGTGTTAGCTTTAAAGAAGGAGAATTTAGGGGCGGAGGACAAAGGTATGCATACTTCAAAAGTCCTGGTTACACCTGGCCTGCCCGCCAGTATCTCACCTTGTTTTAGCTTGTTCCCATTTTAGGGGAGTACATTGGTTTTCATGAGATGATTGCTCCAGCTCCCAGGTGCAGCCTGATCATTATTTGTATTTAAATTCATTTGTGGAGGTCATCTGTCCTGTGGGGCTTGGCTGTTCCATAGGGATAGTTTTAATCCTTTGTCATAAGGAGATGATCAGTTCATTTGTCTTTCCTAGAACGTGACCAGGGGGAGAATGGCTTCGAACAATGACAGACACAGAATGGAAGCTCCCATGTTAGGTTTTTCTCCTGATTTGAGAGAATTTGTGGCTGCAAGGTAGAGTCACAAGTATGCTTTCAGTAGGCTGACGGTGGGTTGTCTCTAGGGTGAAAACAACAGCATTTGCCTTTGGGGTTTGAGTGCCCATTGAGATGGCCTGTGGGAAATTCCTGCCCTTTCCTCTAGTCTACAGTGCTGCAGCTACCTGTGACATGGGAAGTTTTATTGTATTTTAGGGTGAGTTTTCATTTCCCCATAGTTCATGGCTAATTGCCACCTATTACTAATAGCCATCAAATTAATGTAGCTATGTTTAAAAAAATGGTGGCAACCAGAACCATCCAACTTGTGGTATAGTATTACATTGCTGATACATCTCTAATGTATACAATTCCTTAGGTAAGCTGCAGGGAGGAAGGTCTGAAGAGCTAAAAAGCCACTCTTGCCTTCTGTGTGAAAGTTAGGGGTCTAGGAATTACTTTTAGCCTTTTTATTTCAGTATGAGTTAAGTAAGCACCTCTATGGATATTTGCCCTGTAAGTACCAGTAAGCTAAAAACCCTGAAAAAAAACCCTTAACAATCTTAAACAGAACAACTATCTAAATATACTAAGTGCTGTATATAAGACAGTTTCACTACAATGCCACTTCTAGGAATAAAATATATTATTCCTACTAAATATCTAATAACAAGAGTCTGTTCACTTTAGAGCAGAATGTAAATACATAAACATATTAATTGTGGACCCTCTCCAATATGGCTCCTTGCAAAACAGAACTTGGACAGTGAAGATATTGAATCTTAAAACTCCAAGTCTAAAATGCCATTTACATTGCAGTGGTGACTCCCCCATAATGACTTAATGTCAGCCCCGATTATGACTTTTGTGGGCTACATCTTAACATGGCTAGTCTTCAGGGTTGCATAATAATGCCTGAGATTTTCCCAGGTCAGCATGGCAAGATGCTGGTGGCTCTAACTAGCTAGAGTCTCAAGAAAAGTTGAATGCTTGTGCAGAGTCTTGGCTATGGCTCTGTCTTTGTAGCACACCAGAATCTCTCTGCCTGCATTCTTGATCTGTCTGTTGAAATCTCTGTGTATACCACCACAAACCTGCATCCTTCAAACCTGCAGAATTAGCAACACATAGACTATGCCAAAGCTTTCCATTTGCTCATTTTGGAGCGATAGCAGGACCCACATCTGGACCCATTTAAACCATAGGCATAGGCACAGTTGCTTTCTAAAAGAGCAGAGTCAAAATCTGAGAAAGGTAGTCTTGGGTCTTGAGCTCGTGAAGATTACCTTGGGTTTGAAGGAACTCAGTGGTTGTATGGCATTTTGAAATCGCTCTTTTCTGGAAGACCTTTGAACTAGGACAGAAGATGTATCTTCACAGATTTGAGTTGTCCTTCAGGACTTGTATCTGTCATCCTGACAGTTGGCTCCTAGCTCCCTATATCTATGAAGATATCTTAACATGCAGTCAATTGTCTATTTCAGCATTTTATTCTTTTCTAGCACACTTTTCTCCAGGCTGTGTATTTTTCAAATCATTTTCTTTTTTTTTTTCTTTTGGTCCTAAATCATTCTGAAAACTACTCAAATCTCCCATTCTATGTTTTGCTTAGAAATTTCTTTCCCAGACAAACTAGTTCATCATTCTTAGGCATGTCCCTCCACAAAGCCCTAGGATATGAATACAGTGAAGCCATGTTCTAACCTACTTTGTAACAAGATGGCCTGTCTTCATTTCTCAGTAAGAACCTCTCATTTCTGAGGCCTTATCAGATTTGGTAAGTTCTGACTCCTTTTTAGTCCCATTGTATTCTGAGTTCTCATCAGTATTATCCCCAAATGATTTATTTTATACCAAGCTAGGATCTTTCTCATCTCCAAATTCTTCAAAGCTCTGCCATTATTCAGTCCCAAAGTCATTTCTTCATTGTTTTTTTCAGATGCTGTTATAACAACTATTACCATACCAATTTATGTCTATTTTCTACTATTAGCACAAAATACCAGAGGCCAGCTGCTTTACAAATTAAAAAAAATGGTTATTTGGTACATAGTTTGAAGGACTGAAAGCTGCAAACCAACTCTATCTACTTAGTCTCTGGTGATGATCCAGTTGGCTTTGGCCTAACCCAAAGAAGAAGCTCAAAGAAGCAGACCTGCTCTAGTGAAAGCTAACTCCTCAAGTCTGACACTCACCACTTCTGAGTTAGGCCCTTATAACCACAGCCCTTCATCACCTCTTCAAGTCTCCCCCAGCCTCCAACATTACCACAGTAGGAACTATGCTTCCAGTACAGGACTCTTTGGGAGACACACACAGACTGTATCTAAATGGTAGCAATGATCAGAACTATAGCTTCTAAATAACCTCAAATTATTAAGTAAAGTGCAAAACTGACTCTTTGAAAGTGAGGAGAAGGATCTTATTATTTTTTTAAAAAACTTTAAATGTGTCTTGAGGAAAATTTTAAAGATATCCTACAAGTGAAAACATTCTCGTCATTTAATTTTCTTATTTTAACTCCACATAAATTAGTGAAATATGAAGATTATGAGCAACTAATCTCAAGAGTTGCACTTATTGGGGGTGTGTGGTGTGTGTGTGTACCAGTACCGAGACAAATTCAAGGTGTTGTGCTATACTCATTTGTATGGGTCAAATCAAACCTGGTACTCTACCCCTTACACTCCATTGGTTAGCTAGAGATGAGAATGTCAAAGATTTTTATGCCCAAGCTGGCTTTGAACTGTGATCCTCAGATCTCAGTTTTTGGAGTAGCTAGGATTACAGGTATGAGCCAACAGTGCTTGGCCAAGACTTGCCTTTATTGATTACTTTCTATCTTCACTTTTATGCTGTATGTTTATTTAAAATGGATTGTATGCTATAAATAAGTGTTAAGACAATGCCTTGCTAAGACCAATAGCCTGCTCCAGCCGTGATGTTTCTCACAGTCTACAATAGAACAGCATGAATACCTCAAGCCAGTGGGTAAAATTTGTCACTTGATATGTTCCGGGACAATGACTTTTATCAAGTACAAATGTCATACTTGCTTCTATAATTTTGCATAGTCCTCATAATCCATGAATCATGTTACTGCTGAATTACTTTTAGGGGAAATAGCTGGGAAAGAGCATATGTTTTGAAAGTTGTTAAAAAGGAAACTGTTGACATAAATATGTACAGGATAAGATGAACATATGGAAATTTTCACGGTGCATTTTCCTCCAGAGTAAATGAAAAGGAATGTCGAACCACAAAGAATGCTTTCCCTGAGCTTCAGAGAAGGATAGCAGCAGTCTTAAAAACGCACTTAATGGATTCATATCTGGAAATGGTTGAATCATAAAAAGGTGTAGCATTCAATTTTATTTTTGAAGTGCTTTGGAAACTTCAGCTTTCTCTTTGAGAAAATGAATAAAACTTTAGGCTCCTTCAAGGTGAGGTGAAGCTATTTTTCAAGTCATTTCCCGTTTAATGGCTAGTAAAGACTGGAGTTGTCTTTTTTCATCCTTCCACCTATCCAGACACAGGACCTAGGCCAGGATTTTCTCCCTGCAGCTTTGTCTACTGGCCTCGGCTTCATTTGACTTCACTGTATCATAAAACTGAAAGTGATGGATGTTTGTAGCACATAATTTTACATTGACTACAAAAAGTATCTTGCGTACTATTCCAACCATAAACTCCCCAGATAGAGGTGAAATCATACTTTCCTAGTGTCCAGCTCACTCTTGGTCCCTCTGCTACAGGCTCAAAAAACACAAACAATCATCAGCCTAATCAGTGGGATAATTTAACTATAACCTTGTGAAATGTATAATAAAAATCATCATTTAATAGCAAGAAATTGACATTTAAAGATGGTACATAGCTTGCTCAAGAAAAATAAAGCCAATAATTATCTGAAAGTAGAATTATCAATATATTTGTGGAAGTCATAAAATTAACCAGTAAAAATATTTTCTTTGTTTCAGAGATTATCTAGATCACTGGAGATGCCCAGTTGAGCATTGCTGATTGAGGAAGAATTGTGCCAATCTTTGGGTGGCAAAGATCTCTGGGCTTGTCTCTTGAATTCTTCAAGCACAGACTCTTCAAGGTAAAGCTAAATGGCAGCAGGTTCCATATTACTTTGTGTTCCCTTTTCTGTCTTCCAGCTATCAGAGGACATAAATCCATGGAAATAAAAGCGGTTACCTTTCAATGGTAGACTGAGGTTTGGTTCAAAGAACGGACTTCAAAAATCTTCCTATGAATGTCCTTATTACTTGACTCAATCTCTTGCCTTTTCTATTCTTTCTTCTCATTGTTCCAAACAAAGATCATCTGTGCAGAGTCTTCTCTGTTGGCGTTAGTGCTTAGAATCAGAAACATTCCTCAACTCAAGGGTCTTCTTGTATAGTAAAAGTAATCAGTGTTTAGAGTGTGCTGGAACAAACCCAGTTCAGTAATATACAAGTAGCACTTCCCTTCACTTCTCTAGTGTTAGTCATCAGAAGCAATGTGGGTACCCAGATAAGGACCATCAATCACTGGATTACAAAGAGGAGTTTGGCTTTGTTTGTCTGTCTGTTTGTTTATAAGCAGCCTCACTATTTTCTACCAGTTAGGTCTCTGTAGTCTCCATTTCTATGTGTGACAACCAATAATGTCTAGATGATGTCTGACACTCCCACAGTGGGAAAATTTGCCCTCACCTGGGATGCAGAGCCTCCGAGTCCGCTTTTACCATTTTTTTTTGGTGTTGCCACTTACCCATGGCATTCCTGTATCATTTACCTCTCCAGCAGATTAAAGGGTTTAAGTGGGTCATCGATAAGTACCTGTCAATGATGTCGAACTATTATTCCTTTGGCTGGACGAAATTAGCTACCAAAATACTTGATATTTGTTCAAGGCCTGCTTGGATTAATTTCTGAGTATGTTGAACAGTGGGATGCCATAGAGAAAAAGCTTTCAAACCAGATGACTTTGGACTGATCACAGTCTCATTATTTATTGGCAGTGTTGCTATTTTGACAAAAAGACTTATTCAACTGTCTGATAAATGTTGGTGTACTGAAAACAGTAGTCCAGAATAAAGGTTTTGGACATGCTATGAAGGTTGGTATATAAAATATGTTCCATGGGCTTATGTGTTGAATTCTGGGTCTTCGGCTTCTGGCCCTATTTTGGGAGGTTCTAGAAAGTTTAGGAGCTGGAGTCAGGCTGGAGAAAGTAGGTCCAGAGGGGAATGACTTGGAAGGTTACATCTGCTCCTTGTGTGTGTCCCATCCATAATAAAATGGCCTTTATCTTTCTTAAATGACAAAGGAAAGCAGTATTTTGGGGCAGGTAAGAATGACTCTGATTCATATTTTAGTGTCCATAATGAAGTTATGTACACCACAGCGCATTCCTTCATTGCCTCTTTTGACTTCTCATTGGTCTCCCAACCGTGGGAGATGAATAGTTAGAACACAGACCATGTGGTCTGTGGGACAGAAAGTATTGACTTCAGGGTGCTTTACAAAGGTTTGTGGATCTTTTCTATGCTCAGAAAAATCAGACCCCAGAATTTGCAACTTTCGACCTCACACTGAGAGCACTGGGGACAAGTCAGGGGAGGGGTTTCTCTGGAGTTCTCTTGTCAAACTTAGGACCAGATCCAGCAAAGAGAAACATAGCTCCCTTCAGTTCTCTTACTGAAATATTAGCCAAGAGAGATGAAAACGCATGCCATGAGAGAAAATAAGGAAAAATCACACACTCCAGCACAGCCCAGGAACCTTATGCTTGGTTCTTCTCTCATCTTCAGGTGCATGCTTTGTTTCTAAAACTCATTTACCGTACTTCTAATGGCTGACAACCTTCATTTTCCAAGAGAAAAAGAAGTGGGTATTTAAGTATCAGCCATCTGGCTCTTGGTTCAGTTTTTTAATTGTTTTTTATTACAGTTATTTTTAGATTATCTTTAAATAGTTGTACAAAGAAGACTTCAATTCCACATGTCAATGTATAAGTATGGTACATCTTCATCACTGGCTGATTGAACTCAATGTCTCTTGCTCATGCTTTATGATCTTCAGATTTCAGCTTCCTGAATAGCTAGGATTACATGTGTGAGTTATTGAGGCCTGGCTTCTTGTGTGAAATTTTTATATTGTGTTACTCCCAAATACAAGTGTACATTAAGTAAGACATATACTTTTTCTCCCATGAATCTGCTATTGTCAGCTTACTGCGGCAGACTCAAATACTGAATATTTGAAAGAAATCAAACATTCTTATTCCCTCCTTGCTTCTCTCCTGAGAGCTCATGGTCTTTCTATTGCTAATCAATCAAGCTGTCATTTTTGTTTGGATCTGGAATGTTCTCAAAGGCCCTTGGCTTGGAGGCTTGGTCCTCAGCAGGTGGTAACATGACAACATCAGTTAGGTAGTAGAAACCTTAGATAAGAACTCGGTGGAAGAAGTAAGTCAATGATAGGAGCATGCTCTTAAAGGGAGGATATTGGGTCGAGAATCTCCCCTTCCCCTTTTCCCCCTTCCCTCCCTCTCTCACTCTCTACCTTCTGGTAGCCATAAAGGCCAAAAAGCCAAAAAGCCATTGAACCAAACAACAATGAACTGAAACCATGGGTTTTTCTCTCTCTAAGTTAGTTTCCTCAGGTATTTCGTTAACAGTGGAGGAACAAACGCTAACATACTTATTTCCCTAGTCTCTGTTGTCACTACAAACATCAGATCCTCTTTTCCTGGGCCTTTCATGATCACAGCAGAACTACTTCTATTTGTTGTTGTTGTTGTTGGTATTGGCATATATTAAGTTGCACATAGTAAAAGGCTTCGGGGTGAATTTCCATAAACACGTATAATGTACTTTGATCGCATTCACCTGCTCTACTGCTGTTTCTTTTATCCTACTCCCCATTCCCCTTGTACCTGGACTATTTAAATGAAGTAATTAACGTGGATACAAATGGCACTGGCTGAGAATGTAACTGGTAGAAAGTTCCTCTTTGGTGGTAAACACATCAGTCAGTTATTTGGTCAGGTTTGGGTGGCAGTGCAAAGCAATAGTGAATCACCACTAGGACCCAAGGCCCATGTGGGTCTGTGAGCTTTACCTCCATTACCCCACACAGTTCTTTCAGCTACTCTATGAGATGGATCAAAAAGGTTATTTTGTGGATAGGAAAAACCGAGGCACAGAGAGGCTAAAAAGGCTCTACACGATTAAAAAGCTAGTAATGAGCACCACAGTTTCAGAACCAAGCAGTTCAGCACTGGAAGGTAAGTGACCTCTTACTCATGGTGCACGTTGCCTCTGATCACATGGAGCTTGAGAACAAAGCTGTAGAATCAGACGATATTTTCCTCCCATGGGTATGACTTCTGGTTGAGTTATTAAATCGTTGTTGTAATTAGAGATTATCCATCTCTTTTTTCCCATTTTACCTTTTTATTTTCTTATTATCTTTGAGTAGTTGTACAAAGGGGTTTCAATTTAACATGCCAATTTATAAGCACAATGCATCTTGAACAATGTCACTCTCTCATTATTCTCCCCCAATCTATCCTAATCCCACCCACCTCCTCATTACCTAATTCCATTTTCACATAGATAATATACACTGAACATTATGGCTGCATCCTCTCACCCTTTCTCTCTTGGGCCTTTTTTTTTCCTATCCCTTTTTTCCTCTTTCCACTTAATCCCTAAAACAAACACACACAAAACCAGAATTAGAAAACAAGCTGCATTACTTATAAAATAACTAATGTTCAAAGTTCATATGATCAGTAAATGGAATCTATATAAAGTGTTTCACCACACAAGAATTCAGAGCACGAATCTTATCCTGTACCCTGCAAGAAAAATATCCATCTGTTAAATTACGTATCAGTATAGTCAGTCACGAGGTACTCAATGACAGTGATAAGTAATGAGACATGTGACCTTAAGGGACTTTGATCTTGTCTAACCATCATTGTCTGTACTTACACAAACAAAGATGGCTACGGTGCCAATAGGAAATGTACTTTCAGGGGCACACTGTTACATATGAGTGACCAGTGCTTCACCAAAATTTCATTATTTGGGCCATAACTATACCTAATTAATGTGGTCCTTATGGGAAAGAAAGTACAACTATAAAGGCTAAGTATAATGCCTAGCACATGGAAAAAGCATTCCTATCAATGTTAATGTCCATTCTTATGGCTTTAGCTTTACGAAGGATGCCATCTCAGGTAGAATGAAAGGCCAACATGGGATTCTACTTGCACAACACGCTCCTTCATGTTCTTTACATCTCTGGCATAGGAAACCTGTTTTACTCAATCAGGAAAGCAATTCTGACACATACACAGGAGCATGGCGTCCACACATGTCGCCTCCTGATGTAGATGGTAGGAAGGGATTCTCCAGTGCTGCTTTGTGGTCTCTCTGTGCTCCTGAGCATAATCGCTTTCTTTTGTGGTTTTGGATTTATGTACACATTACAGCCGCAGGCATGCAGGCCTGTATTTTTAGATCATTCTGAAAATGGAGCATCCAAGTTTTTAAAAATAAACTCATGCTGAGCTAAAGCTGGAATCAATGAGGACAGAAAGAAAAAAAAAAAAAACCCTACCAACACTCCTTTCTCTTTTTTTTTTTCACTGCTAGCAACCAAGTCTATCACTCTAGCCCCTGATGTCAGCCCAGTTCTTTTTATTTCCTACCCTAAAGCCTTGTGGTGCAGATCTTGGCAATTGACAAGTGTGGGTTTTGCTGTTAAGTATAAATTTCAGACTTCTTTTGGAGACTTGGATCCATGCAGACCTTCTTGAAAGCTTTTAGAATGTGCCTACATATTTTAAGCCTCCTCTCTCCCCCACCTACCCCCTAAAGAAATCTCAAGTGAAATAAGGCTTCTCACAGAGAATTTTTTGGGGGCTAGGAGCTAGACAAGCACCCCTCGCAGGGAGCTGGAGCCAGCAACACAATAAACTCTTATGCATGATCTCCTCAGTGGATGAAGAGGACAACACCCTCCCCCCCCACCGCAACCATTCCCCTCAGTGTATCCTAACAACAGGAAAGATGTTTTCACGGCTGATTAACGTTGCTGGGGAAACTTAATATTGATCCTTTATCACAGTGATATGGACAGATCCTCTTGAGGACTGGAAAGTGGCACTGGGTGACAGTTCTCTGAGTGGGAGAGGATGGTGAGATTTTAACATCAACATTATCATTCCCAATCCCTTCTGAAATGAAGAAACCCAATTTTCAGAAGGATGCTCAATCTGATAATGATGGGATATCAACAGAGATTTCTAGGAGAGACATCACTTGAAGCTCACCTTCCCACAATGAGGGTGAGGGGTCAGGAAGAACAGAGTTAAGAAAAAAAAAACAAACTGATTAAGCAGCTAAGGGACCAAAGATCCTCATGGAACAATCCTTTAATTTGCCACCTAGGAAGATGTAGAAAGGTTTGGGGATTTGAAACAGGGTAAGAAGATCTTTTGCAGATCCTAATAATAGTATTAAAAAGCAAGAATCTATTCAGGTAGTACCTCAAGGAAAGCCTTAATGCAGAAGAGAAGAAACAATACAGGCAAATGTATCTGCTATCTTCCTCAGACAAGATCAAACTCCCTTGGAAGTTTGATTTGTGCTTCCAGAAGGCAGTCAAGACTGTTAGTACTTCACTCGTTTCATGTGCTATTTTACTTCAAGAGACTTTCAAAGCGCCAGCCTTTCTAACTCCAGCCCACCTTCAAACAGGACAATAAATAGATAAGTGAACAGTGTGAAAAGCATTCCAGAGACGAGAGGTTTGGCAAGGCATCCTATTTTAAAACATGCTATCAACAATTCCTTGCCCTTCATCTTACTCACTACTTTCTGGTGCAATAGCATGGAAAGAGGAATTCCACTGTTTCTCTGGGCCACAATTGACTTCCTCAGGCCTCAGTTTTGGTTATATCTGAAATGGCCACAATTCAAAGATGCATCACAGTAAGTATAAAGCACAATGTAAGCACCCAGTGCCTTAGAAACACTTAGAAAACAGCACCCATTTTCTGCAATTCTTTAATGATTATCTGGTGGTATCTGTGATTATCTATTATGTCAAGAGGACTTACTAAATGGTTAATGAACCAGTTCAGAGAATTAATTCCTGGCAAGACTGGGAATGTTCTTACATTTAGAAGAGACAATATTATTTTATCAGTGTCACTTAAACAGTACTCAAATGGTATACTCCATTTCCTTGAGTAGGGGAGTTGGGCTAGGCTCATGTGCATGTACATTTCATCTCTGGTTGCCCCACATGTGTGGGTTTTTTTTCAGCAAGCAGCACATATGGAAGAAGTCATTATGAAAAACAGGAGTGATGTCATCAGCCTGGCAAGATCAGGATGTGAATTCAGACTCCCACAGTGTTGTTGGAGCTACACAGCTACCAGTGTGCTTTAAGGAAAGGAGACTATTTTGAATGTTTCCGGAGCAGAATGCTTTGATTTTCTTCTGAGAAATCACTGGGAGGGTGTAATCTGATTTCCACAAAGAGAAAGGAGTGTGTGGGGGCCAGAAATAGTTTATTCTTAGGGATTCCGAAGGAACTTCTTGAAAGTGTTTCTCATATTTCAGAACAGAAATGGGGAAGATAGAGCAAATGTGTTCCATTCCTTTTGTGTATAGAGAAAGGGAAAGGGTGCCTCTGTGCTCACAAGAGTCTAAGTCCCAAACAGTGCGCTCAGATTTGCTATGCAGCCTGCATTCTTCCCTAGCATCCATGAGCAGAGCATGGAAAGGATTTAGTACTTCTCTGGTGTTTTAAGTCCTTTTAAACAAGGATTTCAGCATGGACTGGATGAAAGAAAGTCAGATATTTGGCATGGTCTCTCCTTGAAGGAAAGCTGTTTGCTTATTTTTCTTCTTTTAGAATCAATAATGAAAAAAATTAAGTGTATTCATGAAACTATATTGGGATGGCTTAAATTCCTATCTTTGTAGTGAGGTACAATGACCTTCATTAGCACTGATCTCCCTACAGAAAGAACCCTCTTGGTTATTTGGAGTTCAGGCTCCAGTCTATTAAGAACTAATCCTTATAAGCTTGTAGGAATTACTATCTTGGGCCACACTGAGAGAGCTGCCTGGCATTGAAGGGTCAACTGATGGTCCTAGGATGGATTTCTTGAGGAAAATAAGTTTAGTTTGGCAGTGTGTGAAAAGCACTTGAATTAGAACATGTTCAGCCAGAGCTACACACTGTCCTTTCTTCCTCAGACCCAGCTCTCCCTAATAAAACGAATGTGTGTGAAATTACCTGTCCAGTTCCCAGGTGCATTTGAACTTAAGATGCTAGGACTAGAAGGGACACTTCACAAGACTTAAGTACTGTATATATATTCTTCAAACTTCACCAAAAGCTTTACAGTAATCAAAGTGGACTCATACCTGAGACCTCACAGTCTGTTGGTCCACTATTGGTTGACCACTGCTCTATGCTGTGTCTTCACTCCAGGGTACAGATGTGGCAGCTCCTATCAGGATGCAGTTGGGTTCATTGAAGGAGAGGAGAGCAAGGATGCAGTGGAGACTGGGATCGAGATTGATACATCCAGGTCAGAAACACCCAGTATCCATGTCCCCACGCAGATTGCTTTGGTTGGATCTTCTTTCTCACTCTCAGAGCCCAAAAGACATTTGATAGAAACAGAGTTACTGCTTGAGCATTTCCTATACCCGTGGGCACACTTGTGGTACAAGGGGACCTCCAACCAGGTAATGTACCAGCTACAACAGCAGGAAGAGCTGGAGGGACACTTGTGCACTCACTGTATGTCTGGATGAGTGTTTGGATGTCACTGGCATTAATCACCCAGGCACTGTTGTATCCATTTGTTAGCTTAGAGACCAGCAGGAAAGAGAGGCTGGGGATCAATCACTATATGGACCATCCTGATCTGACCCATGTGGTTCTGAGAAAATAAATCACCTTGTCCCATACATAGTGAACTCAAAATGAGAAGGCTGAGAGAAAAAAATGAAATGCTTCTCTCCTCCATATCCTCAGAAAGTAAGAACTAATAACTCTCCTGACCTTCTTTGAATTGTAATTTTTTAATTTGAATCGTATTTGTTTTGCCTTGTTTTCCTCTCAGCACTTTTTGTATTTCCATCTCACATTCTTTTACTCTCTCTTCCATCTTGCTTTTTCTCCCAGTGATCTCTTTTTATTACTTTCTTATTAATGCTTCTATCTTTATTAATATTTAACTTCCTAGTTCATCCTGTGTGATTCTTTGCTCCTTATTTTTCACTCTTTGCTGGTAATGTTTTATGGTTTAATAAATTTTCAAAGAATATTTTGTCTTGCTGTTATTTTGGTCACTACAATATGCTAAAGCATATGTCCCTCCAAGTTGTTAAGATTGAGAGCTCACCATTAGGCTACTCATTAAGAAGACCCCTATGTAAAACTACAAGAGATACCTGCTTCAACAGATATGTGAAGTACAAAGCTGAAGTACAGGAAATACAGAAAAATAAGGCATCAAGAGTCTGTCCTCGAAGGCCGTAACTGTATAATAACTGAGTTCAAATATATCGAGATGATTGAAATGTCAAAGAATTCAAAAGATATGATTAATTACCTCCAAGAAACACACATATGTAATGAATTAAAATGAGAAGTTAAAAGACTGAGGAGTGGAAATTCACAAAAAAAGTGGAGATTCTGAAATAAAGCCAATAGAAGTGAAAAGCTTGATACAAAAAAGCTTTAATGGGTAATAGCATCAGTAGACTAGATCAAGCAAAAGAAAGAAGGCCAAGATGAAGACAAAACTGAGCAATTATTACATTTAGATGGCATTAAAAATTTTATGAACACAATTTTTAAGAACTCTGGGAGATAAGAGTCTAAAGGGGAGATAAATGTCTAAAGACTTTTGATATAGAGGAGGAAATTGAGATTTACAATAAGGGTAGATCAAACAAATTCAATAAAAGACATGGATATATAATTACAGGAGTCATTTAGGATTCTTGATAGACATGATTAGAAAAGAAAATATTGTTTCTAAATATTTTTATTGAGATTATGTGACTACATAAAATTCACAATGCTGTGGCATAGTTATACTTAGCTAAAGTCACAAATACCTTTTAATCTTTACAATGATAGCCATCGTTATCTTAATCTACATTGCTTATGAACTCTATAACCTTTAACAATAAAACTATTTTTACAAATGGGCGATATGTATATTTCTTTCCTTTTGCTTAGTATCAGAAAATTTTGTTTCATATTATACTTAATGTATACATATGTACAAGTATATATAATATAATATATAATTATAATACTTAAAGGGCCAGAATCATAGAACAAAGAGAGAATACTGAAAGCTGAAGAAGAGAAGTGCCGGATACATATGGTGATGCATGCCTGTAATCTCAGTTACTTAAGGACATCCTGGTTTGAGGGCAGCTCAGGCAAAACAATAGAGGGAGTCCATCTTGAAAACAAGAAGACTGTAGTAATAGTAATGCATGCCTTTAATACCATCTATGTGAGTGGTATAGGTAAGAGAATGTCATCTAACACCAGCCCAGGTAAACCCAGGAAACATCTGAAAAAAACTTAAAGAAAAAAAAAGACTGGAGTGTTGGTTCAGATGGTAGAACACTTGCTTAACAAATGCAAGGCCCTAAATTCAATTGTCCATATTATAAAGGAAAAGCAAAAGAAAGAACATGACAAAAAAGGTACTTAAAATGACAAACATGTTAAAATAACATCAGGCTTCACTGCAGAAAACTTAAAAGCCAGGATAATAAGTGAGTATATATTCCAAGCCCGGAAACAAAGCAGTTTACCTAGCTGCTATATCCAGCAAAGTTATCCTTTAAAGTTGAAAGAGAAATATAGTCTTCAAGGTAAGCATGTCAGGAAGTAAAGAAATCTTACACCCAAAAGAGGAAGAAAGAAATGAACAATAACAAGAGGTCAAGAAACAGTAGACTTCATTAGAAGAAAAGGTTAATTAAGAAAGAATCAAACAATAACCAACTCAATAAACCAGCAAACCTCTAAGATGAACAAATCTGTGAAAGAATGAAAAAGTATTCAAGTCAAACAGGAGAAAACAAAACCAAAAAAATAAAACCATGAAACTACAGAAATGATCACATAGCTAGCAATAATGATGCTAAACATAAATGGCTTTGCCTTTCCAGTTAAAGTACCTGGAGGAGGTAATTACATTAAAAACAAGATTCAGCCATTTGTTATGTGCAAGAACACACCTCATTGGCAGAAACACACACAGATTGAAAATGAATGGATACAAAACTATATTCCAAGAAAGCAGAGTCTGCAAATAAGCTGGAGTAGCTACCACAGATCTAGCAAAATAGACTTCAAACTGAGTCAGTGAGAAAAATGCCAACAAAGGGAAAGAATTCATCGAGAAATTATGACAGTTGTAAGCATATATGCACCAAATGTTGGTGTCTTCAATTTAATAAAATAAACACAACTGAAAATAAATTGACCTGTAGGTCCAAATCTAGTAATAGTTGGTGGTTTCAGTATATTACTCTTACACTACTCTATGGAGAAAAAAACTAACAAGGGAAGTTTAGAGATAATGTGGTGCCAGAAAGCAAATGGACAGAACGGATATCTACAGAATATTCTATCCAACTACAAGAGAAGGCACGTACTTCTCAGCAGCCTATGCCAAAATAGATCGTATTTTAAGCCATAAGGAATGTCAACAACATGAAAATGCAAGAATGTCTTGCATTTTATCAGATCATGATGGAATGAAAATAAGAGAGACTCATAGGTATAGGAGGTGAAGAGGAGGTGCATGTAGAGGGATGTGAAGTTAACATACAAAATATTTACAAGAATGATTGATGCTTGGTAAGTGCCTTGCAGAAAGACTTTCTCTTCATCTTTTTTTCTGCTGCTTCAACAGGATACCAACGAGTGGGAAATTGGGCTCAGGGCTTTGGTGGTTCAGAAGCTGAAGAATGTGGTGAGGTCTGTGGTGAGGCCTGTGTGTTGTGTCACTGCCTGGTGAAAGGGGGGAAAAAAGTGGGACAGAGACAGAAGAAATGGTGGAAATTGTTTTATCCCGAACACATTTCCACAATAAGTCATGGATTCCTAAAATGGCAGTATTAATCCAGTTCATGAAAGCAGAACCATAGTTATGTAATAACCTTTTTTAGGGAAGGTATAGTAAAATAACAAGGGAAGGGATAACAATGATCAACAACTATTGCACTCATTGCCTTACTCATGTAACTGTAACCCCTCTGTATAGCAGCTTTACAATAAAATAAAATTAAAATTGAAAAATCCTACATTTTAATAAATATCACAATGGCAATAAAATTTGGAGAATTTGGATTCAACACAAGTTCATTACACTTGGCTGCTTTAAAGGACAGACTTTGAGGATATCTGATGAAAAGAACCGTCTTTGCCCAGAGTAAACCTCAATCTATAAAAATGTGAGAAACACAGAGAAATGCTTCTTTTTAGTTTATTTATTTTTATTTTATTTTTTATTTATTTATATTTTTGTCAGTTGTGGGGTTTGAACTCTGGGCCTGGGCGCTGTCCCTCAGCTCTTCAGCTCAAGCTTAGTGCTCTACCACTTGAGCCACAGTGCCACTTCCCATTTTCTGAGCGGTTTATTAGAGATAAGAGTCTCACAGACATTTTCTGCTCGGACTGGCTTTGAACCGTGATCCTCAGATCTGAGCCTCCTGAGTAGCTAGGAGAAAGATGATCCAAAGTCAAGGGAGGCCTTGACAGAGTGGGGGGGGGGGGGAAGGGGGGAGAGAGAGGGGGGGAAGGGAGAGAAAGGAAGTGAAAGAGCAGAGACAAATAAAGAGAGACAGAGATAACCTGCGAGAGCCAGAGACATGACAGAGACAGAGATAAAGAGGCACAAGAGAAGAAATTGGGTTCCAGGAAATTAAGTTAACTGGGAAAAGTCACAGTACCATTATTGACTCCATCTAATTGGAATTATCTATGCTCTAGGTATTCCCAGTAGACAGTGAGCTCCATGGGGAAGAATTCACGTCCCTTTATCTTTTTGTCCTGTGTTCTATGTGGTAATGATGTATACATGCCTTTGGTGAGAGTTCTTCAAAGGGGACTATATTGGAGCTTTCAATTATTTATAAAGAATGTCGGCTAGCTCATCATTAAGGATTACGTTGAATGGGAAGGTATATGTTGAAGATCTGAAAAGATTCTACACATCACAGAAATGTATGCTGAAGCCACTAGTGTTTTATTAAAAAATAAACCATCAACATGTATAAAGCAATTTACAAAACATTTTTCATATACAGTTTCAAACTCAGTTCTGACTGGCATTTTAATTTATAGAAAAGCATTAATATGCAAAGTTCTGATCAAGATATACTCTATTCATAAGCTGGTTCGTTAAATGCAGTTCCTTTGTACACTATTTAAAGATAATAATTATAAAAAGCAGTGAAGAAAAATCATAGCATTATCTTACTCTAAAAAAACCTAAAATCAAAAATAAATTGTCCTATTTACTTAGGGATAATTGTTGTGAAGTAAAATTTATTTTAGTTTTTTTATTGTCAAGGAGATGTACAGAGGGGTTACAGTTCCATAAGTAAGGTATTAAGTACATTTCTTGGCACTCTTGTTACTCCTTCCCTCATGTTTCTCTTACTTTCCCTCCCCCCACCCCCACCCCTAAGTTGTACAAATCATTTCCAACATAGTGTCTTGTATATATCGCTGTTACATCTCTCAAGAAAATTTTATAGTTATTCTTGCCTAAGAAAGTAACATACTTTTCTTTCATAAACTTCAGATTTTGTGTATGTGTGCTCACACTGGGGTTGAATTCATGGCTTTTTCACTCATGGCTGGTGTTCTAGAACTTGACTCATGCTGGTTTTGAACCTTGATCTTCAGATCTCAGCCTCTTCAGTAGTTAGGATTATAGCTGTGAACTGCCAGGACTTTGTTTATTCTGATATTTTAATAGTTGTATTTACCTGAGTGTGAATATGAACAAAAGACATGTAGCTGACTCCCCAGTAGATTCTTCAGATGCAATACATTCCTGTTTAAAGCATTTGAAAATATACACATTTGTTTTTTTTTTAAAAATAGTCATTATGTGGAAAAACGAACTTTACAACTTTGGGGGGGGGGGCGGGGAGGGGTGGAGATGGGAAGGGATGGGAAGGGGAAACAAAAGAGGAGGCAACAATGCTTGATAAGAAATGTACTCTTTAAGTGAAGTAAGCCAGGCTCAAAGAAACATAGTTTCCCTTATTTGCAATAACTAGTATATGTCTGAGTCAAGCAGAAAAGGTTAGATAAGTTGATGTTAGGGGAATGAACCCCAAGATAAGTATTCAAATGTTTTTTGGTTTTTTCTTTCCTTTCATGCAATTGTTTCTAACATATTTATAAGATGATTTCTATGTTGCTTTGTATGTCCCTCCCCCACGGTATAACCCATGCTTTCACTGTATTTGATGTTGGTATAATTTGTGGAGGGGAAGGGAAAAAACAAATCGTTTAAATAGGGATACAGGTGGACCCATTGCAACAATGAGACGTACAAGTCGTTATGTAAAAAAACGAACTTTACAACTTTGGTTGTGGGGAGGGGGGAGGATCGGGTGCGGGGAGGGAGGGAGTATGGGAAGGGATGGGAAGGGGAAACAAAGAGGAGGCAACAATGCTTGATAAGAAATGTACTCATTATCTTGCCCATGTAATTGTAACTCCTCTGTACGGTATTCTCACAATAAAAAAAATTTAAAAAAAAATAAATGTACTCATTACCTTGCCCATGTAATTGTAACCCCTATGTACGGTATTTTCACAAAAAAAAATGTAATTAAAAAAATAGGTAAGACTTGTAAGTGAATGCAGACTTAGGAGTTAGACATAGTTGTATTCCATTTCTCAATTCTGTCATGGCTTATATATACGACAAAATCTTTCCCTACATAATAAAAAAATAGTGTGTAGCTCCTAGAATTATTTTGAAGACAAAATGATGCCTATAAAATATTTAGTGCTGGATTTGAAAAGCTGCAAGTGCCCAGCAAGTAATCCCTTTTTCTGTTATTACTAATTATGT
Organism: Dipodomys spectabilis; assembly: GCF_019054845.1. Classification (NCBI taxonomy): domain Eukaryota; kingdom Metazoa; phylum Chordata; class Mammalia; order Rodentia; family Heteromyidae; genus Dipodomys; species Dipodomys spectabilis. The sequence continues at coordinate 413,433 of NW_024870941.1, read as the reverse complement.
TTCACAAATTTATCTATGTTTGTGAACCAGCAGAATTAATATTTACAAATGGGAGATGATACTGAAAGGCATTTTTTGCATTTAAAGTAGCTTTGAATTAATAGTAATAAACAAGGTAGTTTATGAGTTGGATGCTAATTAGAAAAACTACTGGCCAAGCTTTAATATGTTTTCCAAATCAATGAATAATACCCAGGTAAGACTATGGGCCCCATGTTTATTTCTGAAGCCTGTAGCTTCAAAAAAACCTGTTCTATAAGACAAAACCTGTTTCCGGCTGAGTCAGGCACTTTGAAGAAGTCCAACCCAGCTTGAGACAGCAGGAATTGACAATGGATTAAAGTTCTTGATTTTTCATTATTTTTCTTGTTTCCTGTATTTTTCTTCTTATCTGAAAGCTACCTTCTGTGTTTATAGCATCCTTCAAATCTAGAAGGCTAGTAAATTTTAGTAGTCAAATAATACATGGATAAGATTTAGGTAGACACTCTCACCCTGACTCAAGATTGGAGTTGTTTTATCACAGAGTAGTTTCTATGTTCAGCTTTTGGAGGTACCTCCATACTGCTTTCCAGAGTGGTTGAAAAAGTTCACATTCCACAAACAGTGTATTAGGGTTGGCCACATCCACACCAGCATCAGTTATTGTTTGTTTTGTTTTTGTCTTCTAACTAGAGCGAGGCAGAATCTCAATGTTGTTTTGATTTTCATTTCCTTCCTGGCCAGAGATGCTGAGTGTTTGTTCATGTGTCGGTTGGCTATTTTTTACTTCTGAGAGGTCTCTTTTTAACTCATTATTTTTTTATTCTTTGAGGGCTTAAATTTTTTAGCTCTCTGTATATTCCAGGAATTAGACCATTGTCTGATGTATAGCTGGCAAAAATCTTCTTTTCTGTAGGCTGCCTTTTTAGCTGAGAAAAACAAATACCTTCTCAAGGTAAAGGGTTAGAACGAAATTTTCCAAGCAAACAGCCTCATAAACAGGCCAGAGTAGTAGTACAATCAGACAAAACAGATTTCAAATTAAAATTGATCAGAAGAGACAAAGAAGGGCATATTCATATTTCTTATTAATAGAGGTAAGTCTCTATCAGGAGAACATCTATGAGGATTCTTAACATCTATGCTCCAAATGCTGGAACTCTCAATTTCCTCAAGCACTAATTGACCAGAACACACATAGATCCAACCTCACTGATCATTGGTGACTTCAACACACCATTGCCACCTATGGATAAATCTATCCAGGCAAACGCTCAGCAGAAAAATCTCAAGAGTTAAATAATTGATAACAGGCATCTACAGAATATTCCACCCAGCCAGTTTTGTAATATACATTCTTTCTGGCAGCCCATGGAACATTCTACAAAGTAGGCCATATCCTTAGTCACAAAGAAAATCTTAGCAAATTCAAGAAAATTGAATTTACTCCCTGTACCCCATCAGACCACGATGTAATAAAGTTTAGAGCTCTACAGCAAAAGCCATCACAGAAAATACACAAACTCATTGAAACTGGATAACACAGTGCTAAATGAACAGTGTCATGGAAGAGTTAATAATTGTTTTCATTCTTCTTAGTACCTTTCCACTTGAACATTACTTATGCTTACTAGTGACTATTTTTAATCTTTATGTCTGATATGATCTTTGACAAATTTTCCTGAAATTTCCTTGAAATATTCCTATGTTAAAAGAGAGGGGGCAGGGAGAGAGAACAAATAACGATGGAGCCTATCAAATCCTTTAAGTATTTTGTACAAATTAAAAGAAATGTGTCAGTTACACTACATAGTTATTATTCAAAATAATTTCCTAACTTCTTCTGGAATGTTTAAAATTATATGGATAATAGTAAGTACAATTTAGGTTATAAAGCAATCAGAATGTCACGTATTGACAATGAGATTATAAATTTGCGAAACCACTTTGTAAACTGTGTTGGCCGTATCTACTAATATTAGACATTAGGCTATAGCCCATCAAGTTAACTCCTTGGTGATATGTGTCTGTCCTTATTCTCTGTTGTGAGATTCTCTCGCGCGCATCTTTCATAATTCTATATCATCTTCCATCTATCTGTGTATCTAGCTATCTTTCTTTCATGTTTCTCCTCTAAAATGCACATTTATTTCTACTAAATGAATTCTTATTTATTGCTTCCTTCATAATAGTTCCAAAATAGAAGCAAGTCATTTTTTCCTAGGAACAGAATAAATGAACATCACACACACACACACACACACACACACACACACACACATAAAATTGAAATTGAAATGAGAATGAAGCTACTATAATATAAAACAGCATTTCTGAGTGTCATAGACATAAAATTATATTGCAAAATCCTAGCAAGAAATGAAATTCAAAGCTGATCTATAATGGTTGAGGTCTGTGATGTTTGAGAATGGCTATGAAGGAGGTCTCTGGGGGTATGCTAACTGTTCTGTATCTACTCTGGTTCGTGGTTATATGAGGATATGCAACATGTGAAAATTTTATTGAAGCATGGATTTACTGCATGTCATGTTGTATAAATAATACTTATAAATGTGAATTAAAACACACAAGGGAAAAATCATATATTTTAAGAATATATGGTACATTTTAAATACATTTAAAACAACAGGAAAAAAGATAAAACTACTTGTACAATGTGATTTTTTTGTTTTTTTTTTTGTATGTTCTTCCCCCACGGCATAACTCCTATTTTCACTGTATTTGATTCTGGTGCCCTGAATCTTGTACATACATTTTTCTAATTTGGGGAGAGGAAGGGAAATAACAAAATGCTGAAATAAGGATATAGGTTAACCTATTGTAACAATGAGATGTACAAGATAGTATGTTGAAAACAAACTTTACAACTTTGGTGAGGGGAGGGAGAAGTTGGGGAGGTAAGGAGGGAAGGGATTGTAGAGGAAAAACAAAAGAGGTAACAACACTAGATAGGAAATGTACTCATTACCTTACTCATGTAACTATAGCCCCTTTGTACAGTATTTTTACAACAAGAATATATACAAAAAAAGAATATATAGAAGCCATGCACCAGTAGTGCTCTCCTATAATTGTAGCTACTCAGTAGGCTTAAAACCAGGCTGGTAAGTTCCTGAGATACTTAGCTCCAATTAACCATGAAAGATCCAGAAGTGGAGTTGTGGCTCAAGTAGTAAAGTACTAGCCTTGAGCAAAAGCTCAGGGGCAGTGCCCAGGCCCTTAATTCAAGCCCCAGAACTGGCACACCACACACACACACACACACACACACACACACACACACACACACACACACACACACACACACACACACACACACACACACAGAATATGTGAAAACTTTACATCTCTGTCTACCACAGAGATGCAATAAGGAGAATTATAAAACTCACCTCAATGTAATTTTTCTTTTCTTTCGTTTTGTTGTTTTATTTAATTTTATTGTCAAGGTGATATACAGAGGGGTTACAGTTACATACATAAGGTAGTGAGTACATTTCTTTTTGAACATTGTTACTCCCTTTCTAGTTTTTTCTCCCACTTTCCCTCCCCTCCCAGTTCATCCCCTAAGTTGTAAAGTTCATTTCCAATATATCGTCTTGTGACTATTGCTGTTGCATTGGTTCACTCTTTGTCTTTGTCTCACCATTTTGTTCCCCTTCCCTTCCCTAAGTCAGATACAATAGTCAAAGTACCAAAAATCAAATACAGTAACAAGGGGAAAATGCAAGAAAAAAGAAATAACTTCACATAGTAAATTAAAAACAACATCATCAAAGAAAAACCTCTTGTTTCCATCTCTTGTCCTTCATTTCGCTAGCATGATCTTATATGGTCATATGTACATAAATATTGAGCTATTGTGAGCCTCTCCTAGGACTACCCTAGATATATACTAATTACAATGTCATTTTTCTTACAGATCCTTTACTGACATCACTGAAGCTTCATAATAGTATGTCAACATCTTTCATATGAGACCTATACACTGTGGCATATTCTCCCACTATTCCAAAATTCAGGAGTGCTTGCAACTCATAGACGTAGAGTCTATATTAGGGTCCTAGTTCGAGTACTTGCATAATACACAATGATAAATTAAATTTGATGTCCAGTCCATTCTACTGAACCTTACAAGAATCCTAGTATGGTGGGTCAAGCTATTACAACAGAATATAAGGTCTGAATGGATTAAGAAACAAACATCTCTTTTCTTAGTATTGTGGAAAATGGAGTGAGATCAATGAACATGTGGGCTTTATTTCTGGCTTGTAAGGGGCCATCTTCTCCCTAGTCTCACATGACACTACATCTTTGGACTGCAAGTTAAAAATGTTTCCTGATATGTCTTTCTCTTCTTTCAAGGATACTAGCCTTATTTGATCAAGACCCCACCTTTGTGGTCTCATTTTGTCTGAATTAGCTCCCTAAAATCCTTAACTCCATGTGTGGTTACATTGAAGGTTAAGGTTTCTACTTATGAATTAGGGGTCTGAGGGATAGTTCGAGCTATCATAACTACAAGGGCTGAAAACCATGGTCTACTCAGCTTAGTCCTGGAATTCTCTTTGTTAACTGCTCTTAAACAGATTTACAGGCTCAGTATTGTTCCTGACCCTATAGTCTGATCCTATAGTCTCTCTTGTCTTGACTTTCTCATCAGACAGGTCTGCCTAGTTACTAATTGGGACAAGTCTTAGAAGGAATCTTAGTCATGCAAAACCTTGCTTAAGGCATCATCTCTGGGTTATTCTGATGTCTCTCTTATAGTAGTCACAATGTGTTTTCTATGAGATTACAAATGTGTTGCCAGACAAACAACTCTTCTTGTTCTACTAAATAACTCCCTAAACGTCACATAGCTTATGAAAAAAATCAAGTTGGAATAAGGCTATCCAAAGAGTCGAAATCTTACCAGAATATTAAAAAAATAATGGTCCCAATTAGAAAATGAAAGTGTACAATTAATTTTCCACTGGTCTCTGGATGCTACAGTGTAGTTCATCTTGAGAGCTTTAAGTTCCAGGCTTATGTCTTGTGCAGGTCCACTGTAGGTCATTTGCCTCAACCAGAGCTTAACAATCACAATTAAAAGTTTGATCCAATTGAGGCTTTCTTCACTCATCCACTGTTTCAATTCAGGGAAAAATATGTATGCTAATTTTTATTTGCACTTCTACCTTCCTTGTTATTTTAACATAGTGGAAAACATTCAGTTTTGGAAGCCATTGAATTAGCCACCACTTATACTGAAAAAAGAATGCTATTGATTTTCAATTTTCACTCCAGATATTTCTCTTTAATTGTTAAAGAGATTGCAATAAGGTATTCACCTATCCAGAAAAAATAGTACACAGATCAGCCTACCTTTTATACTTTAGTGACATAGGTTCCCAATCTACCAACAGCCTGTCAGATAAGTCCTGCTGAAAAAACCTTTGTGATGGGTAAAACAGAGTGCAATAAAGCTTCCGGCCCTCCTCTCTCCTTTTCTCATGCCACCATCTCTCCAGTCTCTATTACTAGAGCATAAAGGAGCATAAAATTAACCATTTACTACCCAGCAGGCAATAAGAAATAAATATAACAATTCCTCACTCTAAAACCTGACACTAGAGAGTTTAATTCAGGAGTTGGGAGAAAGTGTTCAAGACTTTATTCACAATTCATTAGCTCTTTCATTTGTTTACTTGTGTACTCAATAAATGTGTTTTTAAGAATGAATAATTCATTGAAAGATGAGACAATGTCAGGATTCTACCCTTTGTGCTCAATGCTGCCATTATGCAATCTTATTCAACTTCTACAATGGGCTGGGTAAACAAACATTCTCCTCTATTCTCTTTGCAAATGAGAAAATCAAAACTGCCTAGTAAGCAATAAGACAAATATGATCTACCACCAAGATGCAATAAAGAGTATTATGAAACTCATCCCAATGTAATTTTCCTTTGGTCCCTTACTGACATCACCATTGTAAGGTATCCACAGGCAAGTACATTTTTTATTTTGCTAAAAGTGTCATTGCTATGAATTCTTAGGTTTAAGGTATGGTCCAGATTCTTTGCTATCTTGCTCTAGTTAAGATTCCCTTCTTTTGGATTTGTCTAAGATCTTTACATATAGATGTACTTTTCCAATCTTCTTTGAGTTGTGCTTTAACTTTTCCTGTACCATGATACCTCTAGAATGGCTTGCTCAATAAGAAATGATAGAGCCAATATACAAATGACAATCTGGCCTTGTTTAGGGTCAGAGAAATTGTGCTTGGCTTAGACTTAGTGGTTTAATGTCTCTGTTTTCTAGAAGGTGATTATAGACACACAATCACATGAGAGTATCAGATGTCTTTCTCACTTAAAATTAAACAGCAATATGGTAGAGCAACATTTGAGAACTGCTCTCTGTGAATCTAGAGCATGTGTTAATGTAGCTACAGAATGCTTTTCTTCCCAAATAATAATAATAATATAAAAGGATGCAAGATACAGTTCCCAGTCTTAAAGGAGTACAACTAATTTGTGAGATGGAGGGAAAGACCCATCCATACCTCTAGCCCAGTCCACATGAAATGTTCCAGTAGAGGTATAGGTTCTTTATTAATGTAATTTTCTTGTGAAGGTGATGTACAGAGGGGTTACAGTTAGGTGGTGTGTACAATTCTTGTCAAAGTTGTTACCCCCTCCCTTGTTTTTCTCCCACTTCTCCTCCCCCTACCTCCTGAGCCCTACAGATCATTTCCAACAGATTGTCTTGTGAGTAGCACTGTTGCATTGGTTCCCCCTTTGTCCTTTTTCTCACCATTTTTTGTTCCCCTTCTGTTCCCTAATTCAGATAGGTTCTTAAAGGGATTGAAATAAGAGAAACCAAATGACACTGTGCCTTATGTGCATCAGAAAAGTTATCACAGAGGAACTCAAAGATTTATCTGTGTCTTGAAGAAGTGAGTCTCCGGATTACAAATGGACAACTGGAAAATGTAGTAAACCCTTCTCTCCTCTCTCCATCTCTGCCAGCACAGGTATCTATATTGTTGAGTCCTCTTATCCATGACTCAAAAGTTTGTCTTAAGTGAGACATAATTCCTCCAACCCTCCTAATCTAGCAACCAGTTCATTTCTAAATCACATAGAAATAGCCATTCTTCCTAGAGAATAGATTACATGGCGTGGTACTTGCTGTTCTTGGAGTGGTTGCCACTCCTGAGTACATCATGTATGACCCCCCATTGAAGCTCTCACTGCAGTCAGTCATCCATAGCTTTGAATCTCTGCAAAATCATGCATCACTCTAAGCCTGTCCAGAGCTGTTGCATCAGGGTCCCCACAACCTAACCCTGTGGGTACTCTGCAACATCCCTTGAGTTGTCATGGTGAGACTTCTGGGATCAGACATCACCTCCTCCAAGGCTCCTTCCTTTCCAGTTGCCAAAGCCTCTGATACCTGAGAAAATTCAGCAATGCACACATTCTTCCCAAGGAAACATTTTTCCTATGTCTTTCCTGAGTGGAACTGTACATTTTTCTTTGTCACTTCTCATGGTATACATTTCTCCAGTTCCAGGAGACTCATATACGTAGGCAATATAGGATACCTTCAAGTTTCTTGAAGGCATCACACCAGGGTTTCAATTTTTCTTTTTCTCTATAACAGTATTGAGGGTTAGACCACAAAACGTTAAAGCCAGAATCCATCACTCAATCTTGATTCAAATTCCTGTCACACATTAGGTATATGTGAACTGGGTTAAGGTCAAGTTATTTGATCTTTTTAAATTTCCACCTGCTGGCAGGACATGAAAAATAATAAGGACTCCAGACATTCAAATGAAGTAAGACCAAAGCAGGACACTCTTAGGGATGGAGCACAAAGACACAATGTCTGTGTGTCTCTATCATATAAAATAATATCAAAATGAAAAAAATCCATCTGCTGGTCTGTTAAATGAGCACATAACGATTGAATTACTTATGTAAAATGTTCAACATATTACTTTGTCCATTGATTGTACTTCTTAAGTGAAAATCACTCTTACTTTAGTTCATAAGTTCATCAAGTATTCATTCTGAACTCTCTCTGCATTCTACATGTCAAGTATTTTGCCAGACACTAAATAGAAAGAAATTTAATCTCTCTCTCCCTCTCTCTCTCTTTCTCACTCTCTCTCTTTCCTTCTTCTTCTCTTTCTTCCTTCTCTCTCAGGTGCACTGTTGCTGTTTATTGGAGAGGAGAAGAAAGAAGGGGATGACATGGTACATTTATTACTATATATATTTATTGAAATGGGCTCATCTATCTTTCTCAGGAGAGTGAACACAGTATGAAGTGAGTAAGTGTAGGAATGCAATCGGAGGCCGAGGCTCCTGGCCTGTGCCATGTCAGTGCACGAACCTCTTCAGAGAATCAAAGGCAAGTCCGTGTTTTCACACTAAGGGCATCTTGTGGTGGGTGACAACACATTGCTCAGCTATGTAGCACATGTGACAGCAGAATTCTAATTCTCTGAGAAGAGGAGAATATTAGCAGGATATTTTTATATTGCAATGTAACTTAAGTCTTGGTTTAGCTGGTGAAACAAAGAGAGTAATTGTACTGGGTTCATGTTGTTTATCTTACTTTTCTAGACAAGAAAATGGAGTTCAAGAAGCTAAGCAAAATTTTGAGGGACCTTTTATTTTGTAATAGGCCACAAAGTAGGAACCATTACTACCACCACTGAAGGCAGAGCCCATGATTATTCACAACAATAATGAAAAAGATTCATATAAAAGAAAACTGGATTCAGTATATCTCAGTAACTGGACATACTCTCCCCGACTCAAGTTCCTCATCTACTGAGAAGGGATCAGGATGGCTTTTCAGAGCTCTTATGAGGAATAAATGGGATCACCAGGGTAGAGAGCTTAACCTCTCTGTTATAGCCATACCATGTGTGTTGCTGTAGCATTACAGCATTTAGTGACACACTCTTATTTTTAGAGTTTTCCTGAGAAATAAAACAAATAAAAGATTTTGTATCTCTATATCATATAATACATATATTGTAATATAACTATATACAAGCTTATTTGTTGTGAGGAACTAGCTCCTATGATTATGGAGAGTGAAAAACACAACCATCTGCTCTCTGAAAGTTACAGACCCAAGAAAACCAGTGGCATAATTTAATCTGAGCTGGAAGGTCTTTGATTGGATGATATGATACTAAATTTTTCAGTTCACTGTGTTTCTTGGTTCTGTTCCTACTTGCAAAGGACTAAATGATGCCCGCCCACATCGGAGAGGGTAACCTGCTTTACTTGGTCCAATCAATTACAAATCTCATGCAGAAGCATCATCACAGACAGATGCAGAAATATCTTTTCATCTGGGCACCCAGTGCCCAACCACATTGACACACAAAGTTAGCTTTCACAATTTGTTCTGTAACTACTTACAAATACCAGTAGAATCAATGAATCAATGTGTACTCAACTCTAAGTGGTTACTATTTATTTTTGCATCCTGTCTCCCTGGTATTGCCTTCTAATCATTAGTCCTTGATGAATCTATAAAGATATATCAAGTACCTTTGTTTTATCATCTCTCTTTCTGAATCCTTTATCCCCAATTCTGGGGTTGACACAGTCATTCTTAAAAATGTGAACAGCCCAAATGGACCACAGTTGAAGACATTAACCCATAGCCTTAAGCCCGTGAGAATCTGCAGCTCACATAAAAATCAGATAACACCAGTAGATACACTAAGCAGGGTGGAACGTGGACTTAACACCACCCTGATTTGCTTGTCATATTTGGTTCTGATTCCATAAGGTTCTATGATGTATTGTTTTGTTTTGTTTTGTTTTTTGGTGGTACTGGGGTTTAGACTCTGGGCCTCACACTCATTCAGCTTGCTTAACTGGTTTACTCAGGCGATACTGTACTGCTTCTGTCACACTGTCACTTGCTTTTTACTAGTTAATTTGGAGATAAACTCTGGTAGATTTTTCTGCTCTAGACTGGCCTCAAATTTTGATCCTTCAGATCTTGGCTTTCTCAGTAGCTAGGATTATAGGTGTAAGCTGTAAGCCAATGGCTATAGAGTTTTTGGGTGCAAAAGAAAAATTGTAGGATGGGTATGTTCTGATCCCTTAGCAGAAATATATTGCACTCTTAATCTGAGATTGAATTACAACAGTTACAAATACCAAGTTATCACATACTTTCAATGTGCTAGCTACTGGCATCATTACTTCAGAAGATTTTCTCAAGAAGTAACCTCTACAAAATATGTATAATTAAAATCTTTTCATTGATAAGAAAAATACCCAGAAAGGTTAAGATAGTCGCCTAAAATTCCCCATCTCATATGGAAAATGTGATGGTCTGTCCTTTTGCACAACTCAAAGAAAGCTCTATACTCTACTGACCTGAATATAAGAAGTTTGGTGTCATTTTAGACACAGCATCAATGTTTGCTACATAACAACTTTGTATAAGACAAGTCATATCTATAAAGTTCTTAAAGAAAAGCGGCTTGTCTTTCTCAGGTATTTGTTTTTATCTCTGTCTTATAAATGGCAGGAGGTCAACTGCAAATACCTTCTCAGTTGACAAGATTGTGATGTTCTCCAGTTTTGAAATGGTCACAGGCAAATATATAATCACAACTTTGTATATCAAGAGGTCAATTCTGGAGTGGAGAGCTGCAGCAAACAGTTTTTTAATATTTTAAGGAACAGGGAATTGTGAGAAAAATCTTTGCTGGGTTTGCTAGATACAATTCCCATTAAGTTCTTAGTACTTAAGAGTCCATGAACAATAAATGAATAAATAAAGTAAAAAAAAAAATTAAATAAAAGAGAAAAGAATTAGTGGGTGGAATTTCCTGGAGTCTGAGATGAATGATTTAGCAAAAATCACCAACTGTGATGTAAGTCATGCCCACAAAGATTGAATAAATCTGTTAGTACATTGTGTTTCAGAACAGTTTGCTGAGCTTGCAAAAAAGGTCTTAAATGAAAATAAGATCAGAGGAGACAATGAAGCAATCTCAGTTAAACTGAATGAATTTATCTGCCCAGTCAGCAAGCCTTCTTTCAGGGAAGATATGGAGTCTTTCCCTAGTCCTAACTACTACAAGCTTTTCCCTTGGCCTTTGCTCTATATGCTAAATGTAATTAACATGAGAAAGTGAATCAGTTGAATGGGAGAGGAGTCAAGTTGGAAGATATTAGGTTAGTTGGACTTTATATGTCCATGAATTATTTATAATATTTGATCCTGGCTCTGAAGGAGAAAAGTCTGAACATCTTTTTTCTGTATTTTTATTTGCTTTTATTAGAGTGATCCAATAATTTAATTTTCAGAAGGGGAAAAAACAACTAACTGTTTTCTGGGTGTTTTCAAATAACACATCTCTGTGTTGAGCAGGATGATTAAATGAAACAAGAATGTATTTAAATTTAGACCAATGTAATCAGAACCATTCCTAAAGTAATGCCAGGTTGCCCCAATGGGAGAATAGCAGACAGCCTGAGCCTTAGAATCTCCAAGAGCATGTGATTGAATTCTAGCCTGTCCCTAATGTGGCCTTATGGATCTTGTATACCCTATTTGAGCCTTAAGTTTCTGAATGAGGAGATAGCATAAATCTAAGTCATTGGAGGTTGAGAGGTCTGAATGCCTGTGATGTAGGTGTCACGTAAGTGATACCAGTCATTATAGTTTATACATCAGGCACTCATGTCTACCAAGAGTGATGTTGTCTTCTGTCTGAATACTGAAAAACAAACAGAGCAGACCAAAGGCTAGACTTGTAAGAGCTCACTCTATCAGACTACCATAACCTTGGTACAAGTGATCTCCTTTGTCTAATTCTCTTTCTACTCTCTTTTAAAAAAAAGATGTCCCATATTATTTATTATTAGAGATATATAAAGAACAATAATGATTCAGTACTGCACAACTAGTAGAATGTCCCAAAACTATCACCCTGACACCACCAAATAATGGCAAGCCTTGCTTTAAGAGCAGAGTCCTGTAGCATATTTCAAGATAGTTACTTTTAGCCAGGCATGATGGTACATGCTTCTAACCCCAGCATTTGGAAAGTTCTTGAAGGAAGACAGCAAGTTTCAAGCCAGCCTAGGTACTGAGTAAGACCTTCTCTCAAAAAGAAAAAAAAGAATAAACAACAATAAAAGACTAGTTAACATAGTTATTTTCCTCAGTCCCCTGCAAGAAACATGGGTGAATTTTTTTCAGATACAGAGAACCTTGGTGCTCAATTACTTGGGATAAAAAATGGTTTGATTAAAAAAAAAATGGGTTTTTGTTGTTGTTGTTTCAATTATATTCTATTGTAAAGATTCAGTACAGAGGGGTTACAGGTACATGAGTAACGTAAAAAGTATATGGTTTGTCAAGCATCATTATCCCCTGCTTTGTTTTTCTCCTATTATCCCTCCCTCACCCACCTCCTCAGGCCTCCTCCTACTCTCCTGCTGGAACTTGTAAAGTTTATTTCCAACATAGTGTCTTGTGAGTCTCATTGTTGCAATGGGTCATCCTGTGTCCTTGTTTCAGCATTTTGTTATTCCCCTTCCCCTCCCCAAATTAGATAGATGTACATACAAGATGCAGGGTGCCAAAGTCAAGTACAATCACAACAGGGGATATACCATAGAAATACCATAGGGGGATGTGCTATGTGATTTTTTAATTTCCTTTGTATGTTCTTCCTCCTCCGTTGTTGTTGTTGTTGTTGTTGTTGTTGTTTTGCAGGATGGTGGAGGAAAGAAAGACCCTGTGGCTTGGGCCTTTTTTTTTTTTTGCAATAGGGTTATTTTCTATTTTAAGTTAGTTTGACAGCCGTTATGATGTTCTTGATGTTCTCTGTATATTTTTTAATTTTTACTGTTGGTCATGGGGCTTGAGCTCAAGATCTGGGTGCTGGTCTTGGGTGCTGTCCTTGAGCTCTTTTGCTCAAGGTTAGAGCTCCACCATGTTGAGCCACAGCTCTATTTCCTTCTGCTCTCTTTCCATATCACACAATTCCCTGGAAGTTGGTCATTCTAACAAACCTATTGAGATCTCTCAGGTTTCTCTATCTTCCATGTCTTCATTTGTGTCTAGAATATCCTGCTTTTCTCAGAAAATTTTTGAATGCTCCTTACTAGTGGTCCAGGACCCTGCCCAAGTATGGCATCTTCTAAAAGCAACTGATGTTCATTTCTCCTTGTAAATTAAATGGTAACCTGCCCTCCATATTTCCTTTTTGTCTTCTCATGTCTATAAGACATAACTTTAAGTTCCTTCACCAGCTACTATCATTACTATTGATTTACTTACCTACAACAAGGCAAAATATGAGTTTCCAAGAGAAGGCAGAGAATCTTTCTCTGGCATTCCTAGCACTCAATAATTGTCTTGACACTGTAATAACTTACAAAGTAAATGTTGGCTAAATGTGTAAGTCTTCTTAAAGTAACTTTTATTAATAAAACAATGCAAAGATATGATATCTAACACTGAATACTCATAATAATAAAATCTGTATTGTATAGATTTCTAAATATACGTAATTGTGTCCATATATCTATTATAGTCATTTAGTCATTATTTCATGGTAAAAAGGAAATTAAATTCTTTTTAAATTGATAGATGAAAGTAGCAACTTGCTATGAAACATGTTTTTCTATTGCTTAAAAGAAAAAGTATCCAACATATGTATTAACTTATCTAATTATCCATCCCTCCCACCTCGAATTTATTGGTAGTTAATACTAAGTATGAAACTGGGCAAGACACTGGGGGAATTATAATATACTTTGGAAGCCTAGTCCTTTCTCTTCCCTAGGTTGCAATATGTGAGAAATAGATAAGGAACACTAATCACCAAATAGAGCTATATATTTTTTTAATTCAGCTGAGGTAGAGGCTTTGAAGAAAATGAAAGATTCTGCACAGAGATTCTGTCTTCCAGGGCCAGGGGGTTGGCTAGAGTAGTAAATCTGAACAGAAGAGTTAGATATTGAGAGTGTTCATGGTGGACGAATGAGCTGGGAGAGAGAAGGAGGCAATGGGAGATGGAGACCCATTATAGCTTTACAGCACAAAGGAGACATGAAGAGCTCAAGGTGGCTTTCCAAACATTACCTTTACTGAAACCCAAGCCCAAAGGAAACAAACCCAGTTCATTTCTTTTAGAATGGCTTCCTGATTTCCATTAGTTCCCCTGCCTGCTTTTCATTAGATGAGCTACCTATATTCTATTGGATATAATCTGATTTACTTGGAGCCCTGGGCACGTGAAGAAAATCTGCATTTGGTATAGTCTGATCAAATAGAGAAAGTACCTTTATATGCTAAAAAGGAAAAGAGGAATTCCAATAATATAATCAAGAAATTGGGTTGCTAACTTTGCTTGGTTAATCTGTGAAGGAAGTCATGTGTATTTATTGGCTGTGGATAGAAAAAGTAGTAAACTAGGGAGCTGGAGGTATATTAAGGGCAGAGGATGTTGTTGAAAGAGCTAAGTAATAGGGAGAGTATTGAATTTCCAGTCAGATCAGAATTCTATCCTCTATTTCAACAGAAGCCAGGAAACAAATTCTCTCCAGTCTCCTGTTTCCTTAGAGTTTCCCTTTGAATGTATGTGGACCATGCCCCATCTGTGATGGATGAACTGACGCTCAGGGTAAATATGCAGATGCTGAGGCAAATGTCAGCCTCTGAGAAAATAGTGAATAGGATTTCCTCAGGGTTGAATTTAGACTCATAGTGAGCAGCTCTTCCTATTGGGAAATTCATCCCACTTCTATTCCAGATACTTGGCTGGAAATCACCCAGTAATGCAAGGAGATGCTATCACACAATGACACAGATAGGTTGTTACTCTTCCAGCCATTGTAGAGGACTTCACTGGAGCTAATTAACAGAAGAACTATTGGATGGTATAGACTGCCCCTTCCTTAATTAAGGACATTCATTTTGTTTAATTGGATGCCAGTTTACATTAGTCTTGTGGTCATAGTAGAATACTGTTGGAGCAAATGTGTTTGGGACTTCTCTGAATCCCTAAACTTGGAGATCCTATTGCAAGACATGACTGCAGATGAATGATACTATACATGCTTCCTTGTTAGAATTTTCTCTCCCTCTCCCTCCCTCCCTCCCCACCTCAAGGTTATTGAAGCTTTAGGGACTGACTGTTGTTGTTTCATTGAATACATGAATGACCTCCTTGCAAATTTTGCTATACAGGCGTTATGCACGTCCAGTTTTGGTCTTGGTTCCAAACCACCAATTAATATGTTTAACCTATGGCATGCATGTGAATTGACCTCTGATATCCAGCACCCCAAGGGCTTTCAATTTCTTTAAGCTAGGCAGAGCCAGTTTCTGCTGGCTGCCTTCCAACAATTTCAGTCTTGTAATTCCACTTCATCAGTTCCCTCTAGGGCTTCCTAGCTTGATATCTTTCCTTTCCTTGTCTCTAGCTATTCACTGGTCCAGTGCTTGTCATTTAAGGGCAGAACTGCATTGAGTTGGTTTTTGGCTAGGATGGTCTGCTTTCTAGTTAGTTTACAATCACTGTAAAAAGTGTAGATAAATGACCAAAAACATTTGAAAGCTCAAAGAAGTTATCTGTCATGAGTCCATGAAGAAAAGAATGTTTACAAGGAGAAAATTCTTCCATACAAAAACTTGTTTTTGATCAGTTCTGCCAACTCTTCTCTGTATGCCCATTAGTAAGTCCTTTCACAGTACCAAACCTCAGTTCATTCCAACAAAAGAAAGCAATTATGTTGATCTAAGGCATTGATTAAGTATTAGAGTTAATTGGCTTACTTTTCTATTCCTTCTTCCTTTTTTCTCTCTTCTATTTTGCCTTTTCTATTATTTTTCTTTTGGTATTCTTTTTTTGTTGTTGTTGTTTTTCAGTCATGGGGCCTGAACTCTAGGCCTGGGTGCTGTCCCTCAGCTCTTCAGCTCAAGGCTAGTGCTCTACCACTTCAGCCACAGCGCCACTTCCAGGTTTTTCAGCTTATGTGGTGCTGAGGAATCAAACCCAGGGCCTCATGCATGCAAGTCAAGCACTCTACCACTGAGTCACCTTCCCAGCCCTCTTTTGGTATTCTTGATTTTCTCTTTTGATTCTTGTCCTTTCATTTTTATACAATTGTATTTGTTCTCTCTCTTCATGCTTTTATCAAGTACAATGTCCTCTGTTTCTTCCACTTGTCATGATGTATTGGCTGATCTAGTTTAGTATCATTTCCCCTTTTCCTTGTTAAATTTACTTTGCATTGCTTAAGAGATTACCCCTGTATCCTAGTGTCATGGAGAGCCATTCAATCAAATATCTCCAGCTTTGTCTAGGTAAGAAGTGGGCTGACATCCAACCTAGGCCAGTTATGTTTTTTCCCTAAACAGATTCTTATAAATGCTGAAATCCCATTGTAAGTTCCACCGTACCCCCTATGTCAGTACCTAAAAGAGATTTCCCAGTAGATCCTTTGAAGTAGATTCTAGACCTGTTATACCTCCCTTCCTCTGAAAGCTAATTCTTCTGTTTCTGTTTCTCTTTCGCCAAGCTACTCTAATCTTAACAAATCCTCCTTTTTGCTTCAGTTGGGAAGATCCCTAAATGATTCACTCTTTTTGTAAGCAGTGTCTCCCTTATTGTAATTATAGTTTTTCAACCTCAGTGTACCTACAAACAAGTCAAAAGTAGATGTCATTGGTAGTTGCAAGTCACCATGAAATCCAGCACAGTTCTATCCTGAATGTCTCTTCTTACAGGTTCTACTTACTACAGAAATGGAGAGAGGGTAGGCACCACCCAAATATGGGTAGGAAATCTAACCACTGTGGGTTGTTTTTCTCAAAAAGCAGATGATATGGAGGGGTAACATTGATTGAGATGCATCGTACTCATAAACTGACAAATGAATTGAAAACCCATACACACACACACAAACACACACACACACACACACACACACACACACACACACACATATAAAAGGAAAGCTCAGACAACAGTACTGGCTTTTTCCTGGTTCACAGAATGTAGAGCTTTCCAACCTGACATCTCTCTTATCACATGGGGAGATGGGACTCTTTCCAAGCTCCCTAAAGTTGTCTTTTCCCAAAGGTATTGTTTATTATTTCCACCTTCTACTGAAGCTTCAATCTGTGAACCCTGCACAATTTTATACACACATACTCACACACACACCTTCACATATGTCCTGTAACTCAAGAAAAATATATAGAAATGGTATCATGTAAGCCTTGACGTGCCAATCAATGCTTTTAGCACCCACTTTTCTCTTTGGAGACAATTATGGACTCTATTTAACCAGATCTTGCCTGTGCAAGATCTAGTGTCTCAGTGTTAGGTAGCACATAGCTACCTACTTCTGAGGGCATATGCTTTGCCCAGGGAATTTAAATGGATTGCAAACCTAAGGAACACATTGGTCTAGGAAAGTTTTTACTCACAAACTCAAGAGCTCTTTTGTGTAGTTTTCTTTTCCTCAATGGAAGGGAAATGACATTTTCTGGTGGAAAAGAAAGAACACAGCATCTTTTTTTGTTGGCGACAAGCACGTAAAGAACTTACGTTAGCCAGCTGCACATAAGCAGTAATGGGGCTGCTGTATAAGCTCATTGCCTCAAATAGCCTAGGAAAATCGAAAAATAAATATATCACGGTGATCGCTTTACCCGTCACATCAGGGTCTTAGTTATCTGGGAGGACTGTTAATAGAATAGCACTGTCTTTAGGACACCAGTTCAAAAGGATTTGGTTAGAAAAGTCCCAGGGCTTTAAATATTTTCTGGGAAATGCTGGCTGCTATAGCAGGTTGCTGCAATCATTTGTCTGCTTATTAGTTTCCAGCATTTGTTACACTGTAATTGCAGGAAAGAAAAGTGTGCAATCCACGTGGGCTCATTCCACCAGTCAACAGCCAGTGAATTTCTCTGTAGGAAACAAATCACTATTTGTTTTTTATTTTATTTTCCACAGAAGCTTACAGTGTGATGGGCTATCACCCCTAATAGATACAATACATCTTCTCTGAAGAACTTACAGAAGAAATCAATGGTTTGTTTTATATCCATTGCCTGGCCAAATCCCCCCATACATTTGCCTTGCCTGGATTTGGTAACATAAGAGCAACCACACTTTGTAATAAAATGCTGGCTTATAAAAGTGGGCTTGGGTAGAAACTTTAGTGGAGGGATCCTTTATTTATAGCCTTAATTGTAGGCCAAGGCTCAAAAGAGGCTGAAAAACTATCCAAGAGGAGGAAAGAAAAAGAAACAATAAAACCGATGAAGTACTCATTTATACATAGTGTTACTCTGGGAAAAGGTACACTGGAACCATGGAATCTGTTCCTAAAGAGTGGAATATAAACAGATCAGATTTTAGGCTCAGTAGTAATAATAATGATGACAATAATAATAACTTTATGAGAATCTGAACTACTCAGAGGTTAAAAAAAATAAAAAGAATGCTATATTCTGAGTAACTTCTGTCTTCTAAGAAGTGCGGCAGAAGATGAATATCCCCCAACTTGAAGATGGAAGGAGCATATCTGAGCAGGGAGCCACACTACACAGCCAGAGAGACGTAAACCTATTCTGTCACTTTGAATCTGGCTTTGTTACCTACGAAAGCATGGTGATACTTAACAATGGGATTCTGAAGATCAAACTTCTATATGTAACAGTGGTTAGCTCAGCGTCTCAAATATATTTAATATTCAGTCGATGTCTCTATTGTTTTCTTTTTCCTCCAGCAGGGCTGAATGCTTAGCTACTGTTCAAGGTGTGGACCAACTGGCATTCAGAATCCATTCCCTGCATCTTCTCATGTGTCCATTACACTGCTGGATACAGCAAGCCACTGGCTGCCTTTTCTAGAGTCTGTTCCAGCTCAGGTTCTGGATTAAGGTGACGCTCACTTATTATTTATTATTTAGTTTTGAAAGGCAAAATTGCAATAGCTCTAATGCCCAGCAGGGCTGGAACAGAATCAATGCTTTTTGAAAGTTGAGAAGCAGCTGCTGTGATGGTGGCAAATGACTCTGAGCTTCTGAACTGGAGTGGTTGTCTGATCTGAACCACTGCCAGGGCAGTCTGTCCTAGAACAGTGCTGCAGTGAGCAACCTTCTCCCTTTTCCTTAGTGCAGAAGGAGGTCAGAATCAGGAGGACCCTTCCTCTCTCTTAGGTCTGTTCATCAGGAAGCTAGTTCTCTCACTATGACAGTTTCTGCTTGCTGTCTGCAATCTCAATATAGGTATAAAGAGAGTACCTACAGAATGCACAAGTTTTAGAAGAATAAAATTGCCTACCAGTAAAACCTAAGGGGAATTTAAAAATAGGCCATAACCTGATTAAGATTTTCCAATTTCATTGTATTAGAATAAAGAAAACAGGGTAAGGTTTACCATTTTGCAAAAATAGTCATTATTTTAAGCCACACAGACATTTAGTTTTACCAAAATAAATTTAAAAATTATGTTATAAGTTCATTATCTAATTTAGGTTAATGAGTTTTAAATGAAATAAATATGTGTATGATAAAAATGTTGAGGGATAGTTGAGGAAAGCAGAAACATTAATCTTGGAATAAGGAATTAAGAAGTGACATCATATAAAATACAGTAGAGTTTGTGCCACTTCTGAATAAAGAATTGCAATCAATGTATGGAGTTTATGAAGAGACTGTTTTGGTTCAATATGAGAAAGAAGTTTCTAATGGTGTACAGAGAAAAGGCTGCCTTCAAAGGAGGTAAACATATTATTTAAATAGGGAACAAACAACCACTTTCCAGGGATAAATTACAAGGGTTTCTTAAGTATGGAGCTAAATTAGGGAAACCTCATGGTCTCTTCTAATTTAATATCCTATGATTCCACCATTATTTGTAATGTGACCTTACTTATTTTTCATTTAAAACTGATGTGCGAAAGCAATTTATGCTCAACTTTTACAAAACACAGCAATTACAAAAATTGAGGCATAGTATAGCACATGGAAGCTAGTATAATTAGCACACATTCTTTCCTTACTTTTAAGGTTATTCATGTATATGAATATATGTACATAATATGCATATATGTGAATAAGCACAAATGGCATGCACAAGTTTATGAATCATGCATCCAACCAATAATTTATCCATTTAGCCACTTTTTTTGTTATTAGGCTCATAAATGTTATATCAAAGACCCAACAATATAAATACACATTCACAGTATTATTTTCTGAGATGAAGAAACAGCAAGTTGATTGAATGAGTCATCACAGGAATTTATTGACCTAAATGTTTGTTGAAAAGTCTATCAAACATGATTCAAAAGAGAGTTGCTACCAGGCGCCGGTGGCTCACGCCTGTAATCCTAGCTACTCAGGAGGCTGAGATCTGAGAATCACAGTTCAAAGCCAGCCTAGGCAGCAACGTCCATGAGACTCTTATCTCCAGTTAACTACCAGAAAATCAGAAGTGGGGCTGCAGCTCAAAGAGGTAGAGCACTAGCCTTCAGCTGAAGAGCTTAGGGACAGTGCCCAGGCCCAGAGTTCAAGCCCTACGACTGACCAATAAATAAATAAATAAGGAGAGCCACTTCTGAAACTCCTTTAAGTTGTTCTTAATCCTATAATACATATATTGAGACCCATATATATATTTATATATATACATATGTATATATAGGCATGATATATACAGGCAATGATATATATATGCATATATATACATATAGATACCATTGGTTTATTAAAAGAAAAATAAGAATGCTATGATGTATTGTGGCTATATGATGAAATTTTTATGCCCTCTCACTGCATTTTTTTCAATTATTATTCTTTCTTAGCAAGGAAGCTGTGAAACTAATACCATCTTAAACACTTACATCCTCTAATAGGAAGTGCTTTAAGGTGTAATTTTCAAAATGCATGACAGGAAGGTAAAACAGATTCTGATGAAGGTGGGTACTAGTGGGTAGATGTAGGGTAAATGGAAAGGGCAATTGAGGATGAATGTATGCAGGTATGAAAATAGAACCATGGAAACTGTTGAAATTATTGTAAGGAAGATATGCAAGAGGAGAGAGAATAATGGGAAGCAGAGAGGGTATATATTAGGAATCTATAGAAATGTCACAGGATCCCTTATGGAACTGATACATACTAATAAAATGCAAGAAATTAAATGAAAATATATTTTCGATTGGGTAGACTCTAGCTTCCTGACTAGTAAATAAACCATTTACGAAACTTTTAAGGAGGGCTGGGAAGCTGGCTCAGTGGTAGAGCGCTTGCCTTGCATGCTTGAAGCCCTGGATTCGATTCCTCAGCACCACATAAGCAAAAAGAAAAAAGCCGGAAGTGGCGCTGCGGCTCAAGTGGTAGAACTCTAGCCTTGAGCTGAAGAGGCCCAGAGTTCAGGCCCACGACTGGACCAAAAAAAAAGAAAAAAAAGAAACTTTTAAGGAGTCCTTTCTGTTTACATGCCACATTGCCAGGTGGAGAGAAAAGGAAATAATGGATATGATTAACATCTGTTTTGTTTGCTTCCTAATTCACTGTTGGGATCAATTAGATGAAGGATGAACTGGTTTGTAATTTTAACTTGTTACCCACACAAATGTTACTATGCACATCATAGTATCGACCTCAATTTCAGTGACATGGATATGATTTCTGATTTTAACACCACTTAACTAGGATTTGGGAAAAAATATTCTGTGCTTCCATTTCCTTAGCCACAAAGTGTTTTAAAACCAATATCACAAGGTAGTCGTGAAGATTAAGTAACATGTTGAAAATGTTTTGAAATGGGAGTTAATTGTATACTTGCTGCATCTACTTGCATTATTGGAATTTAGTGGGATATGGGCAAGAAGAAGAACTTAAAGTAAAAGTACATTCTAGAGAGGTTTTTTTTTCCTTCAAATTTAAACATAGGTCTTGGTTTTCAGTTGTCCTGTGGTCCATCTCCAGCTACATCCATAGCTCAATCCACATGGAGCTTGTGTATATAATCCACATGGACCTTGTGTATATAGTCAAGTTCTGCACTGAGTAGGTAGGAATCTCCACTTGGCCCAACTGTGCTGTCCCTTCATCTGAGACTTCACCACCTCTAATACATTTCAGCCTCCTTTGTGCTTGTAGAATTCAGTGTTTGAACCAGAGTTCAGCGTTCAAACATGGAAACACAAATTCTCACACCTGTCTCTGTATGTCACTAGTGGTGGCCCCTAAAGCTAATATCCATCCAGACTGTGGCCAATTATCATGTGCACTTTGAATGCCTTGATTTGAATGACTGGTACCAGAATCACAATAGTTCTATAGCATTTTCTTTACTATCTCAAGGGTCATAAGGTCTTAAACATGTGTGTGGCCAATATTTTATAGATTATAAAAATTAAGTTCCTCCCAAGCAACCAAATGTAATATAACATCCATAAGTAGGAAGCAGGAAGGGGCTTTAAAAGTCCTATATCATTGTACAAATGAACAGTAATTTCATTTAAATGTGTGTGCATTCTCTATCTAGTACAATTAGCAGATTGTGGGGACGATGGATCGTAAGTATGGGTTCACTTTGTGGTAGCATAAATCATGTTTAGAACCTTCTTAGAGTTCTGGGAGGCTCTGGGAAACTCCAAATCACTTACTCCCTGTAATTACATTTGATCATATTTGCTTTTGGGTTTGTCTGTTAATGGAGTCTCTTGATCTGCTTAACTGCCTCCTCTGTAATTAAACAGTTGAGGAAAGCATATGGGTAACACTGTACTAATGATACAGTTTTAAAATTTAGGATGATTTCAAAGGAAATTTTAATCTTCTATTAAGTTTGGCCTAGATCTGCTCCACCATGATGGTAATATGTTCAAACTTAGCATTCTACAAAGGCTTCACATTTCGCAAGCTTATTCTATAGCCCAAGAATCTCAGTTAACATTTGTGCAGGGGTAAAAAAAAATCTCCACCTTTGCTTTGGCTCCATAACTTTTGCCTTTGACTGAACAGTGTAGAGAGCTGCGAGAGGCCGCACCTGGAAGATGGCGCCGGCTTCTGCCCTCCGCCTTCCCGATGGCTAGTGCTCTCTGTGGTAAACAGCTCCTTATGTGGCTAAGGCAAAGAATCTGGCTTGCTTCCGCATACCTGAACCTATTGGTGGATCCCACGTGGCGTATTAAGGCTGTGGGGAATTCTCCCCGGGGTTGGGGTCAGAAGATTACTCAAAGGTCCTGAATAAACTGCAGAGAGAAGAGTTCGGTGTCGCATCTTCCTTTCTGGTCGAGGCGGTAGCGACAGAACAGGTTAACATTTCAAGTAGGAATACGGAATAGCAATGGGACTTTCCTAAATGTATAGACCAAGTCGGTGTTTGAAAATATCTTATGTTCCACATTCAAAATATAGCTGGAAAAAATGTAGCTGGTAGGTCATTTTGATCTGTGAGAAGTAGGCTGTGTAATTAATTTTACTACTTAACAACAATCCCCAAATGTTAGTGACTTAGAACAACACACTTTTTTTTCTCTTTAAATCAAAGTGATGAGCTTGTAGATCAGTAAGTGCCCCAACTCTGATAGCATACATGTCTTCTCTGTTCGGGGCCCTGGTACATGTCATTCTAGTGACAGAAGGCATACAGTCAGACAAAGCTGTATTTGAGAACCTGAATATAGTATAAACAGCACTCATTAACACTCTCATGGCTAACAGAAACGAAAAAGTCAAGCTTCATACCAATGAAGTGGGAAACACCTTTGATTTTACAGAGGAGAGGAGTGATAATATGCAAAGGATAAAATACTGTAGACCACATAGTATTTTCAGTTGCATATGCAAGGAAATGCCCCATATTATTTTATAAACTCTCCAGTCCTCTGATCTGGATGCTCATTTTAAATACTCAGAATCCGCTAGTGAGATTGCCCATACAGCTAGACCTAATGGCCCGAAAGGCTAAAAACTATAGTACAAAAATGGATTTTAATGAACAACTAATAATCTGGGCACAAGCCTTACACACAATGTTAACACAATGTCTTTTAAGGGTCAAATCCTCCATCCCATCAGTTATTAATAGGATTTATCTTACTTCATTGTTGTAGTGTTTCAAGAGGATAATGTATTTAATGTTCCTGTTCTTGTCTCACAAATAAAGTGTACCAAATAAACATTAATCATTGCTATCATCTATTCTACTGTCATTGCTGCCAGATTCCAATTCACATCTTAGAAGATAATGGATCTGAATAAATGTCTGTAGAGCTGAAGTAAACTAAACTTAGCAGTCATTCCCAAGGTCAAAGCCAGATCCTTATAAGGAAATACAAGGGAATTAGGATCAGTTCATGTTCACTCTGATGTTAACATGCTTACACTCTGCTTTCTTTGTGTTTCTTTGGCTCTGTGCTTGATTCATCAGTGAGGCTGATTTATACTTTCTCCAGGGACACACTTTCATGAATTGAAGGCTCAAAACAAAAGTCAAGCTCTAAATGGAAGATGCTCCTCAATCTAATCGGTGACACTGGTCTCATTTATTCAGCTGTCAGTGACTAATGGCAGACAGAAAACCAGCACAAGAACAGTTGTTGGTCACTCACCGAACAGTCTAGCTCAGTGGGGACCAAAAATGGCTTCCCAATAGCTCTCTGCCTATAAAAACTAAGCCCTGTATAGAACCCACCAGTCATCTGACACAAGGATCCCTTAAGCTGCAACAGGTAGTTTGTGAGCCCAGTCAGCCCAACACAAAATGCTGTAGAGACTGTTTACTTTCTCTTATTCAAGACCATTAAATCATTAAATAAAAATCATTACCTCTAGGCCGGTCATGAGCCAATGTGTATAATTCTCTCCAGTGCTGCCATGACAAAGCTGGATTAATCTTTACAGTCTGTTCCTCCAACTAACAACTTCTCCACAAGTGCCATCCCAATTTTTGTTCTTATTAATTGTTCAAATAGTGAATTAGTGGCCAGGCTGGCAAATGAAATGAAGTTGGTTTACAGCATGTAGCATTTGGTGGGGGCAGGGGGGAAGGGTTACTGTGGCTTGAAGTCAGGGACTGGCGTATACTAAAGGTATGTAGACATTTTGATGTACCAAAGCTAGGTGGTAGAATGGTCAGGTCCTAAATCCAGATTGTCTCTGAGTATCAGACTGGATGTAAAGTTGAAGAGTCTCCAGTTTCAATTCTTCAAACAATCCTCTATTCAACTTATGCTTAGATTTTTCTCTGTGACTCCCATCCTTTGTTTCAGTGCTGGAAAAAAAATAGTCCTTGCAAAAGTCATTTAAACTAGTTATTTAGTAATAAGGAAACTATCTGAAGCATGAATAATTATGTCAATGATTGAACACTTTCTTTCCCCAAAGGTTGCCAGGGCAAGGATACCAGAATTTCCCTTGCTATTCTTTTAGTACAGAACAGCCCTTAACACTGTGCAGTTCCTCACCAATTTACTATCTTTTTTATTTCCAACAGTTTTCTTTTATCTTCTTTTTGGTGATGATGGGAAATATTTGGACAGCAGCCTGTAACTTTCTTGTGATATTTCCCATTTGGTCTGTGTGTATATATATATATTCTTGCAAGAAATGGACAGATAGGAGAGAATACATCCCAAGACAAAGAATTAGAAACTATTCTCAAAACCAAGAGGACAACTGGAGATGGACTTGCTGCGATTGCTCTATTAAAAAGAAATTCTCTTTCTTCGCTTCAACTTGTCTGGAGTTTGAAACCTGCTGTTGTCAAAGGTAGAAGGACAAAGGGCCCAGTGTTGGGGAGTGAGCGTTCATTACCTTGGGAGTCACATCTGCCATTGGGATGAGCTTGTGATGCCTGCTGTAGGTCATATGGGAAGTACCTATTTTCAGAGGGTCATAGCGTTTTCAAAGAGCCAGTACTCTCAAGTTCAGTTGCTGACTGTCCATTTGCGAGCCCTTCATGTTGGGGTAAATCATCACCATGTCAGCCTGCATGTTCTCTTCTATAAAATGTGGCTCCTAAGTACTTCCCAGGTTGCTGGTGCAGATGGAACGTGTCAGTGTGTGGACAGGGCTTTGTGAACTATAAAAATAGGCTATAAATAGCAATTGTATATTCGAGGCAAACAGTAGGAAAAGCAGCTTGAGATCAGGAACACCAAATGTGAAAGGAGAGCGGAGGAAGACAGGGGCAGCAACGAGCAGTTTCTACCTAGAAATGCCACTCCCCACCGCTACAGGCTACAAGCGGCAGAAGTTTGACCTGACATCCCTATCCCAAGCCATCTCTACTGGCTGGTATAGACATGCCTGAGTAGAGTAGGCTACTGAGATGAAAGAGAAAATTTCAAAGATGAAGGAAAAGTGTAAATACTTTCATCGGGGTTTTACATACAAGCCCTGAGTCAAAAGTGTCTTGTTTTTGGATCTACTCTAGAGTGAAAGGAATCTGTATTATCTGTATTATATTTGTCCTAAGGCATGGAAACTCCTTCAATACACACTCACACACACACACATACATACACACGTTAAACATGCAATGCTTTGGTTTGTGAACTGTTTTATTTCTGATTTAATTTACATCAGCACTTGTCATGATGTCACCTGGGGTCAGAGGAATACCATTTAACACCACACACACACACACACACACACACACACACACACTATGGAGACCAGCTGCAAGTTAAATAAAACCAGAAGAATTGATTGCAGAAACTATCTTCATCTTTGCTGAGAGTGCACACCATACCTTGTTACTAAATATCTTGAGAATATTGAGCTATTTGAACTTTAGGGCTGAGGAAATGTACGTATATCTAATACCATGAGAACTTTAATATTCTTATTTTTGGTCACTTGGTAGATTCAACTTCAAGGAGTCCTTCAAACTAGACGAGTTAGGGACAGATGTGGGAACACAGGATTCCTTTGAGATAGCTAGAAAGATTTTTTTAAATAAGTTGTTTTTATTGTGAAAATACTGTACAAAGAGGTTACAGTTACATGAGCAAGGTAATGAGCACATTTCTTATCAAGCGTTGGGGAACAGGGTGAATACTGATGGTGTGTGTTGCACACCAGGAATTTATTCTTTCCACATGTCACCTTATTTACACTCACAACATCTCGTGAAGTAGATAAGGATATGCACCTTTTACTGATAGGAAAAACAAAATTCAGGAAGCTTAAACAAATTTTGAAAAATCACATACTTAGCAAAAGAGAGCTCCTATTTTCAAAACCATACCCCCTGCTAATTTACTTAGTGAATGAATGAATTTTTAGAGTTTACATGTGTTAGTGCTTAACTTTCAGGTGCTATAAATTTAGCAATAAAAAGCAAGTGCAAGATTCACCATACTTAGGTCTTTTCTGACAATTAGAAACAAGGAACTCACTATACTACAATTACCTATGTTCTTAATCTAAATGTGAAAATTAAATACATAAATTTTAATATTGCTAACCCAAACAGACTTAGATTGTTCCAACAGGTATAACAAAATGCTTGATACTGGTTCATTGATAAAGATTAGAAATTTATTGCTCACAGTTCTGTAGACTTGAAAGTCAAGGCCAAGGTGCTAACTGGTTAGAAGACCTGTGAATTGCTTGACCTCAGACTCCCAAGACTTGTTGTTTTATTCTCTGGTGAGGAGAGAAGGCAAACCACATCCTCAAATGGTAGAAAGACAAATGCTAAAACAGGACATGGTGCTCTCTTCATCCTTCTTTATAAATTACTAATACTGACCATTTGATCATTTCTTGAAGCCTCTACCTTTAAATACTTGTAAGGAAATGGAAAGACTTGGGGGAAAAAATCATATTAAGTGAAGTAAGCTAGACCCAAAGAAACACAGGCTTCATAGTTACACTCATTTATAATAATTACCATATGTCTAGGATAGTCCTAAGAGTATCACATTAGCTCAATAGCTATCTACATATGCTTGTATAAGACGATGCTAAGTGAAATGAACTCCAAGATATAGAAACAAGAAGTTTTTCTTTGATGTTGTTGTTTTTAATGTACTATGTGAGGTTATTTCTTTTTTCTTTTTTCCCTCTATGGTTTATCCCTTGTTGTCATTGCATTTGATTTTGGTAACCTGTGTATTCTATATAGGTTTATCTGAATTTGGGAAAGGAAGGAGAACGACAAAATAGTGATACAAAGGACAAAGGGAGAACTAATGCAACAGAGATACTCACAAGAAAACATGTTGGAAATGAGCTGTACAACTTTGCGGGGGGGCATTGGGGGAGGGAAAGTGGGAGAAAAAAGAGGAAGGAGGTAACAATGTTTGGCAAGAAATGTACTCACTACCTTACATATGTAACTAACCCCTCTGTACGTCACCTTGACAATTAAACTTAAAAGATAAATACTCTTATTAGCAATTACATTTCAACATAAATTTGGAGGGACACATTCAAAATCACTCCATTCTGGCCCTCTAGGTTAGTATACTTTTCTCATGTAAAATATATGTATTCTGCCACACACACACAAAAAAGCCACTCTTTGCTTAAAAGATGCACTGGGAAAAGGAACTTCTAAATATGTCCCTTAGAAGAATTCTAGTTAAGATTAAATTTAAAAATTAGTCTGAGTGAGAAATGTAATCATTTCACATACCATATGTAAAGGTGCTGGGTATGGATAGTCTTCAGTCGTACTTACTAGTCACACTACCAGGCTATATTCATATTATAAACGGTTTGCAGTGATTCAGTAAAATCTAGCCAGCAGAGACACTCATATGCTTAGTTTTATTAGCATATAAGTCTAATACTTGGGCAGGTGCAAAAAGATGCTGCTAAGGAGAGGTAGTCATGTTTCCAGAGCTGGAGAATGCATGACAGTACAAGCACAAAATCATGAACTCTGACAGCTCTACAACATTTCAAGACTAATCAACCTATCAGAATTCAGAAATCGCTTCAGCATCTCCAACCTCACTGAGGCTCGCCCAAGGCCTTGAAAATTGCTCTGATCATGATATGTCTGGTTCTAATAGTAATCCTGGAATAATGGCTCAACCCTGTTCCAATACTTTAGGACTAACTTCAGAAAAGACAGTGATAGGTCACAGACACAGACACACAGACACACACACAGACACACACATACAGCGAGAGAGAGAGAGAGAGAGAGAGAGAGTAGAAGGAAGAAGAAAAGATAAAGGCTTCAAGGAGTACCAGGGTAATTGCATATTTGTGTGTCTATATGCATGTGTGAGGGAGAGAAATCCTACATCTCCTATGTTTAAATAATTATAGCTAATAACAATAAAAAATCTTTTAAATTAATACAATGGGAGCTTTAGTGCATTCAGGCTGCTATAACAAAATTCCATAGACTAAGTACATTACAAACAATAAAAATTTGTTTTTCACATGTCGGTAAAGAGAACATCCAAGATCGAGCTCAGCTTATTTGGGCTGATGAGGACCCTCTTCTTAATAAGTGGATGACCATCATCTTCTCATTAAAACTTTACCAGACGGAATCTCTCAGGGTTTTTCTACATGTGTGTGCTTCCTGGGACTTGAACACGGGGTTCTTTCTCTGAGTTATTTGTTTTATTTATTTTAAAATCAGGGACAGCCCTCTACCATTTGAGCCACAGCTCCACTTGGGGCTTTTTGATAGTTAATTGGAGGTAAGAGTCTCGCTGACATTCCTCTCCAGACTGGCTTTTAGCCTTGTTCCTCAGAACTCAGCCTCCAGAGTAGGTTGCCACTGGTGAGCCACAGGTGCCTGGCATGGGGCTTTTATTTTTAATAAGGCACTGATGCTGTTCAGAGAGCTCTAGTCATGATTGAATCACCTTTTGAGGGCTCTGCTCCAAATGCCATCACCTTCAAGTACGATTTTATGATTGATTATTAACTTCATGTCATTGTTGTGCTAGCAATCAAACCCAGGGCCTTGCACAGGGCTAGCAAAGTACTTGACCACTATCTCAATCTCTAGATGATGAGGGTTAGGATTTTAATCATGAACTTTGATGTGAGGCATAAAATTTAGTCTATTTTATTGGATGATGTTATAGATTGAGCTTCCTGGTAACTCAATTCTAAAACAGAGTTATAGTTGTGTAGGATATTTGTTAAGTGATGCCTTAATTGATTGATGGGAAGAAAAAGAGTGGCTGATGGCTTAAGGAATGAGATTGGCCCAGCAGAGCTCTTTAGAGATTAATCCAAACTGTATTTCTATATTGACCACTCTGAATTTGGATTGTCCTGGAGAAAGCCATGATCTTGTGTAAACTGGCTGTCAAGAACCCTGACACTAAATGAAAGGCCTCATAACTCGATATTATATTCCTGAAGAAATATCTAAATCCTGAATGGTCAGGATTTATCCCAGTGATTACATGTTCAATTATTCTCATTCTATACTTCCAGGTAAGCATAATATTTCCTGAGCCAACCAAGGCGGTATTGCACATCTCTTGAGGCACATTTCATAGGAGCAATTACTATCTCTTTGTAACTCCCCACCAGTTATCTGTCTCAATGAATCCCTTATTCATATTCTATCCTACCACTCATTTCAACTTTACCTCCAAAATCTCCATACCTTTTCTTTTCCTGGTGCATTATCCTTGACCCACTCATAGTTTCTTGAGATGATAACAGTTTTTAAGTAATCTTTTTTTCTTATTCACCTCTTCTGTTCTATTCTTATTTACCAAAGCCATTTATATACTTTGAACCTGGAGTGAAACTATAGTCAGAAAATCACTTGTAGCACATTTTAGTAGTTAAATGTTTCGTCATTCATTTCCACTACAGATATGGAACAGAGGACTGAAGAGCAATTAAGAAGAAAGAAGAGACCCATATATATATGGATCTATCAAAAGAAGCAATATAGGAGTGCAAATTTTTACAACTCAAGAAGAGGTCTTTGTATGGTGGCTCTTAAGAGGTCTTTGTAAGTTGTCCACCATTTTATCCAAATCCTGAAGAAACCTGGAGTTACCACCCAGTTTGCTACACACAAAGCACTTCTGATTGGACTTGTTCCACCTTGTCTTGGGCCTAAACAGCTTTCTCTGCCTATATTGCAATCCACCTTGTAACAACCAAACACTTCTCATCTTTAACTATAGTCCACTTACACTACCACCAATTGTACCGTTTGGACAAGTGAATTAGTCACATTTTCCCAGTATAAACTGTGCATTTCTTACCTTTTCCAATGATCTTTACAAAACAGTAAGTTCCAAGAGGGCAGGAACTTCCCTGGATGACTTCCCTTTATATTCTTTATGTCTATGTCTGGTATCAAACAAATGCTTGGTGAGTCTGTGGATTGACAGCTGCTTTTCAACATCTGTGTGCTATGGTCTAAACTTGCAACACTGTCAGCCCCTCCCCTGAGCATGTCACGTGCCAGCCCTGGGGCCCCCTTCATATAAATAGTGAGACCTTTTCTGTTTGCAGAGAAAGTATCTCAAATATTGAAAGGAATCTCAATATTGGATAGCAAGCAGTTAACTCTGGGAAGAGGATAAAGGAGAAGACAAGAGACGAATGGTCTTCATTTCCAGGGGCATCTGCTTCCCCAAAATGAAACATTTGGAAGTTTTTTTTTTTTTTGAAGGCTTGTGAGAGGACTCTAAAATGCAACATGTGAAGTGAGGTTATTTAAATTCTGATCTTACTGTGTGGCCTATCTTCATGCCTGCATTAAAACTGTTCAGGCTTTGACCATCCACCCCCGTCATTTTGTTTGGATTAGCCGAGGGCTCCACTTGTGTGGTACGTTTTGATTTTGTCTGACAAAGTGTTCCCATCCCATCCTCCCTCAAGTAGGTCTGGAGGAAAAAAATGTACTTAGCTAAGAAGTCACAATCTCTGCGTTTTTATGCTTCCAAGGAAACCTAACAGGAAATGGCTTGGCTTTGCCATATTTAGGATAGCTTGCAGTGCACATTCAGAGAATATTCCTCAAGTTACATTTTACACAGAAAACGCCAAGACAGATGCAAAGAGAGGAGTGATCACAGAATGCCTAGGGAGCATGATTAAAGCTTTTCATTTGATAATTGAGGGAGTTCATTCCTGGTGAGGCAAAAAAAATGTATTCAAAGCAGCACAGTGAACTATTGATCAGTTAAGAACTGAACTGGAACACAGGTCTCTTGCTGATCTTAGGCACGAGGTATGAGTTAAGCTAAAGCATACTCTGGATCTGAAGAAGTGTGTGCATTACATTGATTAAAAATAGCATTTCTCAAGTCATTCTCCCACATCCTAGTGTGTGTGTGTGTGCTCAGGGTGGAAAACAGCAGCTAGAGAAATGACTCCTGAGGAAGTTCTGTAAAGGTAAGAGGTATAATTAAATTAACCAGATCTAGATTTGCAAGACAGTCCCAAGATTTATTCTGTACAACTTGGGTTATGTTCTTCTTTTTACCCTCTTTGTAGATGTGTGAAGAGATCTTGGACAAGGAGAGCAGTTAAGCACCAACTGTGCTCTGTGTTGTGCCATTCTAGGAGAAGAACAGAAAAGTGCATTGATGAGCAAGAGACACCTCTGCAAAGTGAATCAAGTATTCATGAAGATTTTTATGCAGGACACAGCATGTACCCAGGCTGTGTCACAGGAAAATGACTACACATTCTAACAGAATACATGCCAGGATATACAATAGCTTCCCCTAGATCTGCAAGACACCCGGAGGGAAGAAAAAAAGGCAGAGAATAAAGAAAAGTGGGAGGATTTGTTTAAAAGAGTCCTCTGCAATATTCCAAAGACTGCCTTGATTTCCTATGAGTGATCCATTGGTAGGCTGCCACCTATAGGCTTTCGTCCCTCTCTGCCCTAGAGGAAAATTTATTAGAATGATTATCTCCTGTCCCACTTACTGGGAGGAGTGAAAGGGAAGAAGAAAGGTCACAAATGGTGAGGATGAGATAGGGCAGGCATGCCCTGTGTTTATCCTGTGTAAGTTTACTGATTTTCCCTCACCCTCTAAATTCAGCAGTTATATCCATATGACAACCATGTCAGCTTGCTTGAGAGCTCTTCATTGTATTAGGAAAGGTAAAGGTGGTAAGCATCTGATTTTAAATTTTGACCCAGCAGCAATCTTAAAATGCAATTATTATCCACGAATATCCATCAAAGAACAGTAAGAGACTGAAAGTTTAGATAAAGAAGGTCTGGGAACATAGTTTAGTGAAATATATACACAATGAAACTTTTATTCACTCATGAAGAATACAATAATATCACTTTGTAATTTAAAAAGTGGGTATAACTGAAGATCATTATGTTAAGTGAAATAGGCTAGTTCCACAAAGACAAGTAGTACATGTTTTCATCCACTGGTAGAAGCCAGAGAAAAACAAAATACCAAAGACACAAACAAATAAACCAAAAAGTGGAACTTAGCCCAAGGTCATGTGGCTGAGTAGTTGTATAGATTAATGTCTCTGGATGGAACTTCATTCCAGTCACAGCTTTGCTGATTGCTAGCTGGGAACTGGTGTAGTCAGCCTCTAAAATGGCCCTTATGATTTCAAATTCCTTGTATAATCCCCTCCCCTTGAACAATTTGTTCCTAACCAGTAGGGTATAGTAACTTTGTGGGTTATCATTTGGTAATTAGGTTAAAGAATATTGCACTATTGGTAGACTCTGTTTCTGGCTTTGATGGAGTGAGCTACTATATGGGAGAGACCCTAGTGGTAAGGAATGGCATGAAGATGACCTCTAGCCATCAGCAGTGAAGAACTGGAAACTTTGGTTACATAGCCCATAGGGAGCTGAGTTTTGCCAAATGGCAAATGGGTTTACCTGAGACAGACCTTCCTCCATTTGAACCCTCAGATGAGACCAGTCCTAGAAGATACCTTCATTACCACCTTGTGAGAAACTGTGGGCCTGGCTTACTTCACTTAATATAATTTTTCCAAGTCTTTCCATTTCCTAACAAATGGGGCAATGTCATTCTTTCTGATGGAGGAATAGAATTCCATTATGTGGATATACCACATTTTCTTGATCCATTCATCTACTGAGGGGTATCTGGGTTGGTTCCATATCATAGCTATGGTAAATAATGCTACAATAAACGTAGTTGTGCTGGTAGCTTTAGTATGGTCTTGTTTATGATCATTTGGATAAATGCCCAAAAGTGGTTTTGCTGGGTCATAGGGGAGCTCTATGTGGGGTCTTTTGAGGAACCTCCATACCACTTTCCAAAGTGGTTGAACAAGTTTACACTTCCACCAACAATGTAGTAAGGTTCCCTTCTGTGCACATCCCTGGAGGAGCTCAATTCTGCTGCATAGTTTGGTCAGGTTCTTGACCTTTTAGGGCTTAAGTTATTCAGATCACCTTGCAGGAATCTTATATATGTGGGCTATACATCATATACTAAGAACTTCATATCTGTTAGCTCTCTTCCCCTGGCAATATGGTCTTTTCCAACTAATTTCTTTCCACTAACTGGAGCTGTCCCCAGCCTTGTTTCATTTGGTGTGGGCCTTTCATTAACTGGATCTTCTTTCCTGAATGACAGCTGCCTCACACAGGAGGCTTAATACAATACAGGACCTGAAGCACAGATATCTGCCCCTTCACCATCCCACTCCTTCCTATAAACCCAGATTTGTTCCTCATCCAGGCAAATCTCTTCAACATTCAAAAGGCCAAGGGGTCTTCAGAGGGAAGAGAAATCTCTTTATACTTTGCCAGAGAACTTTCCCACAAAGAGGAAATTCTACAAATACTCAGATGACATCATCTAGAAAAAGCTCTTGTTCCCCATGGCCCAGCCTCCCTGTAAGATGACAAGGGTTAGAAATAGAGAAACCTCGGGCCACTTGTAGGATTTGGCAAGCGGCAGCCAACAGCTGGTCCAGCTGGTTAATTAGCCCTGCACTCTGCTCCTGTCCAACCTTTACTGGCAAAAGCAGAGGCAAGCAGCTCTGGCCTGCTTTTCTCTTTCTATTAACAAAGCTCAGTGCCATCAGATTACCTTGGCCCCAAGCCAGGCCTGAACACCCTTTGCCTGCCTGCTGGTTGCCATGGTGATTGTGATGCGTCTTTTGCCAAGGCAGCAGCTGGCGGATGGCAGTGGATTACCTGCCAAGCAGCTTTACTAGCTCCAAAATGCAGATTTCTCTCCCCTAGTGAAAGGGGTGGGGGTGGGGCGTGGTTTCCAGACTCAGGAAACAAGGAGGGAGAGCTCCTCACACCTTTTGCCCCATTTCCTCTATCTTAATTTTTCAAACAAAGGATGATTATTCATCTTCATTTATCCAAATGCCCATCTGCTCAGCTCATAGATCCCATCTCTTGCCTCTTTCTGAAGAGAAGCAATAAACAATTTAGTCTTTGTCTTTACTGCTAGGAACATTCTGCCTGCCCCCAGCATCCTGAGACAGGATGCAGTTCCTTCCACACTACAAGGCAGGGCTCTGGGACTTGAAAGGGTCTCAGACCAAGGAAACAATCTCTTGTCAAGACAGGAAGACTATGCCCACAGTGATACAATCATGAAAAAATGGTGAATTTTTTAGGGTATGGATGGCCATTCCTAGGAGAATATTTGAAAGGATTCTGAATGTCTGGCCTTTTTGATACATTTTTATATCTTAAATTTTATTCAGAAGCTTCTATTAGACAACAACTGCAGGCAGAGTTAGCTTTTCCTGCATTTCAAGCATCAGTGTCCCATTGTCCTCCAAGTGTAATCAGTACTTGGACAATGCAGAGTAGGCTAAATTTCATACCATGGAGGTGTGAAGGGCATTCCAGACAGAGAAGGATAAACTGAAGGCAAGAGGCAGGAGTGAAGCATGGAATGAGTGTGAGTATGGGGGCGAAGGCTGGGAGAGAGGTGAATGGAGGGTGTAAGTTGAAGGAAGCAGGCTGAGCTTTTCTACTACAGATTGTGTTAGAGGAATATGTGCTGGAATTAGTATTCTGCCCTCCAGGCAGTGATCTTGAAGAACGGAGTGGAGCAAGGCAAGAGACAAATGAGGTAAGAAGTGAGATATTCTAGAAATTGGACATAATGAAAAAGAAAGTTTAGGACCTATATCAACAATGACTCAATACCACCAGATGTCCACATCATCTGTTAATACAGGCAAGAGTGCTTCCATGATAAATGCTGTATATACATCCCTTTTTATCCCTGAGACCTCCATACTCTCATCATCCTTATCTATAAACCATCTCCATCATCAATTCCTACTTTACAGATGAGAAAATGGACCTTGTGATATCACTGTGATTTCATAACTGGCAGTATTGGCAAAATGTTTGGTGATTATTGTGTTTTCTCTTGTTTTAATTCAAGGAAGTCAGATACAGGAAACGAAAGCAAAGACAGACAAATGGAATTACCTCCAACTAAAAAGCTTCTGCACAGCAAAGAAAACATTTGACAAAAGAAAGAGATAATCTACAGAATGGAAGAAAATAATTTCAAACTACACATGTGACAAAGAAGTGGTATCCAGAATATATAAGGAACTAAAAAAACCTCAAGAGCAAAGAAACATTTTTCTTTATTTAGAAATATGTAAAAGGTATACATAGACATTACTAATGAGAAGATACACAAAATGGCCAACAGGTAGATAAAAATGCTCAGTATCATTCATCATCAGGGAAACACAAATTAAAGCTTCAGTGAGAAGTCACCTTATCTCAATTATGAACAGTTATTCTCAAAAGGCATAAAGATAACACTTTCTGGAAGCATACATGGAAATAGGAAACTTTGTACAACGTTGCAGAAAATGTAAATTAGTATGGCTATGTGGAAAACAGTATGGAGGTTCCTCAGAAAGATAAAAATGGAACTACCATATAACCCAGCAATCCCACTTTTGGCATATCCCCAAAAGGACATGAAATCAGTATGGCAAAAAGATAACTACACTCCTATGTTCATGTAGCACTCTCTACAATTGCCAAGATCTCAGATCCATCTAACTGATAAATGAGGGGGGCGGAGAGAGAAATGTGCACACACAATAGAATATTATTCAGTCATAAGAAAAAAAATGACATTCTGTTGAGACTACGTGAATGGAACTGGAGATCATTACGTTTACTGAAAGGACAAAGACAAGCAAATACAAGTATTGCAAAATCTCACTAATATGTGGATTCTAAAAATGTTTATCTCATAGAAGTTAAATTTAAAAATAGTAATTACCAATGACTAAGGAGAAAAGGGGTGCAGAAGCTTGAGAGATGTTGAATTAAACTTAAGTTTAAGTTAAACTTAAATTAGCTGAAAATCAGTGGTACTAGAAAGGACTGGGCCATGGGGCTAATGCCAACATCTCAGAGAAAACAAGATAGACTGTCAAGAGAAAATCACTAATATATGTTTTGCTTTTCTCATAAAAATCAAGTGGTTGAAATTATGTAAAAGGCAAAATGAAATCCCATCATAGGGCCCCCAGGGAAGTTGAAGTAGATCTATGAAAAGTCTTCAAAGGAGCTGTAGTCTTCTGGGATCATTTGCTTTCTGCTTGCAGATCTGTGGGAATGAGCACCCAGTCACCACTGGACTCCCAACGGCAGATGCGCATAGTGGATAGATCTAGGTACAATTTCAGAGTCCCCCATATTAACCACTTTATAAGAAATGTTAAACTTCCCCTACTTTGTATATTTACAAAATTGGGTAATGATATCAGCATTGTGTAAGGATATTGTTGGCCTCCAGACTAAAGGATGTAACTCATTATGACATAATTTAGATAGACATCAATCTGCAAAGATCCCTCAAGTAGAACGAAGCCATGCCTAGTCTCTCTGAGGAGGGATACTCAGGCTCAGGCGGTTCACTGGTGGTGAAGTGAGAATCCAGTTCTTTCCTCCCTTTCAAAAACTGGGGAAATGACAGAAACCACTTCACTGCACTCGTGTGAGGATAAAGCATGAAGCTTCTCCTGAAGAATGGGAAGAATGCCTGACTCGTGGTAGATATTCTCTGCATCTTTGAGTTGATTGGTTGCACAGATGGTAAACTGAGGCTCAAGATATGAAGTGACTTGGCTAAAGTTGCAATGCTTTGGGACCATCTTGAAATGTTGAGAGAATAGTCCAAAGTTTCATTCTAAAACACGTATGATTTGTTTCCACATCAAATTAAAGAAGAAAATTCTTACTCGTAGTAATAAATTCCTTTAGTGGTAACTCAATAGTACTCTAAGTGTTTCACATTTACATTTACATTCCAGTTAGCCTTACATGGTAGGTATCATTACTATTCCAATTTTCATTTGAGGAAATCAAGTACAAAAAGGTTAAATAAGGAGATGTAAATGCTAATTTTCCTGATTTGAACAGTTCACATTTTATACATACATGGAAATATCAAACTGTTCCTCATAATTACATAAAATTATTATAGGTTAATCAAAAAGGGGAAAATGTTCAAGATGATAATTTAGCTTAAAAGAAACTTCTGTGCCCTAGTGAAGCTGTAACTTTGTGCCGTCTTTCTACCATACATCATTCACATGTTTGTGGTGATGCTGATGAGAACAAACCAATTCCATGTTCAGTAGTAGACAAGGGCAGAATAGTACACAGTCATGTTCAATACCAAGTGCTTGATAATGATAAGCAACTATGTCCATGGGATGTGTAAAACATTGCCTGAGGAACTTTCCCAGGGTAATTAGGCTTAGGGTTTCTGTAAGGTTGAGCTTTCTTTCAATCTTACAGATGTAAAGGAAAAGATAATGAAAATATTATGTGAGTGTGTCACATCTCCACAGATGTAAGCATAGAGACAAACAGGCTCAGATCCCTCATCATGTTAATTTGAAGAGTAATCAGAAGACTCAGAGTACGAGACTCATCTGGTTGTCCAGTCATTCAGCATAGTCAAACATTCACCTTGGTGAATCTTAATTATGTCCTTTTACCTATCTGGAAAATTGTTTTCTCTCTCTCTCTCTCTCTCTCTCTCTCTCTCTCTCTCTCTCTCTCTCTCTCTCTCTCTCTCTCTCTCCCCTTCTCCTTGTTCAGAACTGCTAAAAAAACATCTGTAACACATCGTTAAGTATTTCAGGTTATCTTTCCTCTGGCCTGTATGATAGTTCTTAAGAGTGTGGACTTGGTCTTATCCATTTCTCTATTGCACAGACTCAACACAATACTGGCACAGCTTAAATTCACTTTTACTCCATGAAGCAATGGAGGAGGGGTTTATCGTAAGAGGAAAATGTGGGTGTAGAGGTTAGAATAAGACTTGAGGGAAAACCACAATTGTGTGGTAATGAACTCCTCAGCAGCCTGTTGAAACTTCGGTGTGACTCCCTTCCCTGTCTCAGCTGGATGTTGAAGTCAAAGCTAATGTGAACCTTGAGTTCTGCTGAGAATAACACCTAAGAGACAGCAGTGTTTGAAATCATGCTGTCTCTGCAAGGGTTCCTGAGCTTGGCAATTTTACTTTTATAAGACATGGCCCTGGTATGTTTGACTTTCCAAATCCCCTTACTGAGATCCAAGGGTCTGTTTATAAAAAAACATTCCTTAAACTCATTCCTCTGTGAGTTCAAGTGGGATTTGTACTCCTCAGTATAAATTGGTCCCCTGGAGCCATATTGCATTCTGTTCCGTGCAGGCCTCTCTATTTGATGGAATGGGAAGAGAAAGCAAACACCATCATATATAGTTGGTCATAGACATCTCTCAGGGACTAGAGCCCTCTAACAATAAAAATAACAATAACAACAGTCATAGTAGTAGCCCAAAGCGGCTGTCATCTAAGAGACAAGAGTGAATGGGCATTTGGTGGAAGAAACTACATTAGTGCCCGAGGAGCAATAGGACATTTTAAGTATAGTGTTCTAGGCCATAGATAGGAGTCAGAGACATTGATACAGAAACAGATAATAATGTTGTAAAAGAAAGTGAGTGGATTCAGATCCTATCTGGGGATTTCGGAACCGCTACTAGGACATCAAGCCTATTGGATTCCAGTGTAGTCCGATTAACTTAAGAGTCTTGTCACCATAAACACATTATGGTACCTATATGGGTCAAGTTTCAGCTAAGCTGGACTACATTTCCCAGAATTCCTGTCCCATGTGTTTATAGTTAGTGTGGGTTACAACAGAGAATCTTATGCACATTTTGAAAGGTGCCAACTCTGTTTCGCAGAGGAACTGGGTGTCACTTATCTGCTAGCTCGTCTGGTTAGTACAGGCCCAAAAGACACCAGCATCTTCTACAGAGGCAATTCAGATCAGCAAGGTTAGAGGTAGGAAGAACTGACATATTTCAGCTCAACTCTGTTCGTTCCAGTTTGTGCCTGAAGCTTCCAGTTTCCCTTTCTTTATTCTCACTTCCATCTAACTTCCCTCTCCAATGTATGCCTTGTGGGCTTCTAGGTCTGGCATTAGATAAAAAGTTCACTTTCAGTGATTCCATCTCACTATTGGCCAAAATCAAAAGCTTTACAATAAATCTTTATTATAATAACTTAGTTGCCCAAGATTCTGCTTTTCTATTTGGTCATAGTCTGATACCTTTCAAAGCAAATGGAAAAGTATACATTTTATCAGAGAAAAAAATTCCTTCAGATCTTTCTCTAGTGACTACTTGTTTCCAAACATCCATGCCAATTCATTAATCCGAGGATCACTGGGCTTTTTGTCTGTAACAGGATGGTCATGTGCATTTCATATGATTATTATAAGAATTAAATGAAATAAATATGCAAAGCACTCACTCACAGTAGGTGACCCATTATGACTGCGATGGGGAAAATACAAAATACTTTTTCTCTAGGAACTTCAGTTGTCTTCTTTTCAGTCCACCCAGAGCAGCTATCTTAGAATAAATGATGTCTGATATATGCTATTTAGT
Organism: Dipodomys spectabilis; assembly: GCF_019054845.1. NCBI lineage: Eukaryota > Metazoa > Chordata > Mammalia > Rodentia > Heteromyidae > Dipodomys > Dipodomys spectabilis. The sequence goes on along the minus strand of NW_024870941.1, from coordinate 372,504 downwards.
TAATTTGTGATGAGTGGTCACAGCTGTCCATTTCTGGAATATGATGGAGATGAGGCTGGTTTGACTCAGGCCCTGCTTGCTTCCTCTGAAAGTGTGTCACTGCAGGCGATTTCCTCTTCACTGCAGGGGAACGAATACCTCACTAAGAATGAACTGAGCACATGTGTCTCAGTTCTAATCTCCAAACATTTCCATATGGCCTGTTGGCTGTGGATTCCCCAGATCTGCCTGCCAACTCGTCTTGCCTATCTTGGTTATCAGAGTTTGCGGTGGGGGCGGGGGTAATGTTATTGAAAAAGGATGAAGTCCTTGCCATCAGCTTCATGAGCCTCTGGCAAACCCTCTAGCTGAGCCAGCCAGTGGGCTTTCAGCATCCAGACCACAGGATGCATAGCCCGGCACCATGCACTCTCTTGGGACAGGAAGAACATTCTTTAGGTTAATGATGGGTCAGGGTTAGACCCCTGGTGACAAGTCTTTGATCAAAAGCTCCTTTTTATTTATTTAAGAAGATAGAAGGTACAGAGAATAAGCCCAGATAATTCACTGTAAGTCAATAGGAAGTAAGAGAGATATTGGTTGTAAGAAGAGAGAGAACCCAGTCCCTATCTGTTTCTTATGGCCAAGGAAGTTGTGGAATGGTACTGAATTTCTCCCATCTCAATGTTCTATTCTGTCCCTAGCTCAAAGATTTATTCTGAGCTCTGAATATTTACATTTCAGCATGTGTTAGAAAAAAGAGAGCTAGACTATCAAGACATAAATACTTGGAATATTTGCAGTGTGCCAGGCACTTTGCAATATTCTAAGACATAAACAAACAGACATAATCCTTATTTCAGAGAAAAGCTAAGAATTACACACATAAGTTATTACATAATGGTAAGATAATAAGAAAAAATGTCAAAGGCAGCTGTGACTAGTCTTCGTGTGATTTGTATAGGAAGGAAAATGTGCTAAACGAAATCAAAGAAAGTGAAGAAAGAATTTTAAAACATTGGGATCCAATTGGCCTACGAGTTATCAAGAAGTTACATAAATGAACAAATGGACATCTACAGGGTTATATCAAGTGTATACAAATGTATTAAGTAAAGTAGGTGAGAATTCAAGTGTTGTAATTCCTTAGAAAAATGAACTCAGAGTCCAACAGAATGAATACCAGGAAACTGCCTCTTGAAAGGTGTGTAGGGGGAGATCCTGAGGAGGTGGGGAGATGAATAAATAGAGGAAGGGAGGGGAGAATTTAGTAACAATATTCAATGCATATCCAAAGAAACTAGGAACATTGAGAGGATGGGTGGGGTTGGGTGGGATGGAATGGGGGAGAATGATGAGAAAGATGATATCAATTGAGATGCATTACATTTATAAAATCCATGGGTGAATGGTAACTGCTTTGTAGTACTACTTAAAAAATAAAAAATGCAGTTAAAAACCAAAATCATTTAGATGAAGAAGTTATGTTTGTCCTTGATGGAGTAGAAAATTTGGAAAGCAAAGAAAAAAAGTGAATCCAGGAATGGAAACTGGATTCTCTGCCTCCAACTAGACAGTGATCATAGAAAGACTAGAAAGCTTAAATCCTCAATTCTCTCATTTGCTATGTGGGGTTACCATGTTTCACTCTTAGAGTCGATCAGCCTGAGTCTCTAATTAGGTGACATTCTCTATGCTTTAAACAGCCTAGTTCAAAAGAAAGGCACGGATTATGAGTCACATGGCCTTGCTAAACAACAATGATCTGTACACAGACACGTGGGCAAGCAGAGTAAGATGCACCAAAACACACACAAATGGTTAACAAGCATGTTGGGGAGATGTGATTCATAGTTACGGAGCTGTTTGCACAGCCGTGCTTTGATGCAATGTTGTGCATATATACTAAACTCGAGCAACATGAAGATAGGGAGGGAGTCTGGCTTGAATTACCAAGCCAACATCAAATCCAAGCTTTTCAACTCAAATTCCCACCCATCCTGGAAAGAGTGCAACAGTGAAAATTTATGCAAGGAGAGGGAAATGTGTGAAAATTATCGCTACAATCTCTTTTCTCACTGAGCCAAACACTTAGTGTCTCTTTTGCAAGTTTGCAAAATGACAAAAAGGCTTCTCAGGCTGTTGGGAACAGATTGTCCCTTCGGCCCCACTGGAAAGAGGGTGAGGACCTGACTGCTGAGTAACATGTCTGAAGCATAGACATGATATTTTCATTTCGGCTTCAGTGGTTTGAATGGGATGATGGCTGCTTTTTATAGAATTATTGTTCTGGCCCTGTAAATTTGCAAGTCTGTTTCCAATCAAGTGGGATCTTTGTCTCATCCAGGCAATATTTCAAAAAGAAAAAAAAACCAACAACAACATGAATATATTGAAGTATGTGAGATTCTTGTCATGGAGTTTTACTAAGGTACTGTATTGCACAAGGTAACTGGTTCCTCCCAACAGATATGACTGGATGCCTGTCAAAAATACTATCTCACAGTGTTAGATGTGGTAATACATACTGTGATCCCATGTACACAGGAAACAGAAGTCAGTGGATCACAGTCTAAGGCTGGCCTAGGTAAAATCACTGGACCTTATCTGAAAGAAATAACTGAAGCAAAATGGATGGGATATGGCCCAGTTAATATAGCATTACTTGGGACTACACAACACTGACTTCAAAACCCCAGTATATTTTAGAAAGGTGTCACAGGTTCTAATGTGACTTTGACTGTCAGTTATGTTAGTCAGTCATATTAATTAATTCACTCCTATTACTTCCTCATTTTTTTTCAAGTGGATAATTCACAGGTGTCGTTGTCATCATCCGGGTATCCCTGATCGTTCTAAGATTTCTCTTAGGGAATTTCTTTTATAAAATAGTCATGATAAGAGGCCTAGAAATATTCTCCTTCATGCTCTTTCAAAATCATTCTGGTGATATACCACGAGAAAAATTCATTAGTTCCAGTTCCTCTTACTGGACTCTAGGTCTTATACTCTAGTCAGAAAATAAAAGGAGAGTTTTATTTTCTACAATAACTCACCAATTCAATGAGAAAAAATAGCTTCTGGTAGTGGTTCACATTGCTTGAGGAAGAAGGAGGGTGTGTTCTTCGCACTCCTCATGTGTAAGACCATTTTTGTGATCCACCAATATGAAATAGAATCATCACACTGAAAACAAAACAAAACAAAAAAGAGACATTCTGATTGCTTGGAATTGTTTCGATTTGGGGTAGAAAAGGGAAGAGAGGTTGGAACAGAGTCTCATTATGTATCCCAGGATGGTTTGTATGTTAGAAACAGCTCAGGATCTTGAGGTGTCATATAGGAGTAAAGACATCAACTTGAAAGGAACTTGGCCAGACAAAGTTTGGCATCAGCCAAAACTCTGAGAGCCGGCAGGCTGCTCCCTTTTTATCCCTAATCCAGAAGTTCCCATCCCTCTGCTCACATTGGCTGAGTACAGTCAGCAAAAGGATACAACTAAAATTCAAGGCGCTTCTAACAGGATGGCTTATTCACAGTGTAGCAGGAAAAATGACGTATGTAACTAAAACATAGTTAACAAGGGCCAAGCCACTTAGCCCTTCAGAAAAACAATCCTCTCAAGATGAACAGAAAGGAAGCAATCTCATTTGATAGAAAATACATACCTTTCTGGCTTGGAAAAAATTATATTAAGTGAAGTAAGCCAAGCCCAAAGAAACACAGGTCCCATGGTTTCCCTTATTTGCAATATCTAGTATATGTCTGAGTCAAGCAGAAAAGGTCAGATAGGGTGATGTTAGGGAAATGAACCCTAAGATATGTATTCAAATGTTTTTTTTTCTTTCATGCGATTGTTTCTAACGCATTTATAAGATAATTTCTTTGTTGCTTTGTATGTCCCTCCCCCCACAGTATAACCAGTGCTTTCACTGTATTTGATGTCGGTATAATTTGTGGAGGGGAAGGGGAAAAACAAGTCGTTTAAACGAACTTTACAACTTTAGTGCGGGGGGGGGGGGGGTGTAGCGGGGAGAGGGTGGGAAGGGATGGGAAGGGGAAACAGAGGAGGAGGCTACAATGCTTGATAAGAAATATACTCATTATCTTGCCCATGTAATTGTAACCCCTCTGTACAGTATTTTCACAATAAAAAAATAAAAATTAAAAAAATACATACCTTTTTCACACATGCCTCAGACTGACATTGAATTCTTGATACACTTGCCTTTACCTCCTAATTCCTTGAACGGCAAATATTGTGCGATCATGCCTGCTGACATTGTGTCCCATCTAAGAATCCTTCATAACAATATAATATACATGTGCACATGCCCCCCACACACATATACACCACTCTTCACATACACATATTATATGTTTTTTTCTAAAATATTGAAAAAATTATCTATATTGTTTGGATCTTCAGTTTACAAATCTTTTGGTACATCTGGGATATATACTCTTATGTCTATGTACTGTATAGTAAATATGCTGTACATTACATATTATATTTATAATAATTGAATTATAGCATATTATGTAATGCATGTATAGTAAACTTAGTTCATTATATATAGTTGCTTGGACACTTGTGGGGTTTGAATTCAGGGCCTCATGTTTGCTAGGACACTGCTCTACCAATTCAATCATGGCTCCACCCTTCTTGTTTTTCTTTTTCTTTTCTCTGATTGTTGTGGGAAAGGCGATATACAGGGGTTAAAATTTCGTAAGTTAAGTAATGAGTATATTTCTTTTTGAACAGGGCTGTCTCTTCTCTTGTTTTGTCCCAGTTTTTCCCTTCCCCCAACGCGTCCCCCAGTTATATAGTTCATTTTCAACATTGTGTGTAGTATCACTGCTGCATTTGTTGACTATTTGTGCTACAATTTCTGGGCTTCTCCTTACCTCCACAGGATTAGTATGAATTAAAACTAGGCCTTAGTATCTGTGAGAAAATGTACATAACATTCTTATTCTTTGACATAATTTTCTAAGCTATTTCTGGACAACTACCCTCTCTTGAGAATTTTAAGGAACATTTTGTCAAGGTCCCCAAAATAAACAACAAATGCCTATGGAATAATAATTATTGTCATGTCATTGAATACATAGACTATTTTGATAACAGCCAGAACATTATTATTTAATTCTTAGTTCCATAAAACTACATTTTTCCTCATCTTACCCAATCTCACTGTGTCCCAAATTCTTCAAATCCTTCCACAATGAACCTGAGAATTTATAGTTAAGCACTAGCAAATGCCTAGTCATCTAAATCTGGGGATAGGAGACCCCCTGAAGTGCTGTCTATTCACAGAAGGGATTTTGATATCCCTCCTTGACCTGTATTGATGCTTTTCAATAGCTCATACTCTTTTCTCTCTAATGTATCATATATTCACCTCATTGCATTACTTCTTACACTAAACAGAACTCCTAGCAATTCTTCTCATTTATGTAGCATTGCAGCACCTGTCCCATGAATTTTCTCCCTGTCGCATCTGTCCATATACTTGCTGGTGATTTCTATATTTTTGCAGATGGATCGATCTAATAACTTATTTTCTTTCTGTGACCTCATTACCTTATTGTCCTACACTTATCCAATCTTTGTCATAAGTTAGACTTGACTACTTCTTTTTTTCAGTTTTAAACATATTTTTGTCATACTAACTCTTTTTTATTAATAAGTTTTTTTATTGTGAAAATACTGTACAGAGGGGTTACAATTACATGGGCAAGGTGATGAGTACATTTCTTATCAAGCATTGTTGCCTCCTCCTTTGTTTCCCCTTCCCCTTCCTGTCCTCCCATCTCCCCTCCGCCACGCCACTCCCAGCAAAGTTGTAAAGTTCGTTTTTCGACGTAATGTCTTGTACATCTCATTGTTGCAATGGGTCCACCTGTATCCCTATTTAAATGATTTGTTTTTTCCCTTCCCCTCCACAAATTATACCAACATCAAATACAGTGAAAACAGGGGTTATACTGTGGTGGAGGGACATACAAAGCAACAACAAAATATCTTCTAAATGTGTTAGAAACAATCGCAAGAAAGAAAAACCATCTGAGTCTTCATCTTGGGGTTCATTTCGCATAAGATCATCTTACCTGACCATTTCTGCTTGTCTCAGACATATACTAGTTATTACAAATAAGGGAAACCATGGGACCTATGTTTCTTTGAGCCTGGCTTACTTCACTTAATATAATTTTTTCCAAGTCTTTCCATTTCCTAACAAGTGGGGCAATGTCATTCTTGACTGTTGCTTGTAATTACCCTTCTTCAAACAGAGAAAGGCTTCCAGAATCACCTCTGACCACTCCCTGAGCTCACGTCCCTACATACCTTGTTTTATTAATTTATTTTTCTTATTTTAATTTTCATTCCAGGTTCCAGCATTATAATCATGACTGCCTCACTCTTTCCTGGGAACTAGACTTAGTTTCCTATTGTTGCTATTAACAAATGACCACAAACAAATGACCACAAACATAATAGCTTAATAGGATGTACATTTATTATTCAAATGTCTGTAGATTGTAAGTTAAAAAAACAAATAGGCATTAAAACTGAATTAAAACTTAAATCCTGATCCATGGAACATTCCTCAATACAATAAAGGCTGTATATGACAAACCTACAGCCAGCATTATACTCAATGGTGAAAAACTAAAGCCATTTCCTCTTAACTCAGGAACAAGATAAGGATGCCCACTCTCTCCACTTCTCTACAATCTAGTATTAGAATGCCTAGCTACAGCAATAAGACAAGATGCAGACATAAAGGGGATCCAAATAGGGAAAGAAGAAATAAAACTCTCCCTCTTTGCAGATGACATGATCTTGTATTTAAAGAATCCCATAGACTCCACTCCCAAATTACTCAAGCTGATTCAAAACTTTGGCAAAGTAGCAGGTTATAAAATTAACCCCCAAAAATCAATGGCTTTTCTGTATGCCAACAATGAGAAAAGTGTGGCTGAAATTAGGAAAGCAACCCCATTTGTAATAGCCCCACAAAAAATAAAATACCTAGGAATTAACTTAACTAAAGAAGTGAAGGACCTCTATGATGAAAACTTTAAAATCTTGAAAAAGGAAGTCAACACAGAACTTAAAAAATGGCAAAACCTCCCATGCTCCTGGATTGGAAAGATTAACATCGTGAAAATGGCAATACTTCCCAAGGCTATCTACAAATTCAACGCAATACCTATCAAAATTCCACCCTCATTCTTCAAGGAAATAGAAGAGGCAATCCAAAAATTCATATGGAACAATAAAAGACCCCGAATAGCAAAAACGCTCCTCAACGGAAAGAACACTGCTGGAGGAATATCAATACCAAATTTCAAACTCTACTATAAAGCTATAGTAATCAAAACAGCGTGGTATTGGCATAAGAACAGACCTCAGGACCAATGGAATAGAATTGAAAACCCAGAAATGAACCTACAGACCTATAGCCATCTAATCTTCTATAAGGGAGCTAAAACAATACAATGGAAGACAGACAGCCTCTTCAGTAAATGGTGCTGGCAAAATTGGTTAACTACATGTAGAAAAATAAAGCTAGATCCTTATATATCACCCTGCACCAGAATCAATTCCAAATGGATCAAAGACCTTGAACTCAAAGCAGACACTCTGAAAACATTACAGGATGGAATAGGAGAAACCCTGGGTCTCCTTGGCTCAGGCCGAAATTTTCTGAATAGAGACCCAGAAACACAACAAATCAAAGAAAGGTTGGGCAAATGGGATTGCATAAATTTGCAGAGCTTCTGCAGGACAAATGACATAGCTAGTAAGATCAATAGAAAGCCCACGGATTGGGAGAAGATCTTTACTAGCCATACAACGGACAAGGGTCTCATATCTAAAATATACTTGGAACTCAAAAAATTAAACCCCCCAACAACAAATCCTCAAAGAAACAACTGCTCAATAAATAAGTGGCCGAAAGACTTAAAGAGAAACCTCTCTGAAGAAGAAAGAAGGATGGCCAATAGACACATGAAAAAATGTTCAACATCCCTAGCCATAAAAGAAATGCAAATCAAAACAACATTGAGATATCACCTCACTCCAGTTAGAACGGCAAAAATCAAGAACTCTAACAACAACAGATGCTGGAGGGGATGTGGACAGAAAGGAACCTTACTTCATTGTTGGTGGGAATGTAAACTTGTTCAACAACTTTGGAAAGCAGTATGGAGGTTCCTCAAAAGACTCCACATAGAGCTCCCCAATGACCCAGCAATCCCACTTTTGGGCATTTACCCAAATGATCACAAACAAGGCCACACTAAAGCTACCAGCACAACTATGTTTATTGCAGCATTATTTACCATAGCTAAGATATGCAACCAACCCAGATGCCCCTCAATAGATGAATGGATCAAGAAGATGTGGTATATATACACAATGGAATTCTATGCCTCCATCAGAAAGAATGACATTTCCCCATTTGTTAGGAAATGGAAAGGCTTGGAAAAAATTATATTAAGTGAAGTAAGCCAGGCCCAAAGAAACATAGGTCCCATGGTTTCCCTTATTTGCAATATCTAGTATATGTATGAGTCAAGCGGAAAAGGTCAGATAATGTGATGTTAGGAAAACGATCCCTTAAATATGTATTTTAATGTTTTTTTTCTTTCATCCATGTGTTTCTAACGCATTTATAAGATTATTTCTTTGTTGCTTTGTATGTCCCTCCCCCACAGTGTAACCCCCGCTTTCACTATATTTGATGTCAGTATAACTTGTGGAGGAGATGGGGACAAACAAGTCGTTTAAGGATTCAGGTGGACCTGTTGCAACAATGAGAAGTACAAAATGTCATGTCAAAAACGAGCTTTACAATGTCGGTATGGGGGGGAAGAGGGGGTATGATTGGGTGGGGGGGAGGGGGGAGGCTGGGAAGGGAGGTGAAGGGTAAACAAAGGAGGAGGCTGCAATGCTTGGTAAGAAATGTATGCATTATCCTGCCCATGTAATTGTAACCCCTCTGTACAGTATGTTCTCAAATAAAATACAATAAAAATTAAAAAAAAAAACAAAATAAAAAAAATGAACTCTACAACTGAGTGGAGATTGAAGGGAAAAACTAGGAGACATCAAGGGAATGGGTGACATTGTTCAAAAGAAATGTAAGCTTTATCTGACATGTAACTGTAACTCCTTTGTACATCATATTTATAATAAAAATACATGTAAAAAGAAAAAAAAATAAAACTTAAATCCTGTAGAATTGAGTTTCCTCTTGGAGGTGATATAAAAGACCTGTTTTCTTGCCTTTTCTAGCTTTTGAGACTGCTGAGCTAGTGCATCACTTTCAGCTTCGGGATTAGAGATGACCCATCAGCTCTTCTGCCACTGACTTTCCAGTCTCCCTCTTCCATGTGCAGAGATCTTGTTCTTACATTGCCAACCAGATAAACCAAGGTAGTGTTTTCCCTCTTGGTTGCTTGTTAATTTCTTTATGGTAATAACTTTACACATCCAACAGAACTATAGCTTCCCCAGATCATTATTCTTTCTATCACAATACTCATATAGCAAATCTCACTGGAGCAAAGTGAAACTCCAAGTGCACATTCTGTGCCTATCCTCCAGGAGGTCAATATGTCAGGCCCTGTCAGGCACCTCAGGAAGGAAACCCAAGTCCAGATCATTATTCTTTCTATCACAATACTCATATAGCAAATCTCACTGGAGCAAAGTGAAACTCCAAGTGCACATTCTGTGCCTATCCTCCAGGAGGTCAATATGTCAGGCCCTGTCAGGCACCTCAGGAAGGAAACCCAAGTGCTTCCATGCAATTCTGAATTCTAATTCCACTCTTCTCACAACTTCCATTCTCATCAGAGCTCATCTTGCCTCCTTCTTTTGGCTGTGACCTTGCTTTGGTTATTAAGAAAATTGAATCAATTAGAAGAGAATTTCCACTTCCTGTTACCAACATATTTGCCACTTTCATAGCTTCTGAGTACTGGATTTTATTCCTGGTAAAGCAAGTGAACTGTCTGTGTTCCCAGAGATCAATTCCTACACTTGTGAGCTGGATTTTTATGCTGTGTTGACTACATAAGGCCTTTATCTCCACTTTAGTCTATATGTTTCCCTCATTCCCCTTAGAATACCAACATGCTACAAAATTTTCCCAACTAAAACAAGCAACAATAAAAAGCTTCCTTTAGGACAAGTTTCATTCAAGCTATCCCTTCTTTTCTTTGCACTCCTTGACAGCAAAACTGCACAGAACATTGGGCATATGTATAATTCTCTTCTAATTTTGAGGCCTTTTATTATATTAGGCCTTCCTCACCTTTACTGCCTTTAGTTCACTCTTATCAAGGTGAGCAATGACTCTCATATTCCAAAATCCAATAGCCATTCTCAGTCTGTGGCTTCTTCACTGTTTCTGTGCAATCTGATACCAGGCTTCCTGTCATGATATCTCCAGAGTTTTCTTTTCCCCCATGGCTAGTTTTCTTTACTCAGTCCATTTCATTTTGTTAATTTGAAAGCATGGAAGGGAGGCAGTGGTCAGTTTTCAGATATCTCTGTCATTGAGGTCTATTATTTTTAAACACTATAATTTGATAGCTCTCATATACATCCTACCAGCCCAGATCTTTCCCAGAACGTACACATAAGTCTGACATTTCTAACTTGGCATCTCCCCTCTATCATTGATTATCCCCATACTGAAAAATACCCTCCTTCTATACCCTGCTCATATTTATTGTTGGCTCTACCTTCAAACTCTCCAACTCAGGGCTCACCTTTCCATAGAGCCTGCTCTGTTGCCTCCTAGCGCTACTTTACATCCAATCATTTTCCTCTTGGACCAAAGTTTCTCTTTTCCACTATTATCTGCTAGCATCTATTCTGCTTCCAATGTAACATGCCAGGAAATCGATTTAAATTTTGGATCTGTTTATGTCAGCTTATTTCTTGAGATCTTTGATTGGTTTTCATTTATGGCTAAAATATAATCTATATCTCACAGTGATTTATAAGGCCTTTTGTGCAATGACCAAACTCACGTCTTCCCACCTGTGTGCTTGTTTACTTTTTCCCCATTACAGTGGATATCCTTGCTCTTCCTTGAGCTTGTCAAACAAGGCTCAACTTTAGGGCCCTTTTTCTTGTAGGTTTGGTGCCAGGAATTATCTTCTCCCACATTTACAGAGATGTCTCCTTTGTCCACTTAAGACTTTATTTAAATTTCATCTTACTAGAGGGTATTTCTGGTATTTCTATCTGAAATACATTCTCAAAATTATTATTTCCCCTTACTCATTTGTTTTTCTTCAGGATCCTTTAAAAAAGCTGACATAGAATATATTGCCAGTTTATTTATATTCTGAATCTCCTACTGAAATGTAAGCCATAGAAAGGAAATATTTTGAGGGTTTTGTTTAGTTCTGTATTCTCAGAGGAGTGACTAGGATCACAGAAGTTTCTCTTTAGTTATTTATTGATTAAATTGACTACACAATTGGATGTTCTTGAACTTCTCTATTTGTAGTACAACACAATCACTTTAATCTTATAAATTTCAACAATTCTTTGGAAACTAATATAGTTTCCAGCAAGAAAATTTTTAGACCCAAAGTGCTTTTGATAATGAGAGACTGAGAGAGGAAAGGGAAGAAAAGAAGAAGAGAGGAGAGTAAAGGAGAGAAAAAAAGGTGAAAAGGAAAGAAAGGAGAAGAAGAAAAGATGGAAGATGGCAAGAGGAAAGGACAACCGGGAAGAGAACAGAAGAGGAAAGGAGAGGAGAAGAGGAGAGGAGAGGGGAAGAGAGGGGAGGAGAAGAGGAGGGGAAGGGAGGAGAGAGGAGGAGAGGGAAAGGAATGAGAGAGAAGGGAAGAGAAGGGCAGAGCACTGTGTTTTGTACAGCTAAAATAACTAATACTGTTAATATTCTGTCATTGTGGACCATATGTGAATATTTTCTGGGATATTCATGTTTCACACCATACCAGTTATATAAAAAATAATACAGAGATGAGTATAGATATCAGTTGTAAAAGTTAGAGTCTCCCAGATGTTTTTTTAATCAGCTAAGGCTGACTTTGAGAACAAAGGATAAAGTTAGGAAGGACGGACCTGATTCCATCTCAAGCAATCACTGCCCCCCTGGCCCTCATTCTTATAGCCAGTGTTTCTCTCCAGCACTATGCTTTTACTATACTCTGGCCCTGTACCTATCATTCCTTTTGAGATCTTCTGCCTCTCCATTTTTTCCAACCCCTATTTGCCCCTCTCGATTCTGATCAGATTCCTTTACACTTTCTAGAACTTCTCATCAGAGCTTTTAAGAGAATCTCTTTTCTCTGGTCACTCAGCATTCCATCCCTACCCCCACTACTACACTCACTACACTGGGGAAATAATTTTAATTATCTATTTCCTTTCAGCTTCTCCCACTAGGCAGAATGCTGTTTGAGGTCAAGGGCATGTTGACTTGTGATTTCTTAGCTGTGGAAGAATGCTTAGTAAATGTTGAATTGGCAGATGGAAATCATGAGAACATTTGAGAAAAGAACTGACCGTCACCACCACAGTCTTGAGGCAGAGCTCAGAAGCACTTGGCATAATTAATGAGGAGTGTGACCTGTGAAGACTATGGCAAACTGCTGGAGAATCAACTGGCAGGATGGGTGACACCCCACTGAGGAAGATGTCCAGGAGACTTTCTACTGAAAAAAAAAGCAATTTCGAACAAAAACAAAATAGTCCCAAATATGTCCTTGAAGGTCCATGATCTGAGATCCTCAGTTTGATTTTCCTTAGACATCTTTCTACTTACGATCATCCATGAAAATCATAGATGTCAATGATTTGCTGAAAGCCCATCAATGGCTCACTCAGAATTCAGTGTAAAAATAATCAGATTTCATGAAGGACTAGAAACATTCCTCTTGGCCTACAATCAAATTATATGGACAAGAGAAAAATAAGCTAACACCAGAATTTTATTATTTCATATTGTCCTATCGCTATATTAATGGGATCATCTTAGTTGGCTAACAAACTTTATACTCTACACTGTGACCACCCCATCCCCATTCTCAGCTACTACTTTGATTCTCTTTATTTATTAGTGAGGTTAACAAATTCCTATAGTATTCTGGATAGGAATCTGAACAAAGAGAGATACAACTAACAGTGAAACAAGGATGATACAGCAAAATGTGAAGAGACAAGGAAAGAAGCCACTTCCTAGCCTGGTGTCCTCCAGTATAAAACCCAGCCAAGGCCTACCATGCTGCCCATTGAATTCAGATCATGCTGGTAAGTGCTATTGGCACTATAAAATTAAGTCACATCTGGCTTTCTATACTTAGAACAAAAGTGATCTTAGGCGAGGTGATCAGTATTGCTATTAGCAATAACAGTAGTAGTAAGCTACAGAATTATCTATCTGGGCTCATTTTCCTGTACTCTAGATTGCTTTCTATTTTCATGAGGAGAGAGTTAAAATAATTCAGATTATACAGGCTTTCTTAATTGTTAATGAAATGTTTAGAAAAAGCAAAAGAAAATTTCTTCATGAAGAGTATGGACTTTTTCAGTCAGAAGAAACCAGCAGAAATGATAACACTGGATTTAGGTGGAAAAGACACTCCCATTAATCAGAGGGTATTTACTCACTGCTTTGCACCCTTGGGACATTGGGCAGTATCTGGAATATTTTGGTTGGCACAAATTCAGGGAGAAAAAAAAATATTGACATCTAGTAGGTAAATGTCAAGGAGAATCTGTCATACAATCTAGGACAAGATGGTCACAATAATAATAAAAACATCAACTAAAATGTTAATAATGATCAAGCTGAGAAACTTCTCCCAAGGCTACTCAGTTGAAATTTGAACTCTACTATTAATGATTCTGTGGCTTTGGGAAATTTTCCTTGCCCATTTCTGCCTCAGTTTTCTCATATTTCTCATAAGTAACATCTACGTCATGTAAAACTTTCCCCTGCTGTCTAACATCTAGTAAACCTGCAATGAGTTTATATGTGAATGCTAGAATAAGTTAACTGGATTTAATGTTTAATTCTGTTTTCCACCCAAGAAAATAGTTTCTATCCCAACAATATCCTTACCAGATCGTGATTCATCTTGTCAAATTCCCCTGATAGCCAAAAACCATTCTTAGATAGTTCTGCTTGTTACATACTGCTCTCTTATTCCTAAAATGTCGACTCATGATTTGAAGTCATTTGATTTAGAGGTCCTTGTGAGACACAATCGCTACAAGTCTCATTGTGCTTTCACGTAGCAGTCCCTCAAATGCCGGCACATGATACAACCTCAGATTGAAGAATAAAGTTGTCTGAACAGCAGGTGCTACATGAGGAAGGGTAAGCATGTGGCCTTACAGAGCACTTTGTGTTAATAGTATGGCTTAGGGAAGACTGCCAGAACTAATCTAATGACTCATAATCTGAAGACTTAGAGAATCTGTTTCTTTCTTCAATTTTCCTATTTTCAACCCCCAGCTTAATGCCAAATATTACACTGATATTAATCAGTTGCTAAGAATGAGTTAAGGATTTAGACTATTTTCCAAAGAAGTGCCACCTCCCAAATAAAGTAAAGCTTTAAAATTGCTGTCAGTTTCCTGTCTCATGGACTGATATTCCTTGTCTTCCTTTTATTTCACCCAGCTCAGCACCAACACTGAAAGCAGTCCCATCTTTAATTGATCTTTTTACTTCATTCTACCTATATAAGTGCCAGTACTCGTAACCTGAGGTTACCTTGAAAGTAGCCATTTGTTTCTGCCTACAATTCTACTCTTCAGCATAGGCCACCGTTATTTGCTCCTTATTTCTTTGCATAAATAACCCTCTAGTCTCCAGGTTGCACAATTTCAATTTCTCCTTTAATAAGCATTTGTAGTTATTTATTATACATACGCATAATGCAAAAAGTTTTCTTGCAAATCTTTGTTTGCTGCTTTAAAAGTCCCTCTAATTTTTTTTTTAACCATCCAGGACTTCAAGCGATTTTTCTAACAGCTGATGATGGAATTGCCTGGATCCAACGTGAGTCATCAGGGGAATGACACATGCGTGAGAATGAGCTTCCACCATTCCCTTCAGGTCCTCATGGTGCAAGAAATACCTATAGTTTTCAATCTCATTTAGCAAGTAATAGCATTCTCGCCCATTCTTCCTGTCCACAGTGCCCATGCAGACTTTTGGTGTGTTTGTCTGAAACAGAGAAAATGTGAATGGAAATGTCCTTAGTCATTACCACGCATTTTGCTTTGAGGTCCGTCAGATTTGGTATCTTTCTTGAACTCCCACCAAATAAATGAACTCAAATGACAAGGTCAAGGCTCTAAAACACCACATACTCAAATATTCCAGGAGGCCACCTACAAAGGGATCACTTTTTAGTCAGATATATCAACATTTCCAAATAATTTTGAACAGATATGCCAATCTGTCTTCTGGAAGTAAATAAAAATAATACACCATCTGCATTTTGGCTTTAAATTACATGGTTACCAGAGAATGCTGATCTGCTCTTTCCAGTAAAGTTTCCCTCTTTGGCATCATTGTATTGCTTGTTTCATATACAATCTGCTTTCAATTTTTTGGAGTTTGGGCCTTTCATGGATTAGATCTAGTTTCTACAGTATGGTTTATTCATAGTCAGCAAATGTCTTTCTCCATGTAACAACTGAAGAAACAGGAAGTCACCTAGAGACTTGGTGTCCATGGACACCAGAGCCAACAATGATGAAACACCTACCATTAGCTTTAGTTGCATGGACTAAACAGAATACCAGTAAGGTATGGCAAACTATAATGCCATACACTTCGCTTAATTCTGACTTCTACAAGATCTCCATAGAAATCATATACTCTTTATAAAAATCATTTCTGTAACTAAAAGTCAATAAGATGTAGTCTCTTCATTTGCAGGGAAATGGATAGAACTAGAGCAGATTATTTTGAGTGAAGTAAGCCAAGAACAAAGAGACAAATGGCACATGGTCTCCCCGATATGTGGATGCTAAAGCTAAAATGCAAGAAGATATGACAAAGTAAACAGGACTCAAGAAACAAAGGACAGCCACCCACTTTGTCGTATCATTGCTAAATGACTCCCTGTTCTTGACCATATATATGGTAGATATATGCACACAACAGAAGGAAGCTAGGAGGAGGAACAGAGTAAGTGGGAAATGGAACAACATACAACAAAGGGGCCCCTCAGCTGCACTGGACATAGAAGAAAAAGAACTAAGCTACCCAAAGACACCGATGGGAAGGCAGGAATGCGAGGGAAAGAAGGAACAGCCTACGGTAAGCAAAAGGAAAGAAATGTAATCATCACCCAAAGTGGAAGAAATAATTTGTATTGTTAAAGTTCATAGGATTCACAAACTTTATAGACCATGATAATGACAATTTGCCTTGTGAAGATTAAAATGTGTTTGTCACTTTAACTAAATATCACTATTCCACAATACTGTGAAATTTATGTAATCACCTAATCTCAATTTTTTAAAAAAAAAAAAAACGAGAGAAAGAAAGGGTTAGGAACAATGGGTGAAGATGTTGTCAGACACCTTGAACTCGTGTGCTGTTTTGTAGAATGGAAACTTCTTGGTACAACTACTTAAAGATATAATAATAAAAAATGTAAAAAAAAAGATGTAGCCTCTTGGTACACACATCTCTACCAATCAAACAAAACTAGGTTCCTCAAAAGACTCCACATAGAGCTCCTCTATGACCCAGCAATCCCACTTTTAGACATTTACCCAAATGATCACAAACAAGACCATACTAAAGCTCCCAGCACAACTATATTTATTGCAGCATTATTTATCATAGCTAAGATATGGAACCAACCCAGATGCCCCTCAGTAGATGAATGGATCAAGAAAACGTGGTATCTATACACAATGGAATTCTATGCCTCCATCAGAAAGAATGACATTGTCCCATTTGTTAGGAAATGGAAAGACTTGGAAAAAATTATAATAAGTGAAGTAAGCCAAGCCCAAAGAAACATATGCCCCATGGTTTCCCTTATTTGCAATAACTAGTATATGTCTGAGACAAGCAGAAAAGGTCAGATAAATTGACTATGTTAGGTGAAGTGAATCCCAAGATAAGTATTCAAATGGTTTTTCTTTCATGCGATTGTTTCTGACATATTGTTTCTGACATAAGATGATTCCTCTATTGCTTTGTATGTCCCTCCCCCACAGTATAACCCCTGCTTTCACTGTATTTGATGTTGGTATAATTTCTGGAGGGGAAGGGAAAAAACAAATAGTTTGAATAGGGGTACAGGTGGACCCATTGCAACAATGAGATGTACAAGTTGTTATGTCAAAAAACAAACTTTACAACTTTGGCTGGGGAGGGTGTGTGGGGGGGTGGGAGATGGGAAGGCTGGGAAGGGGAAACAAAGGAGGAGGCAACAATGCTTGATAAGAAATGTACTCATTATCTTGTCTATGTAATTGTAACCCCTCTCTATGATATTTTCACATATATCTAAATAAAATATATTTAAATAAATATATATAATATATATAAATATATATATATAAATAAAAACAAGGCACAAATATCAGGAAATTCTGATAAGTTGCCCATAGTCATTTAACATGAGTGTGCGTGCGTGTGTGTGTGTGTGTGTGTGTGTGTGTGTGTGTTTGCTTTGTTTTGATTTTCTTTCTTGTATCAGTCTTGGGTGTTGAACTTAGAGCCTAGGTGCTGTCTCTGAGCTTCTTTTGCAGGATAACACTACTGAGCCACAGCTCCATTTTTGGCTTAAGAGTTTATTTGAGATAAGAGTCTCATTGGATTGTTTTCCCTCCCAGGCTGTCTTTGAATGACAATCCTTAGATCTCAGCTCCTGAATAACCAGGATTACTAGGATAAGGTACCAGTGCCTGACTAACATATGTGCTTTAAATGCACCTCATTTGTCTTGAAATAATTTGTATTTAACTATTTCACTTTTCATCTGCCACGATATACTTGTTGCTTTAGTTTTGTCTCTACTTCCTGTGTTCTGGCACCCCAAAAACTTAGCCTAACTTTTTTCCTCCTAAAGAGGTAACATGGGCAAGCACTATGGAAAAAAAAAACAGATATATACAAAATTGTAAACATTGAATGCGCTTACTAAGTTTTGATGATTGTAAGAATCATAGATAGGTTTTAAAACTATAATTTGTGGAGGGGAAGGGGAAAAACAAATTGTTTAAATAGGGATACAGGTGGACCCATTGCAACAATGAGATGTACAAGTCATTATGTTGAAAACAAACTTTACAACTTTGGTGTGGGGGGGGGGGCGGGGGGGGGAGAAGGAGGATGATTGGGTCGGGGGTCGAGGGGAGGATGGGAAGGGACGGGAAGGGGAAACAAAGAAGGAGGCTACAATGCTTGATAAGAAATGTACTCATTATCTTGCCCATGTAACTGTAGCCCCTCTGTACAGTATTTTCACGATTAAAAAAATAAATATAAAAATAAAAATAAAATAAAATAAAATTATATCCTAGCATTTTCTATTTCAGGGATGTGACTTCTATGAAATTCACTTGTCTTATATGAAAAGAAAAGTCTACCTAACCAACTTTTAAGATTATTCTAAGGACTAGAAATAATTCATACCCTCACCAATGATTTAATCTGTATCTTTTTATTTGTAAGCAGTATACTAAACTCTGAGTATTCAACACAGGGCATGTCTATGGTATAAGTCTGATAGGCTTGAGAGAGCTCGGTCATTAGGAAGTTCACAGTTATGTACAGAAATAAATAAGCATCTAACAAAGCAAATAATAAATTAAAGGTATCTTAGTATCTGTCAAGCTGCATATAAGGTATCATAAAAAATTTCCTGTAAATTTTAAAATAATTTATTAAAATTATTTTGCTAGGTAATAAGACAAGATGCAGACATAAAGGGGATCCAAATAGGGAAAGAAGAAATAAAACTCTCCCTCTTTGCAGACGACATGATCTTGTATTAAAGAATCCCATAGACTCCACTCCTAAATTACTCAAGCTGATTCAAAACTTTGGCAAAGTAGCAGGGTACAAAATTAACCCCCAAAAATCAATGACTTTTCTGTATGCCAACAATGAGAAAAGTGAGGCTGAAATTAGGAAAGCAACTCCATTTGTTATAGCCCCACAAAAAATAAAATACCTAGGAATTAACTTAACTAAAGAAGTGAAGGACCTCTATGATGAAAACTTTAAAATCTTGAAAAAGGAAATCAAAACAGAACTTTAAAAATGGCAAAACCTCCCATGCTCCTGGATTGGAAAGATTAACATCATGAAAATGGCAATACTTCCCAATAAAAGACCCCGAATAGCAAAAATGCTCCTCAATGGAAAGCACACTACTGGAGGAATATCAATACCAAATTTCAAACTCTACTATAAAGCCATAGTAATCAAAACAGCTTGGTATTGGCACAAGAACAGACCTCAGGACCAATGGAATAGAATTGAAAACCCAGAAATGAACCTACAGACCTATAGCCATCTAATCTTCAATAAGGGAGCTAAAACAATAGAATGGAAGAAAGACAGCCTCTTCAGTAAATGGTGCTGGCAAAATTGGTTAACTACTTGGAGAAAACTAAAGCTAGATCCTTATATATCAGCCTGCACCAGAATCAACTCCAAATGGATCAAAGACCTTGGGTGGGGGGTGGAGGCTGGGAAGGGATGTGAAGAGTAAACAAAGGAGGAGGCTGCAATGCTTGATAAGAAATGTACGCATTATCCTGCCCATGTGATTGTAACCCCTCTGTACAGTATGTTCACAAATAAAATTAAATTAAATTAAAAAAAACAAATAAAATTATTTTGCTAGGTGTCAGTGTTTCACACTTGAAATCCTAGCTACTCAAGAGGCTGAGATCTGAGGATCATAGTTCAAAGTCAGCTGGACAGTTATGTCTGTGAGACTCTTATCTCCACCATTAAAAAAAAAAGCCTGAAGTGGAAGAGCACCCATTTCCGGGCCCCCCATGAGTTCAAGCCCCAAGACTAGCATACAAAATCTTTTATTTATGTCTTAGAAATTAATTTAAATTGAGAATCTATTCACTAGTGGTTTCCTGAACGATATGTCAGTCACACTGGTGAGGAAATATTGTTCCCCTCTGTTCTTGCTTTAGTTGGAGACCAGGCATGTAGTGGCTGTCACTGGCTGGTATGGTCAGAATGGCTTGCTTGGGGAGGGACTCCATGGAATTTACAGAAACAGAGTTTCATATGATAGGGATTCCTATTGGAACCATATTTACTAGTTAGATATTATAAATAGAACCTTTTTCAAGTGCCCTAGATTCCTTCATCCACAATAATTGAGTCAGGACAATGCTCCAGAGGGCTCTCAGCCTGGAGGTATGGCAAAGAAGGGGTTTATCCCTGCCCTGAGGGAACCCCATGTGTAAGAGAAGGCAGACTGGATGAATCATGAGAATGAGATGCACCCCAGTGGGAATAGAATGCTCAAGAACTAAAAACAGCCAACCTCCAGGGTGTGGTTGGTTGGTGTTTGCTTTCTCTTCCAAAAGAGAACAAAAGCCATCCCATCTAGCACATATCTGAATCTCTTATATCGTCATTCCATTTTCACTCATTTAAAAGCTCACAATTTCTTTTCGCTTTGTGGGGGGTTGATACTCCTCTGCTTCTCTAAATCTGCCATGGAGTCAACAGTTTCTTGTAGGGTAGACATATTATACTAGAGCACATTGGCAGGGAATACTGCTTTGACTTTCAACTTTTCTGCTAAATATAAGGGAGCAACGCACAGTCCAAAGCCATGCTGAGGCCATCACAAAGACCTTGCCAACTCCGCTGGACTTGTCTATTCCTATATGCCCCAAACTCTAAAATGCATGTCTCATACCCACATTTCTTCTCTGTAGTCCCAGCTGCTTTCCTAGCATGCACATCTAAGATGATACATTCTGAACAAAATCATATTTTTTGTCATTGTTCAAAATAGCTCTTCTTTCAGGCTGCCACTGTTTACAGAAAGGTGTCAGCAACCACTTGATATTTGGCTATAACTATGAATCTCTATGTTAGCAAAATGAGCTCCCTTCCACTCCTTTCCTTCTCCACAGCTTAGCATGCTCCCTTCCTAGACAGCACTAGGCCTATGTAGTAAGGGCAATAAATGATCAACTTCCAACCCCCTTTACGTTGGGATGGCACTTCTCTGGGGTAGCTACTACCATATAAAGCAACAAGAGCCCTTAGAGTGGCCTTCAGGTCTGGGCAGCTGCCAGACCCCTTACCTACTATTTGGATAGTAGCCATAAATCCTAGTCCGCCATGATGAAGTCCCTGGCCCACACATCCACACTAGGGTCTCCACCTCCTACTCTTTCCAGCCCCTCCTAGACCTTCTAGGTTATATAGGTCACCTCAGACAGTACCTGGTGCTGCTTCTCACTTCTCCCTTGTGAGAAGGAGTCTTGCTGTCCCATTTCCCTGCAACAAACCTTTCTTTGTTCTCTGTACCTGGATGCCTGTATGGTTCTCTGGCAAAGTCTAGTCTTTCACTCTGCATCTCATGATGTAGTAAAAAAATTTGGCAATGGTCCTCAAATGTGATATAATAATCTAGCCAATACTATTATCTCCTGCTTAAATGAACGTTCCCCCAATAGAACTCCCTTCCCACCCATGCTAAAATATGGTTTCCCCCACATCTTCACGACTTCCATTTTAACATAATGAGGAAGAATGTTTCTCCTTGCATCGTTAATTCTGTTCTACCAAACTTTGCCCTAAACAAGATGATACAG
The DNA here is from genome assembly GCF_019054845.1 of Dipodomys spectabilis. Classification (NCBI taxonomy): domain Eukaryota; kingdom Metazoa; phylum Chordata; class Mammalia; order Rodentia; family Heteromyidae; genus Dipodomys; species Dipodomys spectabilis. Next base: position 350,666 of record NW_024870941.1, on the reverse strand, counting down.
AAAGAAAAATCTATTGGTTGACTAATCTGTTGGTTTAGGGAAGTGCATCTATTTTTGAATCAAGGAAGTCATTCGTTAATGGATCCTAAGTTTTTCTACACACCTGTGTAGATTTAAGCAAGTTACCTAACTTCTTTCAGACTAATTTCCAAGTCTGAAAGACAAATCTAAAAGTATTTCATCCTTTCATTCATTTCTTCAAAAATGTTTCAGAACTCCTAAGATATGTTAGGACTATAATAAGCACTGATATAAAAATAAAGTCAACAGATACAAGACTTTCCTCACCCTGCTTAAAGTTTATTATTACACATAGCAAGTACAAATGTTTCTTTCCCTACCATTCTAGGACTCATCTGTTCCAACCTTCTTCACACATCTACTTCCTAATTCAGAGCAGATTTTACTTGGACATAAGGGTCTATGTTGTTATCTATTATAGCAATATCCATGCTTTTATTTTTTTGAATCTGAGATTCTTTGTCTTTTGTAGGATTCACTTAGGTTATCCTCTTGTGAAATTTAGGGAAAAGGATGAATTATCATCCCCAAGGTGTAGCACAGCAAATTTGTACCTTTAGAATAATGTCACTCTCTGAAATCCATTTTACACAAAGCTGCCCATTGATCCAGAAGTAATTCAGCTTAGCATAGGAAACTAAATTTGTTCCTTGAAGGGAAAACCTAATCTGCCTTCATCTTCACTATTTTGATTGCTAATGTATGACATCGAAAAGGTAGCTGTCTAAGAGGACCACAATAATCTTAATATTAAGACTGAAAGCAAGCAGGATCTTAAAATTCTCCTCAAAAAAGTTTCCTTGGTAATTAACAGTCCATTCTTTTTTTAATTTTAATTTTAATTTTTTGTGAACATACTGTACAGAGGGGTTACAATTACATGGGCAAGATAATGAGTGCATTTCTTATCAAGCATTGCAGCCTCCTCCTTTGTTTACCCTTCACATCCCTTCCCAACCTCCCCCTCCCCTCCCCGCCTCCCCCCCCTCCCCCCCCCCCCCCCCCCCCCCCCCGTTAACAGTCCATTCTTATGCCAAGCAAGATGAAGAGAGTTTCAGAACTTGTTGCTGATGCAGAAGTCACTTTCCATGCAAACTTCCTCATGAAGGATGAAAGGCAAAAACAGAGCCGACCTCCATTAAAATGCTGGCAGGACTTAGATAACTGGATAGCAGCTCAGTGAAGGGCAAGGCCATATTGCACTGTGATTGGCCCATCTGCAGTGGAGATACTGCACAGAAACATGGAGCAAAATAGAAGAGGAAGTAGATTTGTCAGACTGACTGCAGATTCACTATGCCATTAAAGTAGATGTGAGCTCTCTGCTCAGTGAAGCAAATAGAATACAAAATCAAAGACATATGAAATTTTGGTCAACAATCTGAGAAGGAGATACATACACCTTTCTGCTAATAGAACAGACAGGGTTTGTTTTGTTTTGTTTTGTTTTGTGTGTATATGTGTTTTTAGAACAAGTAATCTTGCTTACTCTGTTGAAATAAACTGGTTTCTGTCAACAACCACAAAGGTCATCAACCATGCATCTCACCTAGTATATGTGTTAAGCCCTTGGAGGTGAATGTTTGTTTTTTGAAGTTTATAAATAGGTGTGTTATATTTGTAGTAAAATACAGGAATTGGGTTTGAGTTACAGCCATTGACCACGCAGTCAGATGACACCTGTGACCACAAATAAGAATGAAGTCCAATAACTGGAGCATACTGAGCCCTACAAACCACAGCTGCAGCTAGTACTACCTTTAAGGCCACCAGGTCAATGATGTCTTGACTTCTGTGTACCAGAATAAGAAAAGTCACTGTGGCAACTTGAGAGGTCAAAGACCAGTTGAAAAACCCTGAGGCATCTTTTATATATGGCCTGAGGACTTCATGCCTTCTTTCTACAAAGAGAGCTGCAGCACCATCGTTTTCATAGAAGTGTCAAAAGAATGACTTTCCATGATTCACAAGTTGTTTTCAGAGTCTACACATCTGACCCCAGAATGGTTCAGTTTTCTGTTCAAGAAACAAGAAAATGCAACCCTGGAGACAGGTAAGCAAATCTTGGAACAGCTCAATTACATATTTTTAATATATAGATGCCAAAACTAATGTCTTCTCCCCAAGATGCATAACAGATCCCTATTCATTCTCTAGAATGATTCTCTAAACCACAGACTTGATCATGGGTCTCTTCCTGCAGAGATTTACAATAGGCATAATCTGAGTTCATGGGAGCTAATTTGAAAGCCTTGGTATGGCATTCATTTCTTATTTCTTTAAAAAAAAATTAATGACATTTTTAAAAAGGAAATTCTAGTTAATTGCTTTTTACCATGAACAATCTAGAAAACATTGCTTTAAATAGCATTTCCCTCTGTGCTGTAAAAACTAAAATCTTGTGAATTACTAGGTCCTAATTTCACTGGTCTGACCTCATGAGTATCATAAATATCTGAGAGATAAAAGATTAAACATTGGAGAGGGGTAAAAGAAAGGACATAATGTAGTCCACCCAACATTTGCTCTATCTTCAGCATTTATTTGGACTTTTATATGTGTCAGGAAGTAAAGACCATTTGAACCATTGATTTCAGAGTTTCCCTTAAAAATGAAACTGTTTTGAAAAATGCCCCAATAGACCACTTGAGATTGGTAACATAAAACCCCCAAGACAAATTATAGACAGGAGATGGAGTAGTTAAATCATCTCAGAGGAGCTTGGAACCCACAGAGAGAAAAAGCCAACAAGAAATTCAAAATGGGAGAATGACATAAAAATATTTTGAATAGAAAAAGATCTCATCACCAAATTGTTATTGTTTAAATTTATATTACATAAATCTTCTTTTCCCCAAAGTCTTTAGCAAAGATGTATGCTTAAAAACACCCCCAACTGAATTACTTCGGGATCATATCAAAGAAATAAAGTACATTTCATACTTAGTTTTGATAGAAGCAAAAGAGTATTGAAGTAGTTGAGAGGAGAATGAGTGGTGTTTTCTGAAAACCAGACCTTTTCCTAGTTGCAAGCAAGAAAATACAAATGTGCCGCTATCAATAAGATATGGAAAGCCAAATGTCTTTGGTTTATGCATGTAATCCCAGATATTCAGGAGGCTGAGATCTGGGTGAAGATTGCAGTTTGAAGTCAGCCCAGGAAGGAAAATTTATGAGATGCTAATTAACCAGTGGAAAGCTAGAGTGGATCTATTGCTCAAGTGTAAGAGTATTAGCCTTGAACAGAAAATGCTAAGAGAAGAGTCCAGGCTCTGTGTTCAGTCACCGGTATTGTCAAACACCTACATACACACGTGTGCACCTGCGCGCGCACACACACACACACACACACACACACACACACACACACACACACACACACACATGCAGAAAGTTTGGGTAGGACTCAGGACTTCCCAGTTTTCATGAGGTATGAAATGTAAAACTAAGTTATTTAAAATATCCTCTTGTAAAATTGCCATAAAATTTACCCAAAGTTAGAGATTTAAAACAACTGATTTAGAATTCAAACACTTTTTGTGGATCAGAAATATAGTTATAGTTTAGCTGGTCCCTTTATTCTAATGTCTCATAGTTAAACCAAGAGGGGAATTTTAATGATTTTTTTAAGTGATTGTGGGAGCTGGTAACTTTGAAATCTACAGTACAGGTTTGCAGTCAGGAAATTCTAGTGAGAAGTTGATTTACAATTTTAAGCCCAGGTACCAAATGCCACAAGGGTACAGACTAAAAACTGAAGCTTGGATTTTGTACTGTAAATTCTTTCTTAGAAAGAAGCCATGGTTTTACTCTGAAGGCCTGTGAGCAGTTGAGACTCAATTGTATTATGGAATATAATCATATTGACCCCATCTCTTCTTCTTTTTCTTTTTCTTTTTATTTGAGGTCGACTGAATTCCATGTCTAATCACCTCTAAGAAATACATTCACAGCAACATCTGCACTGGTGTTTGATTGTCAACACCACAGTGTTGACAAGTTGACGTATAGCATAATCATGTCAGGCTGTAATTAAGGAACTGGCTAGAGCTGAGATCTCATTTGAAGGCTTGACTAGGAAGATATGCTTCCCAACTCATGAAGTCTTTGGCAGAAAACCTTTCTTTTCCTTCTGATGAATGAGTAGCCTAGGCTCCTGGGCTGGCTGTTGGCAGGAGACTATTCATGTTTATTTATCAGGAAAGTCAAACTCTGGATCCCAAACTCTAGATTCCAAATTGTGTCCTGGGTTTTAGACTCTGACTTCTAGGTCTGCAGTTGGTAACTGTTCTTACAATGAAGCCCTTACCTGGCATCCCACTTTCTTCTTCCAGAGTGTATCTTAACTGGATCCCTTGAATGGTTTCTAAGGACCAATTATGATTCTAAACCCAACTGACTGTAGTGAGATCCTTTTCCTACTTCTGCCTCACCACAAGAGAGCTGATTTTTGTGTTGTCATATCCAATCATCATCAAAATATTGTTCATCCCAGGTAGATAAAGAAGATGGGAAGATTTATGATCTTGCTGATGGGTTTATGGTAGGTAAGAAATCACAATGATGAAACATCTAGTTTACATTCTCAGGGAGACGAATTACAATTTTCTAAACCCAGGAAGAAAACTGCAAACTTTTCAGCTACAGAAGAAGCAAGAATAAGAATTTAGAGATAGAGTTCTTTGTACTGTTGTGCAAGTTGGAGCAGCTATTCAAAATATATCACAGTTCTATTTAGACAGTGCTTGTCTCTTCCTAACTAGACAGGGCAGCGGACACTTCCACCCTACTAGTATTTTCTGTTGATCCTACTTGCAAGCAATACTGAGTCCAAACATGAGAGGCCTATAGGCAGACGTTTCCATGATCTCACCAGGAGCAAAATTTCTTTCTAATTTCTTTCTATATCTGTGGATAAAAATCCTCCTTATCAGTGATGGCCTTCCCTTAATTCTTGACCTATTCAATTTGATCCAAGACTTTCTCTTTCGGGTCTAGTTGTATCACATTCCTAGGTAGCACCGTTTTGGTCCCTTTTGAGACATTACTTATATCTAAGCTAATCACATGCTGTGACACATATTTTCGTAAACCTTTCTTCCTGTATTAGTTTCAAACACTTAAAATAATAAGACTTGCTTGGCATTCTTTGTGGCATTCCCATCCTTACTAACACCACTCACTGAGACAGAAGAATAATGAGGTTGTGGTGGAGAGAGATCTTAGAATCAGACACACCTAAATTGGGAATTAGGTTCTGGCACTTCACTTCCTACTGATATGTTTGCAGCAGAGAGCCTTCGTTTCCTGGCTTACTTAGGAAGGGTGGCATTCTGCACCTCAGGGTTTTGCTGTAAGAACTCTCCAGTTGAGAAATACATAGAAATATTGGCACCATGTAAGTCTATAACTAGTGTTTTGTCCTCATATCCCTTATTCCTCAAATCCAAACTCTCTCCTCTTCCGCTTTCCTCTTCCACCAACTCTTCTGAGTTCAACCTAACCACTCATAAGTGTTTCTTAAGTTAGATTGAATGTCCTGTCATGGGCTTCCTGGAGTCAAGAAACAAAGACTTCAGCTTTTCAATTATCTATTGACTTCTCCTGCAGTTTGCTTGGTGTCTTGCATCCTGCTCTCCTCCCCTCCGCATTTCTAGTCTGCTGTGAATTCTTCTGTTGTGTCTTCTTTCTGTTCCAAAGGTTTATTTTCACCTTCAAGCTTTTTGTTTACATTGCAGCTCTCCTCTGCTGGAAGAGCATGGCCTTATGACACTGGCATTTGTTTAATCTTCTGGCTTTTGCAAACCTGTATTTATGAGTTTCCTAATGTTCCCAGTACAGGGGACTTTGGCACATGTGACAGAGCTTTTGAGTAAGTGTTCCAACCTGAAAAGAGAGCTGTTCCAAGGTTATGTCATTCCCCACCATAGCGCTTCCTCATCCACAGCCAAGCAAAATAAAAGTTTCCATGGAGATGAAACAGAAACGAATCTGTCTGATCAGTTTTGATTTTTTTTATAAATAGGAATTCATTCTGAGTCTATGCTTGTTGCTTAAGCTGCTTGCTTGTCTGTTAGGAAGAGTGTGGGAAGCTGTCAAGTAATTTCTTAACACTCAGTATCTCTACCTAACTCAATATAAGAAAGGGGCTAAGTTCTTACCCTAAAGGGGCTTAAAATTTAGACGAGATCGGGCGCGTTCAGGGTGGTATGGTCATAGACAAGGGGGACTTAAAATTTAGTAGGGCAATAAAAAGTAATTTATAAGAAAAGAAGGATAATTAAGGGTTCCAAGTAGAAAAGCCAGGTTAATAAATACTTATTACTGACTACACAATCATATGATCAGTAACTACATAAAGAAAGATGTGATCAGATTAATGAATAAATATGTCAATACATAAAAAGACAAAGGACAAAGGGCAAACCAATGCAACAGCGATACTCATAAGACAATATGTTGGAAATGAACTGTACAACTTGGAGGGGATTGGAGGGGAGGGAAAGTGGGAGAAAAATGAGGGAGAGGGTAGCAAGCTCATCAAGAAATGTACGCACGACCTTGCCTATGTAACTGTAACCCCAATGCACATCACCTTGACAATAAAATTAAGTTTAAAAAAGAATTCAATGTATAGCCAACAAATTAAGAAAAGTGAGGCAAAAGGAAGGTTGGGAGGAATGAGTAAGAATGTTTACAGGAGCAATACTGATCAAGATGCATTGTATTCATACACTGCTTTGGTTAAATGGCAACTTCTTCGTACAACTAGTTGAAGATAATGAAAGGAAATATGAACTTTTTATATATGTGATTTTGGAGCAGTAAAAATACTGTCATAATTTAAAAAAATAAATAAATGAAGACTTGAACTTTAAGGTTTGTATTTTTTAAATGTGACAAAGTAGCCAGCTGCTGGTGACTCATGCCTATAAGCTGAGATTTCAGAAGACTAAGATTTCAGCCATCTAGGCAGAAAAGTCACACAAAAATCAGAGTTCATTGCATGGTTCAAGTGGTAGAGCTCCGGATAAACCAGCAAGTTGAACAAGCAAGCAAGCACAAGGCCACGTTCAAGTACCAGTAATGGAAAAAAACAAAACAAAACCACAGAGTCACTAATTTGAAACAATTTAAATCACAGTTCAATCTTTGCATTGAAAGTCTACATTTAGCTCATTAAATATGCATTCTAGGCTATTTTAGCTATTCTATGCTATTTCTAGGCTATTTCTAAAAATAACCACAGTGCACTAAGTTAAAAGGAAAACAAGATGAAGAAGACAAGGTCTTTTCTGCAGGGCACTAGCAAAGATTATTCTGTCATCTATGGATTATTGACAGAAGTTTCTATGTGCAAATCTATAGAATACTCCATTTTAAGCACAATGATAGATTGAATGTAAAATGCTTTGGGACTCAAGATAGATAGATAGATAGATAGATAGATAGATAGATAGATAGATAGATAGATAGATAGACGTAAATGTTGTTCTAATTCATTATCACTATCTACTTTGCAGAGTTGGAAGTTTTGTCTATGTTTTTCTGGAAGTCATTGGACACTTTTCATCCTAAGTAAAACACATTTCTATGTCATCAACTAGACTATAACATTTCTGACAAAGGAATCTATTTTCACTTACTTGTGCACTCCGAACACATGCACACATACATACGGTGAGCCTAGCACACTGCCTGGCATATAGATAGAGATAGAGATAGAGATTTAGATATAGATATAGATATATGGTAGAGAGTCAATATGTTTTGCTGGATAGATGAATAAATACATATAATATAGACATGCATGTTTGTTCTTCAAGGATTTGGGAATCTTTCCTATGCATTAGGTGTAACACAAAGCCAAAGAGACATGATGAGCAAAACCAGTCCCTATGCTGTAAGAGCTCTCAGACTGGTTAGGGATCTGGAATACATGCTAATAAAAGTAATTCAGTGTGCTACTCTCATGATAATAACACAGACTGTGGGTTTTATGAGGTATTGACTAAGGAGTTTGGGAAAGACTTAGGAAGAGTGATAAACTTGAAGCAGGAACTAACTAAATTCTTTAGGAGCAGAGGGAACAATACATACTAAGACACAGAGAAATGAGAAAGTGTGACATTAAAATATAACTCAGCAGAGACTTGGTTTATGATCCCAGTGATCCCAATCTTGTCATACTAAGTACTTTGAACTCCATCCCTTTGGTGGTAACTATTTGTTCTCTACACAGGAAATCTAGTGGTATTTTCAATTATGTTTTTTCCTTAGAAAAAATTCGAAGGCAGTTTTCTTAGAGAAAACTCTAGACTAAGTTGGAGAGTGTGATTGAAGGAAGGGAGCAAGGGAGAAAAGAACTGTTCATTGGTTGATTATCTGTGCCAGGAATCTCATCAGGGGAATGCACAGATTGATGTCTTGCTTTAATACAAATGATAACTATGAAAGTTAAGCACTACTGTGCCCATTTAACTAGAGGTAAACCCGATGCTTCAAATTGGAAATAGAATGGTTAGAAATTGAGAAATGACTTAAAATTCTACCAACCCCCCCCCCAGAAATGTATCTTTGTTAGAATAGTCTTGAAGAGAAGAGATAGGACAGGAGGAGAGAGAGAAGGGGTATATTTCATATTCACAAGGTCTGACAAGGAATCAGAAGGCTGAATTAATAGCACAGTCACGGATTGCATATGGGCCTGAGGAAGAGAGCTTATCAATAGTGATTTAAATTCTCGCTATATATGGATAGTTGAAAAGCCTGGGATTTCTAGACCCACCTTCCTCAAACGTTTTACAATTTTTACATATTTCACTTAATACTATTACCTAGAAATCCAAAAACGTACAGATCATTTCCCTCAAGATGCAAAACAAAAGTTTTAGAGATAGGATTCAAGTGAGATACCGGACAGAGGAAGAACACAAGTACCTAGTCCTCAAGAGAACTGCACATCTTTTAGCTCTGTTATATTGAAAGGAATGCTGCTTGCAATGTGTTAGAAGAATTTGGGAGCAAATGAATACACAAGTGTAAAGCAAGGAACTATATCAGATGGGAGACACCACCCAGACTCTTGGCAAGCCAAAATTCACTTGGAAACAATTAGTGGCTCAAGAGACTGATATCATAGAGGATCAAAGTGTTCATTGTGAAGTGATTTGGGGAGTAGAGGCCACCAGTGACTTCACAGAAAACCACGCAGTGATTATGAAAGTCTTCGAGCATTTTGCAATGCTACACACAGCAGAGGAACAATTCCAATCCAGAGAAATCCTGCTGACATCCAAAAAAGAAAAAAGAAGCCTCTTTCTTATGCTTCCAAGAACTTCTAGTATCACATACTCTCCTTCCTCTCCCAGGCCTAGTTTTTGGTGGTCTGTTCTCTATTTTGGGAGTTTCTCTAACAACTAACATGATTGTTGGATTTAGTCATGCACAACCCCAATCTTCTAATTTACAAAGGAATAGAGAGAGGAGATGGTTTGGGGTTGAGAAAGTAAAGACAGACTTTTAATATACCTTCTCACATTTTCTGTAGTAATTCTCACCACATCTTCTGACCCAAGTGATGAAAGAAGACATCAGAACAGAAGATAAACAGAAAAAAAACACAGGAATAAGGGGGAGGCCAAGAGATCTTGATGATACCTTTCTCACCCATCTAATGAAAGCCTCCTAATTGATCTGCTTATCCCAGATGACATTTTTCTTTTATAACTTCTATTAAATTCGTGGTGATATCCTTATCACTAGCTACCATTTGTAAATCCTAAGATGCTCAATAACTCCCAGATAATGGTATTTTGGAAATTAATGATTAGGGTATGTGTGTGTGTGTCTGTGTCTGTATGTGTGGGTGGCATGCGAGCTTGCACACATGCACAAATAACAATATCTACTGAGTGGCAACAGAACCCAAATTCTAAGAGGAAGTCCTATCTGTGCAGGAGTATGAGATTTATCATTCTTGATAACAATATACCAGGAAATAACTAGGCCAATGGGTCAGACAGTACAATAGTAGCTTTTCTATAAGGACCATAATCTCAACTCATTTTCTCTAAGGAAAGACAACTGGTTTTGTTATCAAATTCTTTAAAATAAGTCCAAATTTCTTTTTCCCTGTCATCACTTCCATGCATAAACACACACGTGCACACAATCAACAGTCTACATTTCAGTGACTTCCCTCCTGTTTTGTGAGTACCTACTGCTGATAAAACAGTCATCACAAAGTGGCTTCACACAACACAAATTGATTACCTTCTCATACCAGAGGCCACAGTGCAACACAAAACTCACAGACTAAAGTTGAGTTGTTGGTTCCTTTCTGAAGCTGTCAGAAGAATGAATACCTTTTCCTTTCCTAGCTTCATGGCCTGAATTCCCTGGTTCACAGCTCCATTTCTCCCTATTCAGAGCCAATGGTGTGACATTTTCAATTCTTTCTCTGACTCTGACTTTGTCTTCTCTCCTGCCTTTTTTCATAGAATGCTATAGTTAAATTGGTCCACTCAGATTGTTCAGAGTACTATCCCACTTCAAGTGTCCTTGCAATTATTGTCCCCTTGCTTAGCAGTAACCTATTTATGGACTTTTAAGATTAAACCAATGGACATTTTTGGAAGAATCATTATTCTGCCTACCATATTTGCAGAACACTAAGTATGTTTCCACTTCCTTATCTTCTCTCAAGCTGGTTTCTATGTTCAGATTTCCATTTCTCCTGTCTACCCCTCTCTTGTCTATGGCCTCTTCTCTGAATCTTTCTTTAACTCCCTATAGTTCCCTTGGAAGGCTTACTGTTTTATCCTTGTCTCCATGGCAACTTTCTACATACAGAGTTGTTATTTGTCATATGGTCTTTTTGTGGTTTATCTGCATCATGACACAAGGTGAAAGTTTCTCAATGTCAAAATGTATATTGTACTCACTTCACTTTAACTGCTAGTACTAGAGAAATGACTTTACTAAAGATAGTTTATTTTATATTTAACTGAAATTACAGATGAAGGAAACATATTTTGTTATTGATGGCAGGATATTTTGTTGTGCTTCTTCTAACTGCTATTCAACAACTTCTATTTAGTATGTCTCCGAAAGGCCATGCCTTAGCTGTTATCTAATAACTGAGTTCAGAATTTGGAAATATTTTGTGATGGAAGATGATTTTGTGAAATGTCAGAACTAGACTTCATATATTAGAAGCTCTACTTTTGAATCTCTCATGAGAAAAAAAATGTGCCAATGATAGTAGCTGTAAATCAAGGATCAATTTTCTTAAAAGACAAGCTATGACACTCTATTGGGTATAATTAATAGAGATTAAAGCTATATGTGTTGGTAAGATTAGAAAGATTCCTTGAGTGAATGTAGGTGTAAGGTCCGCTCCTGGATGGCTAGCAGACCCCACCCTCCTCGCGTTACCTAGGCAACTGGGACACCTGGAAGAGGTCACATCTGCATCCACTGAGGTCACATCTGAATTTGATGTGGCCACACCTTTCTCCACCCATACCCTAGATAAGGCCTAGCCCAGGCCCAGACTCTCTCTCTCTCTGCTCTCTCTCTCTGCTCTTTTCTAGCTCTTTTCTCTCTCTTTTCTCTCTTTCCCAGCTCTCGCTCTTTCCCAGGCCTTTCCCAGCCATGTGGAGGGCCAACCTGGCCTGGTCCCTGCAGGTCTACTGAATAAACCTCCCCCTTACCTGAATACCATGTGTGTGGTGCAGTTCTTACTCGGTTACTTCTTTTTAAAAACCTAACATAAATGGTGCCGTGACTCGGATAAAGGGCTTAAAGTCAGGATAGGAGGGATTTCTCTCTGTTTTTTTTTCCTCTTTTTTCTTTTTTTGTTTGTTCTTCCCTTTTTGCTCTGAGGAATACCCACAGTTCTGACAGCCTTTTGCAAACCCGTCTGTCTGCTGCGGACACAGCGCATTGATACCATTGCTGGCCTTCACATCCACGTCCACACCGCTTCTCTACTCTGGTGAGTGAAACTACTCTCTACGGCTCTCTGTTGCTCAGTCTCTGTCCAGACGTGGCTCCACTCCAGAGAGCTCCTACAGCCTTTAGCTGAAAGGCCAGTCACCTCTGAAGCCGAGGACGCTTGGTTTTGGGAGCTTGGCCATTTCTCTCTAGAGAGCTCTGGGGGAAGTTGGGACGCTGCTTCTGCCTGGTCAGCTCTCCTTCACTCACCAGACTGACTCTCTTACTCATTTAATGGGGTACTGCGAATCATAGCTGAGCCGTGAAACCCCTTTGAAATGCCTCTTGCGCTCCCTGGAAAGCCAGAGAGCCTAATTTTATGCCATTCTCAGATGTACACAGTTTTTGCCACTGCAATGGTAAATGGTCAGAAGTCTGTTTACTTTCAAGCTTTCTTTGCTCTCTCTCTGCATTTATGTCCAACTTTCCCTATCTCTCCCTTTCTCTTTTCTACATTTTGACTTGTGCCCTGAAGAGTGCAACGCAGGCTGGGTCCCGGGGACCCCCCTCTAGGTTCCCTCTCAAAGGCTAGCCAATGTAGGCTTGATCTATTTGTTCAGGCTTTCTTTGCATTCTTTCAGAAATTCGCCATCTTGAATTCACCATCTTGGCCACATGGTGGGTTAAGGGTTTGGCCCCATCTGACCCTTAACCTTCCACTAAGTTTACTACTCCATCTATTCTAAGGTGCCTTGCTAACAAGTTGCTCTTTTCACAGGCCCTGGTTAGTGAGGCTCAACCATCTGATGTGCTTTGTTAGCAAAGATGTCTAAACGTTGTCGAAATTTTAGGTTTTGAGTTTTGCCTTTTTTGTTTTGTGTTGTGTATTCTATTGTCTACATGGTTCTAAAGTACTGGGCATATGTGTGCTAAAATTCTCATCACATCTAATGAGTTTTGTCATTTCAGAATATTCGTTGGCAATTCTTGATAAGGACCAGGTAAGCTCTACTTATTCTATTTGATCTCCTTGTTGCTTTAATTGGAAATAATAAAGGGCTTTTGTGGCAAAGATTTCAGTTCAAAGCCAACCCGGGCTGAAAAATCCCTAAGATTCCATCTCCCAGCTAACCTGCAAAGAGCCAGGCTGGAAGCATGGCTCAAAAGTGGTACTATAACTCAACGTGGTAGAGCACTAGCCTTGAGCAGAAGTGCTCAGGGACAATGCCCAGACCTTGAGTTCAATCTTCCTTGAATACCAACTGGGACAAGCCATCCCAGCAACGAGCACCTAGACTCAGCCAGTCTGGGGAACAAGGGAACATGGAGAGGAGTAAGAGGAGATGATGTCACATCAGCTACTCTGTGCCTGCCCTTTCAAAATTAACCAGAGCCGGGAGGTCAGTGGAAGTAAGAAGCCTGCCCATCTAATGTCTATACCTGTCTACCTATTAACAACAGGAATTTATATTCTTGCCTTTGTCACCTGACTTCTCTACCTAGTTGCCAGATGTCAGAAGTAACTAGGGACATTTCTACCAACATTTTTCAGCCCGAAGTCCTTCCTCTTGCCATTTATTTGCTCTCTAGTATTTTTTCCCAGCCCCTCAATGCTCATGAGACTTCTCCAGACTTCACCTAAGGACTCATACCACCAAGGGACAGCTGCTGCTCACTGCCTTCTCTGGGAGGGAACCAAATTCCAGCCTTTTACCCCTATTGTCGACCCCCCTTGTCAGCAGGAAGTAGCCAGAGAGAATCTGCGCCCTATTTCATGATTATTAAAAGGCTGGAATGTAAGGTCCACTCCTGGATGGCTAGCAGACTCCACCCTCCTCGCAGCAAAGTCTTCACCCAGTACCTGCATTACCTAGGCAACTGGGACACCTGGAAGAGGTCACATCTGCATCCGCTGAGGTCACATCTGAATTTGATGTGGCCACACCTTTCTCCAACCATACCCTAGATAAGGCCTAGCCCAGGCCCAGACTTTCTCTCTGCTCTCTCTCTCTGCTCTCTCTCTCTGCTCTCTCTCCCTCTGCTCTCTCTCTCTGCTCTTTTCTAGCTCTTTTCTCTCTCTTTCCTCTCTTTCCCAGCTCTCTCTCTTTCCCAGGCCTTTCCCAGCCACGTGGAGGGCCAACCTTGCCTGGTCCCAGCAGGTCTACTGAATAAACCTACCCCTTACTTGAATACCACGTGCGTGGTGCAGTTCTTACTCGGCTACCTCTTTTTAAAAACCTAACAGTAGGTAGACCCATGAAGAGTGACTACTTTCTTGACCTAAGAGCAAACTCAGAAAAAAATTAAAATATTTATAAGCCACATTAAAAATCATCTGAAATTACCTTGAAAATGACCTTCTGAGAAATAGAAATGTTGATGAAGAAAATGGTCATTACAATGGTACAATACCATTTGTAAAGAAGAAAACATTTCTGGAAAAAAAAAATGTCAAGTGAAGTAAATCAGACCCAGAGTGATAAAGGATGCATGTTTTCCCTTATATGTGAAGCTAGATTTAGCTTATACACTTATAAGTAAATATGTTGGGTGGTATACAAGTGTATACAAATGCATTAACTGAAATAGGGCTTATTCAATGGAGAAAGGAAAAGTCAAATTTCAGCAAAAATAAACACCAAGAACGGGTGGGGTAGAGTCCAGAAGAAAGGTAGAGACAATAAAGAGGAAGAGAAAAGAAAGAGAATGCAATTAAGAATTCAATGCCTATTGTAGAGAATTAAGAAGAAGTACAAGTTGTCATGTCCAAAACGAGCTTTACAACGTTGGTGCGGGGGGGGGGGGGGGGGGGAAGGGGGGGAGGAGAAGGATTGGGATTGGGGAGGAGGGGGGAGGCTGGGAAGGGATGTGAAGGGTAAACAAAGGAGGAGGCTGCAATGCTTGGTAAGAAATGTACACATTATCCTGCCCATGTAATTGTAACCCCTCTGTACAGTATGTTCACAAATAAAATAAAATTAAATTAAAAAAAAAAAAAGAAGAGTCAGGCCAGGGGTGGGTCAGGGAGGAATGAGTGAGTGTTGAAAGAGGTGACATTGACCAGGATGCATTGTATCCATGGATTCCTTTGTTAAGTGGAAATTCTTTTGTATAGATATTTAAAGATACCTAAAAATGAAAAAGTAAAAGCCCATAAAAACTTGCAGTGAACCATTCTGGAATCTTTGTGTTGTCTACCATTAACCAGCAGTGGCCAAGAAGGGGTTCCCTGTGCTACTGGTGCTAGGGATGATACGAAATTTGTTTGAAAAACACAGTTGCTTTGATCGGTCTTTCAGTTCCCTGAAGAACCAGGAACTGACACTGGTTTACTTTCCCGTACCTTCAATGGAATGCTTTTCAGGCAGCCACTGAAGAGTCTCTGGAAAAAAATATGAACCCATACACAACTGAGGCCTATTGGGGACAAGAGGTAGCAGATTAAACAAGCAACAGACAAACTCAAAAGCTTGACAAGAGGGGAAAAGAGAAGAAAACCTCTTTGGTGAAGAATGGTACAAAACAAAAATTCCCACTTGGCTATGATAAATTAAATAGGGCCCTAAACATTCACACAGTGAAACCAAAGGAGGAGGAGAAACTAAAGGGAGGATCACAAAGGCTTAATAGCCATGTGCATAGGATCATATAAAATGCTGTTTATCAAAATGCACTCCAAGAAAAGGAAACAAGAGGTTTTTTTTTTTTATTTTACTTTATATATTTCATTTTTGGCTTGTTTTGTCCCCCCCCCCATTACTGTTTTTGAGTCCTGTACCTTTTGTACTGTATGTGAGTTTACCTATTTGAGGGAAGCGCAGAAATGGTGGGACAAAGGGTGAACAAAGGCAGCAGTGATACTCACTAGACACTATGCTGGAAATGAACCATACAACTTGTAGGGGGGCAGTCCAGAGGGGAAAACTGAGAAAATGAGGGAAGGAGTGACATTGTTCAAAAAGAAAAAGAAGGAATCAATGGAATTAGTATGTGTATCAGGGAATATGGAGTCGTGACGTCATTTACAGGAAGAGAAATATGCTCAGAGGAGGCCTGTGCGTACTCCATAGACTGTACTTGCTGGAGCTTTTGGCTAGGCACAGGCAACTGTGCTAGCCAGGTTAGGGCACAGGCAGCTGAATCTGGCCACCAAGTCAGAGTCACACAAAATAACTAGAATTGTAGCATTTTTCACTTGCAGTTTTTTGCTCCAGGGTTAAAATAAACACTAAAGAGAATCCAATGTATAGCCTACAAAATCAAAAAGAATGAGGAAAAGAGAATGTTGAAAGGGGTGCCGTGGATCAAGATGTGTTGTATTCATAAACTGTTAAATGGCAAGTCATTTGTACAACTATTTTTAGATAATAATAATAAAATAAACAGAATTTTACACAAAAATAATCTGTCAGGTCTTTGAATGACTGCTGTGATAACTGAAATGATTCCTTAGTCAGTAGAAGCATCTGGAATGCAATCTTTAGAGAACTCATTTGGAAAAATCAGTATGAAACCACCTGGGATGGCGTACACTCATAATTCCAACATGAGAACAGCTGAGGCAGAAGAGTCACAAATGTAAAGGTAGCCTAGACTACATAGCATGACCCTGTGCCAAATTTGTATGTACAGGTATGATTGTGAGTGTGTGTATCTCTATCTATCTATCTATCTATCTATCTATCTATCTATTTATATCTATCTATCTATCTATTTTATATACTAGATATATATATATATATATCTACCATATATATGTGTGTGTGTATATATATATATACATATATATATACATATATATATATATACATATATATATATATATATGTATATATATATGGAGAGAGAGAGAGAGAGAGAGAGAGAGAGACCCTGTGATCCATGATTTGGCAGATATTACATATTTGTTGCCTAATGCAGAGTTCTAGATTGGTGGGTTAGGTTAATTGACCTGCTTTTGTACTTCTTTATGGGACTCTCTTCTTTCTTTTGAAAGTTTGCCCAACCTACTTAGTCTGCTGGATATTAGGTATAGAATTTTAAAGCAGAACTTACAGTTTTCCAGTATTATCAAATTGCTATTCTATCACTACTTGGTTTGCACTGATTTTGTCCTAAAATTAGATCTTAATGTTATTATTTCATGTTTTTGTAATTTTCAAATTTCCTTTTTTTTCTTTTTAACAATTTTGTTCTTTACTGGATTTAGTTGCTACTCAGACGTGTGGTTTGATATCTTTCATCAGTTTTGAAAATCAGCCAGTATGTTTACCTGTATTATTTCTGACACCTATTACATATGTCCTCTCTGGGTATCCTTACACCATGCCTCATGGGTCTTTCGTAAGGTTTTCTTTTTCATTTTCAATTTTAAATTTCATGTTAATTTTTATTTTCATTTATTTATTTTATTTTCAATTTTATATTTCACATTGTGTTTTTCTTGTTTTCATTATGAATGTTTATTCTTATTGTTTCTTTTTTCTTTGTTTTTCAACCTAAAATATGTAAACAGACCTTTTAATTAATTATTACATCATTTTGCTATATCCAAATTCTTATTTATCCTAGTTCTCTTTTCCTAAGCAAGTTCCTAATATTACAAATTAAGTTGAATTTTCAGTGCTTCTTTCGTGGCTTTTCATAATCACGAAAAATTCTTGATTTAATTATTCATTTTCTTGACTATTATTCACATGATTTTTAAAGTCTGTTTAAAAAATTTTCAGACTCTTTCAGTTATGTCAGCCACGGTTGTATCTTCTTTCCTCTTCTTTTTCAGTGCTTGATCCTATTCATTTGTATTCCTGGGATTTTCATATCAAATAGCAAATGACGAATAAAAAAATAGGGATTCTGGGGCTGGGAAGGTGGCTCAGTGGTAGAGCGCTTGCCTTGCATGCCTGAGGCCCTGGGTTCGATTCCTCAGCACCACATAAGCAAAAAGAAAAAAGCCGGAAGTGGCTCTGTGGCTCAAGTGGTAGAGCGCTAGCCTTGAGCTGAAGAGCTGAGGGACAGTGCCCAGGCCCAGAATTCAGGCCCCACGAATGGACCCCCCCCAAAAAAAAATAGGGATTCTGACAAGAGTTATTTTCTTGCAGAGAATATTACATTTTCTTTCTGATTAGTACAGAGGAACATTCTGACATAGAATATTTTGAATTTTGAGGCCGATTTTCAGTTTCAGTAGGGCTTATCTATTTCAGATCTGCTCACCCTAACAAGATATAATTTTTCAAGGTTCTTAACTGAAAAATCTATATTTCACTAAAATCCTTTCTCCTTATTGAGAACTGAAGTGCTGCTTTTGTATTCTGAGCACTAAAAGATAGCTGTTTTTTTAATTTTTATTTTCCTTAGTGTCTTAGCTGTAACCTTTGAATTGAGTCTTGGTCTCATCAGAACTTTCCTAGAATTTACAAGCGCATTATTATAAACACTTTGGAACACAAATTTTTTTCCTCCCTCAATCTATCAAGTGCTGAGAGCTCTGTGTAACTTTTTCTTTGTGTGGTCAGTATAATTAGAAATCACAAGGGGGAGAGTTCTATGAGACTTTGATCCCTCTGGAGCTGGCTCTCTAGTTGCTTTCTGGATGAATTCAAACATGCAGTCATGCTTTTACAGGACTCACAACCATGTTTTCCAGGAGTAGATTCCTAGATCTTGTTACCTGAAGGGATCTTCAGCTATATGTGAGCTAGAATGAGTTTTAAGATTGATTACTGTTTCTTCACTTACATGTAGATCTCAATAATGGCATATATGAGAACTCTGTGACTAAAAGAAAACATTTATAACACATAAAGATAATTAACATTTACAGCAGGAACATATAAAGATAAGCTCTGATTCTGAGTAAAGTTGGGAACTTATTTGTTCACACTAGATATAAAATAGAAAACTAAGGTTCATGTTCATGAATTTCATCTGGCACAGCAAACCTTTGGTAAGTACTTAATCATATCTCTGGCACGTTTTTTAGAGTTTATGTGTATTGAATTATTTATTCTCCACAGCTTTACCAACAAGGTGTAAGTCATTTTAGAATCTTGGAAAACTCAGCCATTAATATGCTCTAAGCTTCAGTTCTTTATCTGTGTGGCTTCTTCACAATGCAAATTCAAAGCTATGAAGCAATGTGTGAACACAGTTTATAATCTAAAAAAGGTAGCAAGCTATTATTATTCCCAGCTTACTATGCTAGAATTTTTGTTGAGGATTGGTATGAGCTAACATACGAAAGGATATGTCAATGGTGAGGCTGTACGGTATAAATTGCAAGTGCTTTGACAAAGGAAATTAATGAAGGTTGATATGACTATAACAGAATGAAGTGAATATTTGTGTCTACTTGAGATAGGCATTTACACACTATATTCCTCTAGCTGTTGTTATTATTACACAATTATTTGTGCATATGATTTTGCTATCTTGTTTGACTATGAACTCTTTCGGGATTAAAACAAACCATTATTTATTATTGTAAACCTTTAAATAAAATGAAAGAATTAAGCCACTGGTGGCTACTCAAGAAGCTGAGATCTGAGGATCATGGTTTGAAGCCAGTTCAGGTAGAAAAGTCCATGAGACTCTTCAATAAAACTAGTCAGAAAAAGCTGGAAGGGATTCTGTGGTTCAAATGGAAGAGTGTTGTCCTTGAAAGAAAAAGCAGTTCAGGGATAGTGCCCAGGCCCTGAGTTCAAGCACCCAGTACTAGAAAGAAAAGGAAAAAAAAAAGAATAAACATAACAATTTGAATTGAAAAAAATTAAGTTGAAACTTTTATGCTACTACGTTTCCTCCTTACTGAAATGAAAGGATCAGTTTTGAACAACCAAACTTGCATGGTTGTGTAAGGCGTTAGTAAAAATATGTACAGTATCCCATCCACCCACCAAGAAGCGTTACTGAGATGTTCCTTATCAGCCAGGTCACTAGAGTCAACACCATCACCACTTGCATCATAGTCACAGTCTTCTGAAGACACGCAATTAGTTTGTGAAATAGATCCTTGAATGTTTGTTGAATGAGAAAAAGATACTTTTCAGGCAGGATACCCTAGGGGAAAAAAAGCAGGACTCTAGATTATTCAGATCTTTTCAATCTCATCTTCAAGAAGTACTTTAAAACAGGAAATGGGTCAATAATCCTTCAGTTTGAAGTCCACAATGTGTGTGGTTTTCTGATAGCAAAATGTGAATTTGCCTTCAATGGAGTCTAATTAAATGCTAGATGCCATGGTTAGGTCTGGAAAAGAAACTTCTTTTAAAAGAGTCTTAAATACTTTGCCTCTGAGAGAAAGGCCAGTTTCACTGAATGGGACCCAAGAAGTAGCCATTCAGGAAAAAAGTGAGAATGCAATACTCTTCTTTAATATGTCGACAGTGAATTGACTCCCAGTCAAATGGCATATCTCTATTCAGATGAGAGGACTTTAGATCCAAATGAGAGACATATTTCCAGAAGTAAATATTTGCTGCTGAACTTGAGGATGTTATTTCATAGGGGAAATCAAATCAGTCAATTTTAGTAAGGCTTAAAACTCATGACATTTCCTGTCCTTTGGGAACATTGTGTATGCTAAAAAAAAAAGTCGTAGAACCAAGAACCACTTTTGTCCCAAAATAATATCAACTCTTTGCCTCTTCTTTGTAACTTCTGGTATTGTAGCCACTTAGGCTTGGGGATAAAGATGTCAGCCCAAAGCAAGGAAGCAGATGGGGAAAAATGTGTCAGAGTCAAAAGAGCATCCTATTTTTATAGTTCTGGATTGGTTGTACAGCATCCTCTCATGATGCATGGAAAAAAGGATAACCCACAAAGTGAGCTGCTGGTTTGAGTGAAGGAGGTAAAAGAAGACTTAAGAATTCTTTGTCAAATAGAATTGCTTGCTCAATAATAGAAACAAAACAGAGCAAAAAGCCCAGAAAGAACTCTCTAAATAATACCAAGATCTTACTGCTACTTATGACTTGGTTTGCATAATGCAGTTTCATTCTTGTATACTGTACATCTGTGACTCATTGGATTTATGTGTGTGTGGTTTTCTTACTTTAAAAAATTCTTATCAAAGAACGTTGTATTACTAATGATAAGTACTTAAATACTCCCAAACATTGAGACTCTAGGGGTAGAAATAAAATGGAGGAAATGAATAACTCTCCACCATATTTCTTCTTTTGACCTTTAAACTTAACGTTTTATCACTTTGCCTGAAGACCTGTGAATTTTCAGAACTGATTTGAGCCCCTTATTCATGGTCATGAGTAAGTATGAAATATCTACTCATGCTAAATATAGAGTAGGAGAATACATATGGCTCAAATTTTCATCAGAGGTGTTATATGTGGTTGTAAGAATGTCTAGAAATGGCTGGTATTAAAAAAAATCTATGAGTCTTTTTCTTTTATTGCTTACTTAGCTTGATCAAGGCTAGTTCTCTACTATATGAGCCACACCACCAGTTTTTAAATCTTGAGTTGTAACTGAGTCTTATTCCTGGAAAATAATTTTTAAATATTATGTAGTAGATCTATCAGTTACCTGTGACATTCAAAAGTCAAGAAAGATTAGGTGAGTTACTCTTAATTTTAAAAGGCATTTTCATTTCCAAGAAAGCAGGCCAGATGACAGGAAGGCAAATGGGTGGTTACAGGACCAGACTTTGGGAAGTCCTCACTTAATGAAGACAAGAATATTTTATTAGTAAGCATCTGCTATTTACCCCATACTGCAATTGCTTTACCACAATATCATTGCTCTCCATTATTACCTTGGGAAAAAGTATTATTATTCCTGTTTTGAATGCCAACAGTATTATCTGATCAGTGATGGATCAAAGTTTCAAATCCATGTCCTTCTGACCATTTCTTTCCCTACACCATAACTTTTCCCTTTCTCACAAATGTCTTTTAGTTCTGAGTATCCAGGAATGATTCTTCTTTGGAATGAAAATGTAGTTTTTGGCACATAAATTCATTGTTCAGATTGAATACACATCAAAATGCAGTTCAGTCCTTAATTAAAAGTATGGAGAAAAATGTCTAATAGATCCAACTTGGCTGAAAAGTATCTTTCCACCCACGGTAGTAGGCCTCTCTAATTGAAATTTTAAAGAATATTCTGCATGTCTTTCTTTTGTCTGAAAATTGAATATTTATCACAAAAGAAAATTTGAAGAGGGGGTTATAATGAAGCTTGTGGATAATGATTTGTTTCATTTCACAGCCCAATCCTATTATTTCTTATGGTTCCATTCTCTTCAGAACATAGAAAGTTGATGTATTTTCTTTTCTTTTTTCTTTATATTGGGTTCCCATTCTTTCTTATACCCAGATGCTAAAATTAGATTGAGGGCATCATAATTATGCCATAATTACCATGATCATATTTTTCTGCCATTGAAAATTAGTACCAATTTCAATTTTTCTCCAGAACTTCAACAGATACTCTCTTTCTATAGCCCTGTAAATTAATGGCAGAGCATGTAGAGATGCACAAGCTATTTTTTTCTGAGGTTGCAAGGGGTGGACTGCACCCACTGTTTCCCTGAAATTATTTCCAAGGACAATCATTTTTATTGATAATTTTTTTGTGGAAGACTTAATTATTCTTTAATTACACTGAAAACTGTTGTGTTCTCACTATTTAGAAGAAAATTTGTTTTCTTTGCTATAAAAGAACAGAAAAGGGAAAAAAAGAAAAGAAAATCAAACTTTGATTTCACAAATAAGATCAAGAAAACCAGGAAAGAGAGTGACAGTTTCAAGGCCACTCCACAGACCAGAAACAGATAGAAATTAGATAACTTATTATCCCCAAATTCTTTCATTAAATCACACAGACTTAGACTCAAGTCTTATGTTCTAAAATTGTAAACTTAATTCTAGTTGATCATCTTGCTCTTATTATTTTTGAATAATAAAAGTCTGAAAAGAGTGAGAAAAGACTGAAATTCTTTAATTCTGGAAAAACAAAGACCTTAGCGTCTCAATAAAGCTTTGGATGACAGAACATAGTTTTTTGCAAAGAGTTAACAGTGTTCTTTCTGACAGTTCCTGACTAAAAGCTGAGAACAACACTTTCCAATCATCCATCCATTTAAGAATCATTAATTATCTGCTTGTGTAGTTCCTAAACTCAGAAGAAAGAAGACACCATTCCCCTCCCCAAAGGAAGTTCCCTTTCCAGTGGCAGATAACATATCAAAGTTAATATGCAATTTATTTTTTAATAATCTTTCATTTTATTCCAAGATAATTGTGTTTTTCTGCTTATCCTTTGTTTCAAAGGATATGAATTTGTATTTTATTTCATTTTTATTGTGCCCTATGATCAATATAAAATAGAATCAGGTAAGATTCATGTTTTCAAAACTTCTTTTTTTCCTTTTACATTCACTATTTTTTATTGTTTTGTAATGGTGATATACAGAGTGCTTACAGTTATGTAAGTCAGATAATGAATATATTTCTTTTTAAACAATAGTAACCCTTCCCTTGCTCTCTCCATCCCTACTCACAAGTTCATATAGTTCAACACAGTAACATAGTGTTTAGTGATAATCATTGCTCCATTTGTTCACCCTTTGTTCTGTCATTTCTGTGTCCCCTCTTAGCCCTCCCCTGAACAGATAAATGGACCAACAAGACAAAGAAAAGAAAACAAAAACAGCAACAAAGAAAAATAAAACCTCTTGTTTCCATTTCCTGGAGTTCATTTCTATAAATATTATTTTATATGATCTTATACACTTACCTGTTGTACTTTTGTGATCATCTCCTAAGAATATTCTCCTTTGGCCTAACTCTGTGGGAATGCCTAGAGACCTTCATAATCTTCATGTCCCAGTGTATTTTATTTTTTACCATCCAGTGTGTTTACTTTAGATTTATAGGCACATTCTAGCTACCAAAAATGAGGGAAACTCTCCATCCCATGTTTCTTTTGGTCTAGCTTAATATAATTTTTCCAAGTGTTTCCATTTCCTTATGAATGGTACAATATCATTCTTTCTGATGGACGAGTAGAATTAACTCTCTCTCTCTCTCTCTCTCTCTACATACACACACTCACACACACACACACACACACACACACACACACACACACACACACACACACCACACGTATGTATACCTTGATCCATTTGTCCATTGAGGACCATCTGGGTTGACTTCATATCTTGGCTATGAAAATAAAGCCAAACAAGCTGCAATGAACATGGTTGTGCTGGTAACTTTAATGTGGCCTTCTCTGGGTTGTATTGGATAAATACCCAGGAGTGGAATTGATGAGTCATAGGGAAGATCTAGATTTAATCTTTTCAGAACTTCATAATCAGATGCAAAATAGGTAATTTAGCAAAGTCAAGTTTGGGGTGAGTGTTCATCTTTACCATTAAGATACTCCAATGGCAAATGTAAAGGTAGCATTCATATTAATCCTAAAAGTATTGGTAGAAATTGGTGAAGAATGGGTCAGGTATTTCAGATGCTTTGTATTCAGATGTCCAAAACTTCTGTATTTAGGGTAATTTTGTAGGATGAAGGCAATGGTTAAACAACTATCTTCAGCTGGGAAAGATATGCTGGAGCTATATATGGAGAATCATACAAACAGGGTGGACTTTTTAAATAAAGGGTAGATAATTTAAAAGTTTTATTTTTTTGTTAAGGTAATGTGCAGAGGGATTACAGTTACATAAGTAATGAGTACATTTTTTGTCAAACATTGTTATCACCTCCCTCATTTTTCTCCCACTTTCCCTCCCCCTTTGTATGTTTTATTTCCTAGAAAAGCTCAGTTCCTGACCAAGGCTTACTCGTCATCATGGTCATGCATGAGTGTATATGTATATGAAAAAGAGGGACAAAAAAGCAGTCAAAAGACCAGAACCAACTCCAAATGGATTGAAGGCCTCGAGGTAAGAGCAATAAGGAAATATTAAGAAAATATTACAGAAATGGATAGGAAATACATTAGGGCTCCTTGCCACAGGTCAAAACTTCCTAAATAAAGATCCAGAAACAGAAGAAATCAAAGAAAGGCTGGATAAATGTTATCTTATTAAACTGCATAGCTTCTGCACGGCAAAGGACATAGCTGATAAACAAAAAGCCCACAGATTAGGGGATGGGCTTCACTATCTATACAACAGACAAAGGCCTCATATCAAAAATATACCTAGTCTTTTCTAGCTCTTTTCTCAGCTCTTTCTCAGCTCTTTCCTTCTCCTCTCTTTCACAGCTCTCTCTTCTCTTTCCCAGCTCTCTCTCTTTTCCAGCTCTCATTCCCAGGCTCTTCTCAGCCATGTGGAGGGCCAACATGGCCTGGTGCCAGCCAGAACAATGAATAAACCTATTCCTTACATGAAAAAAAAATATACCTAGAGCTCAAAAAATTAAACCCCCAATAACAAATCCTCAAGAAACAACAACTCCATTAATAAGTGAGCTAAAGAATTAAAAAGAGACCAATAGACACATGAAAAAATGTTTAATATATCTAGCCATAAAAGAAATTCAAATTAGGTCCCATGGTTTCCCTTATTTGCAATATCTAGTATATGTCTGAGTCAAGCAGAAAAGGTCAGATAAGGTGATATTAGGGGAATGAACCCCAAGATAAGTATTCAAATGTTTTTTTTTTCTTTCATGCAATTGTTTTTAACATATTTATAAGATGATTTCTATGTTGCTTTGTATGTCCCTCCCCCATGGTATAACCCCTGCTTTCACTATATTTGATGTTGGTATAATTTGTGGAGGGGAAGGACAAAAACAACTCGTTTAACCAGGGATACAGGTGGACCCATTGCAACTATGAGATGTACAAGTCATTATGTCGAAAAACAAACTTTACAACTTTGGAGAGGGCGGGGGGGGGGGTTGGGTGGGGGAGGTGTGGGGAGTATAGGAAGGGATGGGAAGGGGAAACAAAGAGGAAGCAACAGTGCTTGATAAGAAATGTACTCGTTGTCTTGCCCATGTAATTGTAACTCCTCTGTACGGTATTCTCACAATAAAAAAAGAAGAAAAAAAGAAATTCACATTAAAACCACATTGAGATTCCACCTTACCCAGTTAGAATGGCCATTTTCAAGAAAGCAAATAACAACATATGCTCGTAGGGATGTAGCCAAAAGGGAATGCCATTACACTTTTGGTGGGAGTGTAAACTGGTTCAACTATTCTGGAAAGCAGAGGTTCCTCGAAAGACTAAACATAGAATTCCCCTATGATCCACATTTCCCCTGGGCATTTGCTCAAATGAACACAAACAAGACCACACTAAAGCCACCAGCACAACTAAACTATGTTCATTGCAGAATGATTTACCATAGCTAAGATGTGGAACCAACCCAGATGCCCCTCAATAGATGAATGGGTCAAAAAGATATGGTATATAGTCACAATGGATTTCTATGCTTCCATCAGAAAGAATGACATTGCCCCATTTAAGGAAATGGAAAAACCTGGAAAAAATCATATTAAGTGAAATAAGCCAGACCCAAAGAAACACAGGCTCCTTAGGCTCCCTCACTACATAATCAGTATATGTCTAGGAGAGTCCTAGCAGAGGATCACAATAGCTATGTACATATCATCATATAAAATGATGTTAATTGAAAAGAAGGCCAAGGTATGGAAATAACAGTTTTGTTTTTGTTTCTGTTTTGCTTTTTAAAAATGTATTGGGTGAAGTTATCTCTTTTTTAAAATTTTTTATTGTAAAGATACTATACAGAGGGTTACAGTTACATGAGTAAGGTAATGAGTACACTTCCTATTGAGCATTGTTACCCCCTCCATTGTTTTCCCCCTACTATCTCTTCCCTCCCTACCTTCCCGGAGGTTCTTTTTATTTTTTTTTTTAATTGTGATTAAGTGATTACATAATTTCCCAAATTTCACAGTATTGTGGAATAATGATGCTCACTTAAAGTCACAAGTTCATTCTAACTTTCCTGGGGCAAATTGTCTATCACGGTCTATAACATATAATGGTGCACACATATACACCATACATGTGATCAGCAGCATGGGGATATTTAGTAGTGGTTCGACCAGACGAGTGGAAGTTCTTTGTTTCTTAAGTCCTGTTAATTTTGTCATATCATCTAACATTTTGGATTTAACATCCACTTATCAGGGAGACCATGTACCATTTGTCTCTTTGCTCTTGGCTTACCTCGCTCAACATGATTTCTTCTAGTTCCATCCATTTCCCTGCGAATGTCATTATTTTGTCATTTCTAATGGCTGCATAATATTCCATTGTGTATAGATACCACAATTTTTGGATCCATTCATCTGTGGTGGGGCATCTGGGTTGTGTCCATATCCTAGCTATTGTGAACAGTGCTACAATAAACATGAAGGTGCACGTGTCCTTGTATATTGGTTCCTGTTGTTCAGGGTAGATGTCTAGAAGTGGTATGACTGGGTCGTAAGGGAGGTCAATCTTTAGCTTTCTAAGGACCCTCCAGACTACTTTCCAAAGTGGTTGTATAAGTGTACATTCCCACCAGCAGTGTAATAGGGTTCCTCTTTCTCCACATCCCCTCCAGCATTTGTCGTTGGCTGATTTGTGGATGTGGGACATTCTGACTGGGGTAAGGTGGTATCTCAGGGTTGTCTTTATTTGCATTTCCTTCACCACCAGGGATGATGAACATTTCCTCATGTGTTTCGTTGCCATTTTTATTCATCTGAGAAGTCCCTCTTTAGTTCCCTTGCCCATTTAGTAATTGGCTTGTTAGGTTTGGGAGGGATTAGTTTCTTGAGTTCCCTGTATATACTGGATGTTAACCCCTTGTCTGATATATTGCTGGTAAATTCTTTTTCCCAATTAGTTGGTTGTCTTTCTAGTTTGGTTACGATAAATTTAGCTGTGCAGAATCTTTTTATTTTAAGGTAGTCCCATTTGTCGAGTCTCTCTCCAATTTGTTGTGACCCTGGGACTCTGTTCAGGAAGTTCCTTCCTGTGCCTATTAGTTCAAGTGTCTCTCCTACTCTGTCCTGCAGTAGTTTCAGAGATTCAGGTTTAATGTTAAGGTCTTTAATCCATTTAGAGTTGATGTTGGTGCATGGTGATAGGCTCGGGTCCACTTTTAGTTTTCTGCATGTGGCCGCCGAGTTTTCCCAGCACCAGTGGTTGAAGAGGCTGTGTTTCTTCCATTGTATGTCTTTGGCTCCTTTGTCGAATATCAGCTGGCTGTAGGCCTGTGGATTTATTTCTGGATCTTCTATTCTATTCCATTGGTCTTCGGGTCTGTTTTTGTGCCAGTACCATGCTGTCTTTGTTATTATAGCTCTGTAGTAGAGTTTGAAGTTTGGCATGGATATCCCTCCCATGTTGTCTTTATTCCCTAGAATTGTTTTGGCTATTCTAGGTCTTTTGTTGTTCCATATGAATTTTTGAACTGTTTTCTGTATTTCAGTGATGTACATCATTGGGATTTTAATAGGAATTGCATTGAATTTGTATATTAATTTTGGCAGTATTACCATCTTCACTATATTAAGTCTGCCTATCCAAGAGCATGGGAGGTCTTTCCATTTCCTAGTGTCTTCTGCAATTTCTTTCTTTAACTTTTTATAGTTTTCATTAAATAGTTCTTTTACATCTTTGGTTAGGTTAATTCCTAAATATTTTATTTTTTGGGAGGTTATTGTGAATGGGGTTGCTCCCTTTATTTCCCTCTCTTCTTGTACATTGTCAGTGTACAGGAAGGCAACTGATTTTTGTAGGTTTATTTTGTATCCTGCTACTTTGCCGAAGTGATTTATGATTTCTAAGAGTTTGGGGATGGAGTTTTGGGGATTATGAAGGTATAGTATCATGTCGTCTGCAAAAAGGGATGGTTTAACTTCTTCTTTCCCTATGCAGATCCCTTTAATGTCTTTTTCTTGCCTTATTGCCCTGGCTAAGGGTTCCAGGACTATATTGAAAAGGAGTGGAGACAGTGGGCATCCTTGCCTTGTTCCTGGTTATCTCTTTTTTTCTTTCATTTTTTTTCTTTTGGTTTATCCCCTGTTGTCACTGTTTTTGGTTTGGTATCCTGTGTCTTATATATACATTTATCTGATTTGGGGAAGGGAAGGGAAATAACAAAATGATGAGACGAAGGACAAAGGGTGAACCAATGCTGCAGCAATGCACACAGGACAGTATGTTGGAAATGAACTTTACAGCTTGGGTGGATTGGGGGGGGGAAGTAGAGAGAGAAAAACAAGGAGGGGTAACAATGTTTGGCAAGAAATGTACTCATTACCTTATTTATGTAGCTGTAACCCCTGTGTATATCACCTTTACAATAAAACTAAATTAAATTTTAAAAAACTAAAATAA
Source organism: Dipodomys spectabilis (assembly GCF_019054845.1). Lineage (NCBI taxonomy): Eukaryota > Metazoa > Chordata > Mammalia > Rodentia > Heteromyidae > Dipodomys > Dipodomys spectabilis. The sequence continues at coordinate 321,347 of NW_024870941.1, read as the reverse complement.
ATAAATAAATAGGAAAAAAGGAGCCAAAAGGTAGGGATCAAGTCTCTGGATATGTTTTTCTGAATTAGCCATAAAAAAGGAGGAATGTCAGATTGGTTTATTTCTCCAAATAAAAGCCTTTCAGAGAAAGAGTAGGTTGAAGGATGGAGAGCCTTTACACTGATCTTTACTTTCTCTCATCTCCAACCTAAATTCTTCCACAAAGACAAAGAAAGTTTCTTTGCTTCCATTTATACTAAACATGTATGAGTATTTGTGAGTGGTATGTGTATGTGTGTGTGTGTGTGTGTGTGTGTGTGTGTGTGTGTGTTCAATGGGTAAGACTTGTATTTCATATCAGTCAATTGCTATCTCATTAATAAACTTCCCTAAAGACAAGCACATACAAGATCCACTGTACCTTAGTCACTGTAAAATTGACCATGAGTAAACAGGGAAGCATTTATGTTTTAGCCTTGATTAGAATTTGGAGTGACCTCTCACTTGGTTTACTGTTTCCCCTCTCCATTAACTGTTTCTGTGCATGCAATGCACTTCCAGGTCATAGAAGAAAGAGATATTACTTGTATAGTGGTAGGGAAACAACCATTAGAAACAATGATTCCCAACAAGAGGATATAAGGAATCAGTATCTTCCACCTCACAGGGAAAAACAAACAAAAATATTTCAAAGAGATTTAATGAGGGTGGGTTCTTATATTAAACTCCATGATTCTATTACAGTTATTCCCAAATTCTTGTGCCAAGCTCCATTTACCAAAGACAGACTTGCTACTTAGGATCTCCTTTCCTGTTAGACAATATACAATACCTCTTGTTCATCTATATTGCATGGCCTTAGACACAGTAAGGCAGGACGGCAATACTTTTGATTCAATAAAGACTAGATTTTAGACAGGTGCTTGTCGGGTGCCGGTGACTCACACCTATAATCCTAGCTACTCAGGGGTCTGAGATCTGAGGATCACAGTTCAAAGTCAGCCCAAGCAGGAAAGTCCATGAGACTCTTATCTCCAATAAACCACTAGAAAACCAGAAGTGGTGCTGTGGCTCAAGTGGTAGAGTGCTAGCCTTGAGCTGAAGAGCTAAGGGACAGTGCCCAAGCCCAGAGTTCAAGCCCCACGACCTACCAAAAAAGAAAAAAAGACTAGATTTTAAACTGATAAATCTGAGAGGAATCTTAGAGTTGACCCTAACTTGATTAAATTTAGTAAATTTCACTAGCAGATATTTGTCCTACATTATGTATCAGGGACTTGATAGAGAAAGTCAACCAAATACGTTACTCTCAAAATGCCCATTTGATGTCTCTGCCAGATCAGAGGACTAAAATTTATCCATGTTCCTTGCAAGTACTAAGTAAAGTGGAACCATAACTTTTTGCCTTTATTCTTCCTGTAGGTTTTACATATTGCATTTGTATTATCTTTTTTTGGTCTGGAACTAGAATTTAAAGTCAGAATCTCGTACTTGCTCTGTTTGCTTACTCAGCTGGTGCTCTACCACTTGAGTCATAACCCCACCCCCAGACTTTTTGCTAGTTTGCTGGAGATTGGGTCTTGTAGATTTTTCTCCATGGGCTGGACTCAGACTATGATCCTCCACTTTTCAGTCTTCTAATTAGCTAATTAGGATTACAGGCATAAGCCAACTGCACTGGAATGGTGTTTTGTGTTTTCACGAGTGAATTCCACTAACCTAGCTATGTGGTGGCATTTGTCTTCTGAATTCAACATTGAGTCACAGTCCATTTCCAGGAACTAGTAGATTGCATGGAACAGAATAGGAGCTCAGGAATTTTTGAGAATTCTTATAGTGATGAAAAGGTCTTCCACAGGACCATTTTGAAGTAGGAGCCAAGCTTCTGTCTAATATCTTCAATTAGTTCTGAGCTTCTGAAACTATCTACAGAGAATGACAGTGAGCCAAATCAAGGTATTAGGCACTAACTAACTGCAGATTTTAGACATCAGATAACTGCTTGTGTCCCCACAGTGTTTTTCCATTTATTTCCTGAAGAGATATTTAAAATGACTTTCTAGGAAAATAATAATCACTGACAAATGATCTATCCAGTCTCCTTACAACAGATTTGCTTGTTTACAAAGATGGACAGCATAGCTAGGAGCAGAAGATCAGGACAGTCTGACCCAGAGATCAAGTTGTGATGTTTCTCGCTTTAATAGCCACCCTTTGCTTTTCCTTTTCTGATGATGGCCAAGGATCATAATCATCAAGCAATAAGGCTAGGATTTTTCTATTTGTCTCCAGTCACCACGTGAAGAAAGAAAGATTGCTTGATATCAGACACCTGACATATTGCAAAAGCTGACACATTTAATTCCACAGCATCCTATGTCATAGGTTACAGAGGTTGTATTTGGGGTCTGTACCCAGTGAATATTTAATAGTTGTTGCATAAGCTGATTAGGTGTATTTATTCTGCCTTAGTGAATGTAAGTAGAAAAACTAACCACCACCACCACCTCCAAAAAAAGCTTTCTGGTCAGTGGAGAGGAGTAACAATCCCGTTTTATAAGAGGGGGCTTTTCAATTTGCAGTAGCATCAAACAGCACTAGCAGCAAATTGAACAGTGGCCCAGGGCCCATATTAGGTTGTCTCTAGTAGAAAAGCGAGACTTGTAGTCTTAGTTAAAGTGGAGGTACAGGGAAGGTAGAGAAACAGCATGCCAGGATTCAGGGTGGTCTGTAACCTGGGTCCATTGTGCAGTCCTAAGTATGTGAACTTCCCCAACAGGCTTTTACCAGTACTTCTATTAGCATATGTTAGTTATACCAAGGGATTCCATGGTGGTATTTCTATATGTATAGCATCAGCCAATTGCACTTTCTCCATCAATCTCTCCTGTCCCACTTCTTTTCCAAAACAATTTCAACAGGTTTCATTGCTCTGTTTTCACACATGTATACAAACTATTGAAATTACATTCATCCTCATTTTCTCTCCTCATAAGCCCTCCACCCTTCCACTGACATCCAGCCTCCACCCGACTCTCCTTGCCTATCAGCAAATAGACTTTCTTCTGCACAGGTCTTATACCCTTCCCCAAACCCCAGTACATGTCTCATTGTGTTCATCTTTGTCAAGGACTTCAGATACTCAATGGGAACTTTTCTCCTTTCAGTTGCTCTTACCCTGTATTCAGGAAATTAGGAATTTTCTCTCCATATTACTATGTCTCAAAGAGCAATGGCATGCAGCCATTCTAGAATCCCTTCCCCATCTCATTGCTCATAGCTGTTTATCCTTATTTCAATCCTTATTAATTCAGGAATGCCCAGTGATGGCATGGAATGCTGCATAAGAAGTATTCTAAAACCAGGTTCAGTAGAAATCCTGTTACTGTTGATTTGAATTTTCTTTCTTATGCTTGGAAGTGGTAAATGTTGCACATAGACCTTTTGTGTCCTGCTTTCTAAACTCAGACTAGTTAGAGTTTTATCTTGTAAAATTTATAGGAAAACAGTTAGAGGGGTTTTTATAAATCAAAAATATCCATAGTAGCCAGGCACCGGTGGCTCATGCCTGTAGTGCACGCTACTCAGGAGGCTGAAATCTGAGAATCACAGTTCAAAGCCAGCCTGGGCAGGAAAGTCCATGAGACTCTTATCTCCAATAAACCACTCAGAAAACCGGAAGTGGCACAGAGGCTCAAGTGGTAGAGTGCTCCCCTTGAGCTGAAGAGCTGAGGGACAGCACCCAGGCCCAGAGTTCAAGTCCAATGATGGAGAAAAAAATATTCACAGTGATAACATTTATAAGGTGTTAGTGTCAGGATTCCTATTCCATTGTTCCTTTTCTTTTAAAGCAGTGAATCGAATTCCCAGCAAGTTTATAATCTTGTATTTTGGGGAAGACAGTCATTCTGCACAATAATATCATCTCCCTTCTAATGGAATTTTTAGCAAACACTTCCCACATTTTCCTTCAAGAAAACTCCTCTGTCCACCATGAAAATAAAATCAAATTGAAGCAGTGATAACCCTTCATCTTTGCTGAGTAATTTTGTAACTTAAAGATATCCATTCATACTTATCCTTATATCTAAGAGATTGGAGTATGCCCTTGTAGTCTTCGGCTGAAAAAGTGGAAAGTAGTGATACAGGGTGAACACCAGGGTGAAAATTCATGGCAATGAAAGTAGGTAGATTCTGGATGTATTTTGAAGATAAGGTCAATAGAATTTGCTGCTTAATTAAGTGTCAAACAAGAGAGAAAATTCAAGGTTTGGGCTGAGCATTGAGCATCTGAATAAAATTTAAGAAACCAGAGAAAATATCAACCCCAAATATGTAGATGAAAATTAGTTTTACTTCCACCAAAGGCAAGCTACTGGGGAAAGTCAGAAAATTACCCTGATAATTAATAAAGGAATTGTATTTAAAATTCCTGGATTTTTGGTTTCCCTAATGCTATTTAAAATTTTCAGTCCGAAAGAAGATTGTTTTCCATCACAGTGCTTTTAAGAAAAGATTTTCCACAGAAAAATAAATAATTTTTATGCAACAGCCACCTAGAGTGTGTTATTGAGACCTCAAAGAATAACAAGATTGCTTGCAACAGTTCCAAAGGTCTACAAAACAAAGATAGGCAGAAAAAAATGTACAAATAGTGTTCAGAAGGGAATTTCATTAAAGTGCCTCAATTTCAGAGAATACTTTATTCACAATCCCAATATCCCCTGCATGCTTTCTTACTTGACAGCTTCTCCAAAATTAAATATCTCTACAACCCACTTAGAGATTCACGTCAGATATTTCTCTTTTTTAATTTTTTATTTTAAATGTTATTGTAAAGGTGATGTACGGGGGTTACAGTTACATAACTCAGGTAACGAGCACATTTCTTTTTGAACAGTGTCACTCCTCTCCTTTCATATCAGATATTTCAATCAAATAAGTAATGGTACCTGCATAACTGCAAAACATGCATTGAACATGATTGTTGATATTTAAAAGAAGGAATATACAAGCAAAAATTCAGCAAAATGAAACTACCTGCATGAAACACAGCCAACATTAATTAAACTGACACTAGAAGACATAGAGAAAATTCATGGAGAAATTGAAATTAAAATAATAATACTAAGATTACCAGGATAAAGGGAATCTATGATGACAGTGTCTCCCTAAACAAGTGGGGAAATTATTTTTTGGTCATTCATGATCAGATTGTCAAATGTTCAAAGTGAATTTAAAATTTGATCCATAAGACATGTATAGCTAAAAACACATTAGCACAAAGAGAGCAAAAACAAAGGACAAGTGTGTAGGGGAAAAACTCAAAGCAATTTAAAATCCGCCAAAGAAGTAAGCAATCATGGGTCTTATACCTAATGGATTGAAATTCCATCAATATAAAATTTTAAAAGAAAAAAGATATAATAGGAAAACAGGACAACCAAAAACCTTGCAGAAAATTTCTCCAAGTTGAATAAAAGATGTATTTCTCCTGATTAGCACAGTGTATCCACAGCTGAAAATGTCAGCTGTCCATCAGACACAAAACTACAATTTTCTGTTGTTCACAAGGCCATATTATAGCTGCTGTTTTGCACTCCGTTTGGCACTGTGAAATGAAAAATGCAAAGTTCCATTTCAAAGTGAAAGCTATTATTTTTTTCCTGAAAAATAATACATACAGATAATACAACCAAAGAGATATATCAGCAGACACACTTATAGAAAGAAGTGGAAGATATAATTGAGCTTTAAAAAAAAAAAAAGCATGCTATGGTTACCACTGAGGCCACAATTGGCCCTACAATAGTTTCCAAACTTTGGATTGTAACAAAAGATTGGCTTAGTTTTCTTCGCATGAGTCAGCTGTTGCCCTATACATCCCTGTAGCCAGGAAGGAGCCCCTGGAAGAGCTTGGCAGACTCCTGTCAACAGCTGGAGACAGAGAATATTAACACTACAGAAGAGATCTAGTATGAACACTAGAGCTGTTGCTAGAAAAAAATGTTATACATGTGTTTTTCTTCCTAAACAGGTAGGTGTGTAGTGCTAAAATTGGCAAAAATTTCTTCCAATATAGTTTACTTTTATAAAGCATGAATTCAAGAAGGCTGGCACCAAGGATCTGACTTGATGATGGTTTGATGATGAGTATATACCAGGATTTTCACATCCATATCAGTGAGGTTCTGCTGTGCTTTTTGGCAATGGTAAATACTGTGTTCTGGGAACATAATTTTACCAGAGATAATTGCTTTGGGGGGCTGGAGATTGGTTTATTTTCCAATTTGTCTGCGTGTGGGCCAGGGAACATCTGTATGTACTGATGCAGAAGGTTATCTAAAGTATTTTCTTAGTAAAACTGCGGCATGTTTTATTAACTGTTTAGAGCCTTTAAAAATCCTTTGTGCAACTCCAATTTCAAGACATTGAGTGGACATAGCTCTTATTCCTTGTACTATGTACAAATAATCCACCCCACCCCCCAAGCATTACATACGAATAAACAGGAAGGTTCTGAAAGGAAGAGGAGGAGGAAAAGGTAGGCCTGCGATGAGCATGGCATCTGGAGAAATGAAAGACAAGGTGGTCATCCTCCCTTTTCTCCTCTCACACACATCACACTTGGAACCACAAAAGTCATCATGCTAAAAGCACCCATGACACAGATAGCGATTCTTCAAAGGCCTCTCTGTAGCCAAAGGATTGGTCGTAAATGCAACTTAGGAAAACAGAAAACTTTTAGACAAAATAACCATCCACCTCAAAAGAAGCACCAGAGAAAACATAATCCTCGTTGAGTGCATGCCAACCAAAGCCGAGTTAGGAAATAGACTCAGCAAAGTCTTAGCATGGAGCTTCATGAGGATGTAATCAAATGCCTCAGCTACGTTGCCGGATGATGTCAGGGGAGGGCTGGGAGAGAACCCTGACTCTTCCGAGTCAAGCGCCAAAAAGGCCACCTTTCCTCTGGACCGTCAGAGAGAATCTTCTCAGAGCCAAGACTAGAACCCTAAGCCTAGCAGTACAGAGAGACTTTCCAAGGGCTATCATAAGAAAACAGCTGGGAAATCCCGGCCTCCGCTTCCACCTGCCAGTAAGGAGTCAACATCCTGGCCAATGCCAGAATGGCATTAAAAAAAATTAAGTTGGTAAAGAAGATTTTAATTAGAGTTACAGAGTCTCGTAAAAGAATGCATAAATATCAAACTTTTAATTGAAAAATCAGTGATCACACTAAGTAACAGGAAAGTATATATATGACTGAAAGACAATGAATAGATTGTCACCAACCCCTTATGTTCTCTCTCTCTTTCTTTCTATCTCCCTTTATGATGTTTGAGTATTAACACCAGAACCTTCCATGTACTAGACAAGCCCTCTATCAGTGAGCTATATCTCTAATCACAAAACTTCTCTCTTTCTAAGTCAGTTATCTCATTGATTTGTTTAGTTTCAGCAAAGTAACAAAGACAACTAGTGGTGGACATATGGATGTAAATTTAAAACAATATGCCGTGAAAAATGCAAACAATTTCAGTGTAAATCTAACCAAACATGTTAAAGACTTCTATACTGAAAATTATCGGATATGAACAAAGGAAATGAAAAAAGTCCAAATAAAAAGAGAGCCATCCTTAGTTCTGAACTGAATTCAATATGGCAAAGATGCCATCTTTTCCAAATTCATAGTCATGTTTTATGATATGCCCTTCAAAATCTCAGACAGGGTTTTCATAAATGTAGGCAAGATTGTCTTATAATCTGTCCCAAAAGTGAGTAGATCAGAGTAACTAAAATATTCTTCTATAGAAAAAAAAAAGAAAGGAGAGGTTTAAAGAATCATTCAGGCTGATTTCAAGACTTTTTACAGCACTACAGCAGTCTATAATGTCATGCAATGACAAAGGAGATACAGTACTGAGGCAATCAAATGCAGAACTTAGGTGGGGCAAAGCAAATATGTCAGGCCTGATTTTGAAAACAAAGTTTCATAATAATCCCATGAAGAGCAGTAGACTATCTTCAGGCAAAAAAATTCACCCTCTGCGATGTCTCTTACTAAAAGATCTCATTCAAGAATAAGAAGATAATTTGTAATAGAGTAGGAGAAAATATACGCATATCTAAGAAAGGACAAGTATCTAGCATGGGATTATGTGTAAACTCTCATACAAGTATGTATGGAAACATACATACATACATACATATACACACATTCTCCCTCCCACATACATTTATATGCATATATCTCGAAACTCAACTGTAGCCAACAATACTATTAGAAAGAAAAAGAATACACATGGAAACAAAATAGATGAACAGGTAACAAGTAGGTAGAATTATATTCAATATAACAAACCATCTAATGTATCAAATGAATCAAAATGGCTAAGAGCACAAGTTGTAACAACACAAAATGCTGGGAAGGATGCAGAGGAACTGGGATGCTTACAGGTTGCATGCTTACATGGTGGAAATGTGAAGCGGTACAACTATCTAGAAAGCAGTTGACACTTTATTAAATAAACCAAAAATAATCTCCCCTAAAAAAAACCCCAAAGGTTGAAATTCCATATGATACAGAAATTCTATTTCTGATCATTTATAACAGAAACTAACACTTATATTAACATAAGAACCTATAAGCAGAGGGCTGAGGGTATAGCTCAAATGGTAGAGTGCCTGCCTAGCAAGCCTAAGTCCCTGAGGTCTATCCCCAGTACTAGTATTACTAAAAACAAACAAAAAAACACTACAAGTAAATGTTTATATCCACAACTAAACACTGCCAACAACTCAGATGTCCTTCAGTGTATGAATGACTAAACAAACATCCAGACTATGGAATAACAGCCAACAAAATAAATGAACTATCATGCAAACAACAACCTGAGTAACTGGCTAATAAACTGTAGAATTGCATTCATATCGCATTCTTGAAATAGCACAATTTTTCAACTGGAGGCCAATCTATGTTTGTCAGTGAGTAAATGGAGATGGTCTGACTCAGAACACGTGAAATCCTTGTGGACTATTCTGTTGTGATTCTAGCTTGTCTAGATAAACATGTTACCATAGCACGAGATGCAACACTGAGACACATGAGAATCAGAATCTCTCTGATTTATTTCTAACAACTACATGTGAATCTATTATCTCAAAATACAAATTTTATTTAAGGAAAAATCAGGCACAGCAAAGACTTTGCTTGGAATTATTTCTGCTTCTGAGACCTTGAAAAGAAAAGTCAACTACTCATCTTTTTGGAAAAGATATTCGAGTGGAAGCAGCTGCTATTATCCCAGCTCTCCTGAGTGTGATGAATCCCTTGAGCTAAGAAGAAGCAGAACTTGAAAGTTGGGTGTGAATCAATTTCAAGCTTCAAATTCTTTGAAATTTAATTAAGAATCACTGAATTTTCATTTTAATTCTTGAGGACTTTTTTTACAGGAAAAAATTTCTGTGAACTTTAATTTTGTTTCCCCAAGGAGTTAATAACAGGTAAGGATAAAGGAACTTCTTTCTATTTAAATTCAGAGACTTTGTGCTAGTATTTTATTGTTGGAATATGATTAAGAGTTTTGTCTTAATATTGTGATCCATGTGGAAGGAATGAGCACGTGACCATGAAGAAATTTCATATGGGATTAAGAAGTGGGCCTGGATTGATTCCTATGCAGCACTGGATTGTGGTGAATCTGGCTGGGGGGGGGGGGGCAGCAGCGAGGGAGGCAGGAGGACAGGAAGCACTGTTCTGAGAGTTACCTCACCAGATTGTCCTAGTGAGTCCCTTCTTTTCCATAGTGGACTCATAGCTAATCCCAGTGAGTTACTAAAACAGTCAAGGGCAATTTGGAAGCCATATTTGTTCCATCCCTGAGATTTTTCATGAAGAGTAGTTCTAATGTCCTACAATTGTCTAGCTAGCTTTTTTTTTTTTAATTTCCATTCTGAAATGAGGTGATTTATGATTAGAAAATATAGAAAGGATAGGGAACATTCTGAGATCAGAAGGGGAGTACTTCTTCCTCTTCCATCTATACCAGGAAGTGTATTCCAGAGTTCCAGAGTTCCTCCTACCCTTCACTCTCCCCATTCTTAGAGATAGAATGGACTGCTCCAATCTGCCACAGTGGGATTGCCTAATAATGGCATCCTTTGTCAGCAAGCCTATTAGTTCTTTGCTCTCGACTTTGGCCTTGCTCAGTAATTAGGGTGCCTTTAAAACCCTGTTGACTGTTCATTTAGAGTCTCTCTCAGTGCTCTCCACCAGAGATAATGAAGACAGTGATGCTGTTTATTGGCAATTCTTTCTGCCCCGTCCCCATAACTGAAGTAGGTTATTTTAGTTTTTAGTTAATAGTTGCTGTTACTACTATATTAATTTTCTACATCTGTCATAACAAAATACCATAAGTTAAGGTGGAAGGTTAGTAAATAATACACATTTTCCTCATCATTTTAGAGAAGACTAGGAGCCCAATATGAATGTACTGGCAGGTTCGCTTTTCCTTGCATATCTCTCCTTGGTATATAGATAGCCAACTTCTTGGTGTGACCTCTTCCTTGGCACACATATCCTGTTGTCTTCTTTTCCTAAGGACACCAAAGTTTGTCACTGCATTATGGCCTTATTAAACTTCTGTTATTTCTTTAAATACCCCATGTGCAAACACAGTCACTTTGAGGATTAGTCTTAACATATGGATTTGGGGAAACTTCAGTCTATAACAAACACATTAACACTGTAAATATATGCAGGGTTATATGCATATGTACACAAACATATTAACTAAAGTATGGTATATGCAAGGGAGGATTCCAGGAACAATTACAGTTTAACAGAACATATGTTATTGAGAAGGTTGAAGACAAGGGGAAGAGGGTTGATAGAGAGAGGAAAGGTAGACCAAATGCAGTTGTAATATTCAATGTGCGTATGTGAAAATGGAACCAGCTAAAGTGAAGGGAGGGGGAAGAATGGGATAGATGAGAATAATGACAAAAGAGGATAAACTGATATGTTTAACTTAAATTATTTAAAAAAATTAAAGATAAAAAATCTTTAATAAATTTAAAACACAGTTTGATGTAGATGTTTTACAAATAGAACATAGCTGTGAGTCATTAAAATAAGATGAGAGCAATTAGAAAAGCATGGAGAAATGTATTTGCAACAAACATTGGGAAAGCAATGTTTATACTGCTATAGTAATGTGCACTAATTGAATACCGTACAAAACAAATTTGATGTAATGACAGAAAGAATGGGAGGATAAAAAGATATCCTTAGTGGAAAGGAATCAAATTTTCTAGAAAGATATAATAGTTATGAACTCATAACTAACACAGAGCCTTAAAATACATTTGGCACAGTTTCTTAGGACTATAAATAGCAATTGACCATTAGTAATCAGAGTTGGTTTTGCTTTATTTATCTTAGAAATTAATATTTTAAGCAAAATTTTAGTAAAATTATAGACGAATAGCAGAAGACATATCACCTTGTCTAGCAGATGCTTAACCTAATACAAATATGGAATCATAAAGGCTTAGGAGCCCTAATCCCATTTTTCTTTCAAAAACAAGTGATTAGAAGGATTTATGCTTATTATCCCTCTGAAATTATAACTTGGGATATGAAAGATAGTCTTACAAATATGTAGAGGAAAATGTCCTGTTAATAAATGGTATTGAGACATGTTGTGACTTATCTGTAAACAAAGTTCAGTTAGATATCCATCCTACAAATGAATTACATCTTTGTTAAATCTTTATTTGTAAAGTTGAAAGCTTTTACAACCTGTATAAGAGACCCTATAGAATATGTTTATTAAACATATAGTGAACTATTAAATTTCTTTCTTTCAATGTACTAGAGTCTGAAACTCAAGGCCCCAATCCTTGCTAAACAGGTATTCTACCACTTCACCCATACACACCCCAATTTTTTTTCTGTGATCCTTGTACTTTTGCCTTCCCATATAGCCCATGTTTCTAGGACTACAAGTGTTTACCACCATACTCAGCTCTAGTACATTATTTTAGAAAACTAAAAATCAAAGGTTAAAAACATATGTTTACATAAGAATACAAAGTAAAGCACACAAAACACGATAAACAAAAATCAAGAGAATAAGAGCAGAGCTGGGCTCTGGTGGCTCATATCATGTCTTAGCTACTCAGGAGTCTGAGATCTGAGAATCATGGTTCGAAGCCAGCCCATGCAGGAAAGGTCATGGAACTCTTATCTCTAATTAACCACCATCAAACCAGAAATGGTGCTGTGGCTCAAAGTGATAGCGCGCTAACCTTGATCAAAAGAGCTCAGAGACAGTGCCCATACCCTGAGTTCAAGCCCCACAAATGACAAGAAACCAAAACAAAAACAAAAAAGGAGCTGATATTTTTAAATGGTTAAGTGTATATGGTTCCATACCTAGAATGCACAAGATACCTCATGTCAATAAAATCTCAATAGAAACCAAAATAGAAAAAGGTAGTAAAAGATTTAAAAAGGAAGTTCATAAATGAGGAAACCTGTATGGCTAATGCACATAAAAATAAACTCAATATTGATTGCAGCTAGATAAGTGAACATCAAAACAGTAATATATTTGCCATCAATTTTTTTTAAAGTTAATACAAATACTGAAAAAAACAGAGGCAAAGATTGCATCCTGACAACAGGGATGTAAGTAGGAGTAACCACTTAGCAATTTATCAGTATTGGAAAAGAAATAAGGATGAGGGCATATTTAGCATACATAGTCATTATAATTTTAGGTACTTAATATTTTGAAATGGACCAGCTGATGGGAGGAAAGAACTGGTGCCAAGCAGAGACTCCTCAAAGGTGCTGCAGAGAAACTTATCAGGCAATCAGACTTGGGAGAGCAATTGGGCTCCCAAGATCAGGGCTCTGTAGGTCTCACACAGATCCACTGTGTGCATAGTACCCTGCAGAGCTACCTACAAGTCTCTCCCATGGAAACTGGAGAGGAAAGGGAAATTGATGCAAAAATGCTAATTCTCATACTGCTGCCTCTACCATGAGTAATAAAGGCCTTTGCCTTTGACTCAAGAAGTTTCTATCTTCTACCAAAAATCATGAAACTGGTAGACTAACTTGTAAAGTTCTAAGCAGAACTAGACTTGTGCAAGTTAGTAGCTGTGAGTTTATAATCAGAGAGAGAGACAGAGTCAGAGACAGAGACAGAGACAGACTGACAGGGACAGAGGCATGGGTAGTCATGGAATAGATTGAATGAGATGATGATGCAAATAGAATTATCAGCAACTGTTTCAACTATGTCTATAAAAGTCTAGCTCTAAAAACAAGTGGATATTGTCATATGCTAAGAAGTTTTGATCATATGTGGAAATACCTTGGTAGTTTAGCACTTCCTCAAATTCTACTTCGTGTGTTATGGGTGCTTTGTACTGAAGCACGGTGAACAATTTGAGGCCCAAATTTGGGGACCAAACCTGAAATTGAGACATCGTGAACAGCCTTCCAAATCGCCTCAGGCACGATCATCTCTCTACCCTCTCATCTTCTCAGAAGACCTAGTTCAGTTTGAGTTTTTCTTTACTTTTAGAAAAGGCATTATGAGTCACTGAGAAGGGTCTGGGCCTAACGTAAAATTTTCGCCATGTGTCACTAAATGTCATGCAGGAAATTTTCTTTTCATTATGAGAAATGTGAAGTCTAGGCTGGTTTCAGGTTTTTATTTCTCTTAATCCTGAGAAGGCAGTGATGAGTGCAGACACTGAAAAACGTGTAAATTCCAGGGACCACTTAGCCCATGAAAGCAGCTTTCCATCAACTACAGAAGTATATTATGAATACTGTTTTTTAATTTGTAATGTATATGTTAAAGAGGTTAAAAGTCCCTAATAAAGTTAATGTAGATAATTGTAAATGTCTAGAGCATAGTGATACTTTTTTCTCTTGTATTTTCATTAAATAGATAAAAATACATGGTAGTGGCTCTGTTTGTATTTAAATGCAGACCTCCTGACTTACCCATGGACAGTATAATTTTCACATTTTAAATGAGGCTAAGAATGATAACTAGCATTTACTGAGTGCTTACTATATAGCAAGAATACTTATTATGCAACAATAGCAAGTATAGTAAGTTGTAAGTAGCTATACTGATTATCACTGAATATATACTTCCTATAGCAGAACTCACTGTATAACTTAATATATACTATACTCCTTTCCCAACTTACTTAACTCTCCCATCGATCTCTGAGTAAATACTTCAAGCTTTCTCAGGCTCCAGGTAAAGGAAGTAGGTACCTGAGAGATGAAGCACATTTCTACCCACCACGGTGTAGGAACTGGCAGAACCTGGACGTTACCAAAGTAGTTGTATGTCAAAATTCGTTCATATTCTCAGCCACTCCTAGATTAATTGAGGATGTTTTCCTTCTTCATCAACGTCTCAGAATGTTATCTTGAGATAGGAATCACCATGGAATTAAGAGGTGAGGTCCATCTACATTGTTATTATTTCTTATTCTGTGAGCATTCATGGTCCGTTTGCTATGCTGGGAAACCTTTCAAGAGCTTTATACATGTGACTGCATTGGATTCCCACAAAACTATGAGAACTGACAACTGCAGTTTCATTGACTGGGGAAGATGAAAAGTACCACAGTCAGTTCTTAACCAGAGACGTTCTTAACCACCATTAAGCTGCTCCTATGTTTTGCGGGTAGCACCATGGACCAAGTGCTTTCCATTCCCCCTAGGAGAAGGCTGGCACTCCAAGAAGCTCAGTAAATCCATATTGTCTGCCCAGAGATTGTTTAAGCTCCAACATTTGACCAGTATGATTCTACCTGGCAGAACTTTTTAAGTAATTTCTTTTAAATTTTTAACGACTCAAATGTTTCTGCTTTTATAGTGTGAAAAAGGTTAGCATCTATATGTTTGTGAATATGTATTATTTTGATTACTTTATTATTTTGCAAATAGCTACTGTGTTTTCCTTCTTTTAAAAATCTAATTTTGTTTATTATCTATGCTTTCTTTTCATGTTTGTCTACTAATGCTTTACTTGTTTTATTGTTATTGTAAAGGTGATTCACAGAGGGGTTAATGTTACATAAGTAAGGTAATGAGTACATTTCTTTTTGAACATTACCACCTCTTCTGGCCATACCACTCTCAGTGTACACCAGCTTTTGTCTGATCTTGGAAGCTAAGCAGGGTCAGGCCTGGTTAGTACCTGGATGAGAGACATAGAAGAACTTATCTATCTCTATCAATCCAGTTCTGATGTTGGATGGCCACGGCTTTGTGCCAGGATTCTGCATCTGTGACACACCCACAAGGGTGGCATCTTTACCTCCATCTGTTCATCTCCCAAGTGGGTGGGTGATGGTTAAGTCATAGCTGCCTTGTAAGGATGAGACATGACTTCAGGGACGAGTGCATTCATTCAGTACCTCCTTTGTAGAGGATATGCAAAAACTGGTAATGATTTTCTGTATTTCCTGTTGACTTTCAAGGCATAGAGTGCACTTTATTTTTAAAAAAATTTTAATTGAAATAATAGTTGTACATATTTATGGCATCCAGTATGACAGAGTAGATTAATTCATTTATTTACTGAACTCACTTACTTTAGTGCAATTTATTCCATTCTAAAAGGACATGAGTCATTGACCTGCTACACTAATCCTCCATAAACTTGATTTTTACCTTTAAAATCCTTAACTGAAAAACAATAGCCCTGTATATTTATGGACTGATGTTTTTAAAGTATTTAATTAATAAAATATTAACTTGACTAATATACTTCAAGTATCAGCTTTTGGCAAGATACCTACAATAATGCTCATTCATAAGATGACAAAACATTTAATGCACAATTTATATCTACACTGTGCCTTGGTCAAATTCTCTATTTCTATGTTCCAATTGGAAAAAGATCTGAAACAAAAGATTCATGCTTTCCTTTATATGCAGAAGGTAGATTTAGCTTATAACCTTATAAGTAAATCCATTGGGTGGTATACAAGTATATACAAACATGTTAAGTGTTCCTTCTCCACTCATGACTCATGCCATTCTTCCAAAATCTGTGGGTGAATCTAGATTACTGATATTTCAGAGGTATACAACCCTTCAGACATGCCTATGACTGTCATTCTACATACCCTACTCTTGTGTGACCAAACATCTTTTTTTCTCCCTCTCCCACAGTTGAGTACACCGTTTTGTTTTAGCAAGATGAAATTGATCCTACAAAAGGGTGTTGTTACTTCCTTGGGTTGAGGTGATAAATCTGCTCAGAGATAGTAACCTGTTTTCTTTTAAATTCATTCATGTGATACTTGTCTCAGAAGAGCTAGCAGGGCTGAACACTCTCTCTCTCTCTCTCTCTCTCTGTTACCAGGAAATGCTGGACAATGGAACTAAGTCAATGTGAGTGCAAGGGAGTGCTAACCCCTGGGAAAGGGAGCATATGATCTGTCAACGAAACTGGTGGGAAGAATGTGTGAAGCTGCTGTGGCTTCACATCCTGGTTACTAAGGAGTGGTTTCACAGCAAAAGGTAACTCTTAACTCACATTTGGCAAGATGCCCATACCACCAGAGGTAGTGTAATTCAAGTCTTCAATAGTTAGAACTCTGAAAATCCTTCCCTATGGGAGACTTCCAGGAAGAAAAAGATACCTTATTACCAATAATAGTAATTGATGTATTTCACAAAGACTTAGCAAGCCTTTATCCGTTGGCAAGTACAAATATGAATATTGCAGGCAGTGCCTTCTTTAAAGAATTTATAAACGTGTGTGTGTGTGTGTGTGTGTGTGTGTGTGTGTGTGTGTGTGTGTGTGTGTGTGTATACATATATGTATATATCCAGGAATTGCAAAAAGGAATAAAAAAGAATAACTTATCCATTGAACTTCTCTTTTTTTCCCGGAAAATTAATGACTAATAATAACACTTTTACCTCAAATAGTTTTAACCAAAAAATATAAATAAAATGAGAGATACAGGCAAAATCAGGGTAATAGATTAAAAATAAATCTCATGATGATTATTACTGTTTTTTTAATAAACCCAACAACAACATAATGGGGCAGCAGAGTATGGCATGTCTGACACTGTTAGGGAAAGCTCGCCAAGTCATTTAAGGTACAAGAGGCCAGGTACTTGGGAGCAAGACAAATCAGGAGGCCAGGTAGTTGGAAGCAAGACAAACTGGCTGAGTGATTTGAGGCATATGACAAATACTCAATAAATGTTATCTATTATTACTAACAGGTATGCTTCTATAATAAGTTTTGAAAAGTAAAATGAGACCAAGAGGACTAAAGGAACGAGTTTCAGGTAAGGCAATAAGTTTGTGTGGGGTACTGTGACCCACTGTGTTGCTATGAAATGAGCAAAAATCCAGTACTGCTGGGAGGTCAGACAGAAGCTAAGCTAGGAGACGTAGACAGGCCACTCCATAAAAGGTCCTGGACATCCACTAAAATTATACCATGATGATAGGAAGTCACTGATAGATTTTAATATTTTTTGTCGTTTGAAAGCTAGGATGGCAGTCATTTGAATACTACCGCTATCAAATCTATCGCCTAACACACATAGTCATCCTGGCTTTCAAAGGAAGAAATCCTCAAAGACCAAATACTACTGGGTGTTCAGGAGGAGGAGAAGGAGGCTTCATGGTGGGTAGGAACAGACTGGGTACAATAAGGCCAATGGTCCATAGTAGGATGAGTTAGCCTTCAAGAACCGGAACAGCTCCTTTATAGCTTCTGGCAAATTATTTCGCTTCATCTCCTATCCTCTCTCACAAATGCCCTTGAAACTTTTTAAAGGAGGAATGGAAAATGTTATCAGCTGTTTTTTGTTGTTGCTGTTGAAATTACAAAAGATCCTTATGCAGAGATATGATAAACAAGCATTATTCAAAAACATGGAATAAAGGTTCTCTCAGATAATGTGAGTGTTCAGTTCAGTTCAGGGCAGCAATCATTCCTTTGAAAAGCATGTTTAGAAAAATGTTTTAAGTACTACAGAGAGTATAGAATAAGGTAATAGGGCCCTTGACTTGAGGAGTGTTTGCAGTATAACTACTATTCAGGAAGTATTTACCAAGCTATGTGATTAAAGCACATTAATTATCTTAATGCATTACTAATTATCTTAATGATTAAGATTCTAAAGTGTAAAAATCATGAACAAGTTACCTAACAAGTCAAAAGACCATATATCTTTTTTTTTTTTGCTTTTTCACTGAGTCTTTAAAAGGCAAACTTCTCAGCAAGAAGGCATCAAAATTATATTTGGCTGGGTGCCAGTGACTCATGCTACTCACAAGGCTGAGATCTGAGGACTGTGGCTGGAAGCCAACCCAGGCAGGGACATCCAAGCCATACATATCTAAATAAACACCCAACAAGCTGGAAGTTGAGATGTGGTTCAAGTGGTAGAGTGTTATCCTTGAGCAAAAAAGCAAAAGGAATATCCCCTACTAGAGTCCAAACCCCAGTATTTGCCACTATATGAAATATCTATATATTTACATATATATGCATATTTGAAAGAGAGTGAAATGAGAAAATCCAGTGGAAGAGAAATGCATTATTTGGAAGTTTCATAGTGCAGTTTGCTACTGAGTATGAGAAGGGCAGGAGGGAAGTGGTGGAAGATCTGAGAAATAAGTAGAATTTGTCACGTATAGAGCATTGGATATCTAAGTGAGAAATATGAGTCTTGTATAATAGACATGGGGCAGGTGCTCAGGAGAAAGTACTTGAGTTATTATACTTTAGATGACTGCTTTGCTAGCCTGGTCTTCTGTACCATATACAGCTTCCTCTCTAGCACATATAGAAATCTCTCCTGTGAGAATAAGGCAGCAGTACTCAGCTGAATGATCAGAGTGGCTTCCAGGTGTATGGATGAGGTGATCCCAGGCCACAAAAGTCACCTTTTCCCCAGATGACCTGACTCAAGCAAGAATTATTATCCCAGCTACCTATAGAACCACAAGCTAAATAACAGTTGGTTGATGTTGTTTTGGTGGTGGAATTAGAGTTTGAATTCAAGCCCTTGCACTGCTAGACAAATACTTTACCACTTCAGTCATGCCCCAGGCCTTTTTTGGCTTTTTGTATTGTTTTTGAATACTTTTTCATGATCATGTTTCGGACTGTGATCCTCCTACTTGTATAGCCCATGTATTTGTAGACTCAGGGTACCACACCTCCAAGGAACAGGGTGCATTTTAAGTTTCACCCCCCTCCCCAACTATTACATCCTGAAAATCTGTGGCATCAAAGTGAGATAGTGTGTTTTCATATCCTGAGTTCTTTGAAAGAAAATTAAGAGTTTTAATTCAATATATCATGACATTGATCTGTATTATCTACGTGAGAATTAAATCTGGCAGTGAAGAGCAGCAACAACTGTGGGAAGCTCCAAGAAGCTCTCAGCCTCAAGGGAGAGACTGATGAATACAAGGTGGTGAGTACCACAGGGGAAAAGGTCTTTTGAAATGCCCTGCTGCTTTATACCTCACATCCGTCCTTGACCTATGAGTCAGTCCTGACTCTAATGTCATAATGCGTGAGCTCTTAGTTCCAGTCTGAGCTACTGCAAATCTAGTCTTTCAATGTGAAAAAAAAACTCTGTTGTGACTACATAGAAGATAATCTAGACACACAGAAACATAAGAGTCACCGGGGGAAATGGATAGAACCCAATGGAAAACAAAGATAGAAAGTCACATTTTTGTGGTAGGAAGCAAAGAAGGCCTGAGGATCTTTGTCAGTGTTTTTTCCACTCTGACTCTCTGAATATGAGCTCCCTTTACAGTGAAGAGTCTTGGCACTATATCGTTGGTAGATTTCATAACATTTTATGCTTATAGTGTATACACCTAACTGGCATTGCAATTTCTAGCAGTGGTGAGTCAAAACCATTCCCCAGAATTTTTCATGATCAACTGTAATGAAACAAGCAGCTGAATATAAAGCCACATATCTTTTCTATTCTTTAGCAATGGGGGAAAAAATCCATGTCTAATAAAGTTTATAAAGAACAGGAGAAGATGGTTACACAATAGGAAAGACATACCAAAGTCAAAATGGGAGCAAACATTCTGTACTCTTCTGAAAATACCTGCTGAATAAATGACAAATGGATTTCATAGAAATGCAGCATGCTGCCGGTTAATGTAATACTCACAGAATGTTCCAGTATACGAGTCTCTGACCTCTAATCTTTCCTTATAAGTCATGTGGGATGGTTCATGGTTTTTACCCAAATGCTTAACTTTTACTTTTATCACCTAAATAATTATTATCTATCAAATTAAAATTCGTATATGTTTCTTGTATTTTACACATTCCAAATATCCTTTAAACCCTGACCAAACAAAATTGTGAAGAGTTTTTGGTTTTTTTTTTAATAAGGACATTAAATCCTTAGGATCCGAGTATCTAGCCTTGGCCTACAGATAGCAGTTCAGTGACAGCTAAGAGGTAAAACCTAGAAACAGTACCATGCAAACAGACTTTTTCCTACTACACAGTACTGGGGAATTCTTACTAGCTTCATAGGCTTGCCCTATTTGAGAGACAATACTACTTATTAATATAATCGCCGCTCTGATATTCAAAAAGCATAGAAGAGAAGCAGTAATATTAGGTGCCGATGAGGGCACTCTGGTGCTCATCTCCTCATCTGCTGGACAGCTGGACAAGGCAGCAGCTGCCCATCAAAGCTGTTTTTCCTGGCACTAGAAGTTCTTTTGGCACCCAAAGCCAGATGGCAGCTGGTGCCTGTTCTTGTTGAATAGACCTTGTTTGGATAAGGGAAGGCCCCAGTTGTTATGCAAGGCAGTAGGGCACCTTTGGCCTTTGAGAATACTAGGTTTAGCATCATGATGAGAGGACAGATGAGCTTCAGTGTGTTTGGTTTGTGGAGGCAGACCTGCGTAGCTCTCAGACACACCAATATATGAAACCACACTTGTCATTTTTTTTAATTGAGAGGACTGAGATACATCACTTTCCTCAGTCAGGTTCAGGTTCCTTTGTCTACCATGGAAGTAGCACCTACCTTACTGATTGCACACTTTGCATCTTGATTGGTCTGACCAGAATCCACCTCCCCATTGACTCTGGTGCAATGAGAAAGAGAAGAGAAGCCCTTAGGTCATGTGGAATCCATTTTTATTTATCTGAAAGACTGGGAGATCTCATTCTCACTCCCTTTTTCTTCTATTAGGGCATTATTTCAGTGAGAAATATGAGCAACATTTTAAAAATTGCAGGAAAATAAATTGTAGTTGAAAATTAGGAGTAAATTTCCAAGAGTCAGGGCACTGAAAAGATGAAATATGATCATTAATTGATGGCAGGTCATATCAGAGATTCCTGTAAGTGGCACAGCAAGAAGTACTTTCTTACCTTCTTTCTCTTTCCTACCTTTGTCACTCTAGTTGTTTCCTATTCCAACTGTATTGTGTGGAGGTAAAAAGTGACTAATGAAGATCTTTTCAGAAACAAACACATATTATATGTGAGTTCATTTTAAAAAGACTGAACAAATGTGTTGTAAGTAAGCAGGCCATGAGAGGCCATGAGAATCTGCAAGTAGGCATTTTGAGGTAAGTTAAGTGATAGTCAACATAGAAGAGCAATGTATGTTTCTCTCACCAGCAAAACTTTCCTGAGACAGAGGAAACAGTGTCACTAAATTTGTATTATTCTTTTGTCATGTAATATTTGGCCTACATTCATCTACTAGAGCTTCCAGTGACAAAGAACAAAAAAATAATAATCTTTGCCTTCAAAAAGAGAAATATATTTTCTCTCAGTTCTGCCTGGGAAAAGTATAAGATCTGGGTATCAGTAGCATTGGTTCCTGATGAGGACATTGAGAAAATTCCATTCCGTGCTTCTCTTTTAGGTTCTTGTGGTTGGCTTGCTATATTTGAGATGGCTCTGCCAGTGAAAGCAACTTTTCAACCTCTTCAGGCTATCATCAGGGTCTCTCCCAGTGTGTGTGTCTGAATTTCCTCTCTCTTTTTAGAATATACTTGGAGTCCTTCATCTTAACGAACAGCTTATACAGGATATCCCAATAAAGTTCGATTCTTATGTACCAAGAATCGGTCCTTAAAGGGATTTTAAGGGAACACAATTCGACCCATATCAGGGTTTTGCTTATGGTAAATGTTCAAAAATGTTCTCTGCATGAATGCAGTATACATTGAATGATAAACCTGACACATGAAAATAAATTGATAAAGCAAGCTCTGCCTCTCCTGAGCCTGGTTCTTCTCTAACTCTCGCTTTCCTGAATATTTCCCGCGGCAAGATCTTTATGACTTATAAACCAGGCAAGGGAAACAGTTGCTGAGAGATGGTATTAGATTAATAAGTGACTGCTTAAATCACTTAAATCTCTTTCCTATCTACAGCATTATTGACTAGTTCTAAACTCCCAAAACAAAATGACTAGAAAGTAAATGTTTGCTGAGCAGTTGCTATGTGTGATATTTTGTTCTAGGTGCACCTCTGATTTTGTAGGAAACATTTCACAACCATAGAGGAATCACCATTTCTGCTGAGGAATCACCACTGATGCTCATTGCATTACAGAAGCTGGATCCCCACGCTGCAACTGCCTTGAAGATGATGCCTCCAGCTTCGGGAGAGTTCCACCTAACTCTAAACCCTTATCTCACCCCAGAAGGCTTTGCCCTGTATCAACCCTTACTTTACTGTGAAACTCAAGTACAATAAACATTGTCTCAGGGAGAAAGTGAAAGTGATAGGAATGTTTGTTTATATAGCCATGTATCAATAAAGAGGGAAAAAGTAAGGGAACAAGTGGGGAGAGAGATTGGTAGAAAGAAAATTGTCACAGATTTTATTCTTGCTATTATTAGGATCTTTAAGCAGTTGTACAAAGAGGTTTCAATCCAACATATCAATTGATGAGTTCAATGTATCTTGATCAGTGTCTCTCTTTCCATCATTCCTTCCCACATCCTCATCCATCCGTTTATGTTGAAGGTAATTGGATGGGCATTTATGGCCTGCTAGCTCTCCTTTTTTTTGTTGGTTGTGAGACTGAATTGTGGGCCTAGGCACTGTCCCTCAGCTCTTCAGCTCAAGGCTATGCTCTACCACTTGAACCACAGCACCACGTCTGGTCTTTTCCTGCTTATGTGGTGCTGAGGAATCGAACCCAGGGCCTCATGCATGCTAGGCAAGCACTCGGTCACTGAGCCACCTTCCCAGCTTGCCTGCTCTCTTTAACCTACCTATGAAATGACCACCACTAAATGATATGTGACACAAAACAATTCAGATATTCTATTTCTCTGAGGAATGTACCCTTTCTTATTATTGAGAGTATGAGAAGAGGCACCAAGCGTGCTGAGATTTAACTGGTCTCAAATTTGTGTGTGGATCCTCACCAGAGCTCCTGCAAAGAAAACTTATGAGTTCTGGGAAGATGGAGGAGGAGAAGCTGGAGGCTAAACAAGCTCTTGCATAGAAAGCAGTTTTAGTGCTCCAGTGAACAGTCCTAAACCACAGAATCACACCAAGTGTGCCATCACAGGACAGAGAGGTAGGCCAGAGAGGGAAAATCCAGGCAAGGAGACAGATCTGAGAACTTGCCAGCAGCTGTGGCTGCAGTGGCAGCAGCAGCGGCAGCGGCCATAGCCGCCATACCTACAGCACAGAGAGTCCGAGATGAAGGCACCAGACACAGCTGGTGAGCGGATTCTACTCAACACTAGCAAGAACTGACAAGGAGCAGACATCTTACTCCTGCAGTTTACAGAGCAGAGACCACCCAGGAACCAAGACTGGGCATGAGTAGAAGCCTGACATCCTCACTCCTTCTCAGGGAGCAGAGGAGGGAAGGCCACCCCTCCCCCCCCCCACTACCAGGGATCTCCATCTTTGATACTGACGAAGGCCTGGCTGAGCAGCTAGCTCCAACTCAGGCCTTGGAAGAAAACAAGAGCCATTTAGCAGGTCACAGGAAACTAACCTGACCTGCCAGGCTGAGCCTCACCCAAGGAAAAGTCACCCAGTCCAGGCAGAGCAAGCTCCACCAGCCCCAGGAGTGGCTTTCTTCATTGGGTAAACAGAGCCAGAGGCTGCCCCTCCCTACAGCAGCCTTGACAATCAATTGAAATTCAGTAAACATAAACTCTGAGACTGTCTCCAGGCTGGGCTCTGTGAGTGTCTCAGAAGCTAGCCCCTCAGGGAAAAGCTACTGTTTGCTGAAAGGCCTCAACTCTACCAAGAACCTAGCCTCATCACAGCATCTCCAAACTAGAGGAAACAGCCATCTCCCTCTTTTGTGATACTTAAAGTAGATCTCCCACCCATTGAACTAGTATGGGAGGAGGATCACAAAATCCTGGGTAAAGCAGAGCATTTTTATGCCTGCTCAAACAAACTGACTTAAGAAACCAACCAAGCCACAGGAAAATCAAACACCACAAACAGACCAGAGACTCCAACCAGAGACTGGTTATGGGCACAAAGGAGATACAGGATTTTCCCATCCCCCCACAAAAGAAACTCTTTTTTGGCACCTTTTATAAAATCTTTTTTTAACTTAAAAAAATTTTTTTAACTTAAAAAATTGTTTTCTATTAACTTTTTTTTCTTCCTCTTATAATTTTTTATTTTAGGGGTATATATGTATGTGCTTTTTTTCTTTCTTTTTCTTTTTTTGTTTTTGTTTAGCTCTACTGACCTTTTGATCCTTTTTTTCTTTCTTTCTCATTCTTTTCACTTTTTCTTCTCTTTTGTTCTTCTTTGCATGACTTAATTACTGTTCTGCTCATCCTCAGATATACCTGTAGTCAATTATAAAACCTTATCCCCCATTGTGTACACAATACAGAAATTTATTACTCAATTCCAAACCTCTTAGACTTAAATTCCTTAATAGCAGTACTACCTCTGTATACCTATATAATGTTGCAAGCATTTTTATTTTTAGTTTTTCATGTCTCCTTTCTATCCCTCCCCTTCTCTTATCCAACCGTTCTTCTCTGCATATTATGTTTTTATATTTGCATACTTTTAGTGTTTCACTTTTTAATTTTTGTTTTTCTATTTTTTCTTGTCTCTTTTTTCTTTCTCTTTCTTCTTTTTTTCTCTTTCTCTACTATAATTCTTTCCATCTATTTCCCACTTTGAGATTAGGACTTAGTTAATTTAACTCTCCCTCTACCTTTCCACATCCCTCTATTCCTATTTTTACCCACATCTCTCCCTAAATCTAATAATTTCTGGTTTGCCAAATACCTCTTTGCTGTTCGTAGCCCATTAATACATAGTTGTTTGATGTTGAACAGATATATCTGTTGAACTAGATTGTACCTGCAGACTTTTGACTGTGCAACTACAGACTTTGGTTGATGCTTGCCTTAAGATAGTGTTCTAGCACAAAACTGGTGTTACTTTCATCCCAATGGGCAGGGCAAGCCAGACAAACACAAGAAAAATGGCAAGTCTGGGTATCTCAACTCCCACTCATGATAATCAGGGGACAGAACAGATAATGAATAATCCAGAGGAGAGTTCCCAAAAAGCTCTTCAAACACTACTGGTAAACATGGTAAATGAAAAGATTGAAAACCTGCATAGGACTCTGTATGAGCATGATAGGGACAGAGAGGAGGCATACCAAAGGTCAATACAGGAATATGAGCGTGAGGAAGCTACTCAAAGATTGATACAGGAATTGTGTGAGCAGCTTGGGAACACACAATGAGAAATAAAGGAATTACATGAGCAGGCTGAGATCAGTCAAAGAGACAGACAGGAATTGGGGGAGCTGGCTGAGAACAAAGAGAAAGTCAGGAATGGCTTGAGCAGGCTGAGAACACTCAAAGAGAACTACAGGAATTGCATGAACGTGAGGATGCTAATCAAAGAGTAATACAGGAATTAAGAGAGTAGGATGAGAATACACAAAGATCACCAAAGGCATTCATGGAATCCATAAACAGAGAGCTCAAAGAACTCAGGGAGTCCACAAAGAGAATGCTGAATGGAACCCAACAGAAGGAATAGGAGTCCAAGGAAACCATGACCAATCAACTAAGTGATTTGAGAATAAACACTGAACACCAAATTAAGGAAGTAAAGAAGTTCATACAAGATCTAAAACAAAGGTCCAACAAAGAATTTGAAACCAACAAAGCCGATCAACTAGAAGGAAAAGAAATAAAAAACAAAGTAGAAAGTCTTGATAGTAGGTTAGACCATGCAGAAGATCGAATCTCAGGGATTGAAGACAGGCTAGATATTATAGAGAAAGAACATTCAACCATCCAAGAAATATGATAGATCTATTAAACACTTGGACAACACCATCATAAGGCCTAATCTGATGATAATGGGTGTAGAGGAGCACCTAGAGATAGAAGTTAATGGTCTAGGAAATTTATTTAACAGGATCCTAGCAGAGAACTTCCCAAACATGCAAAAAGATACGCCTATTCAGATACAAGAAGCTTTTAGAACTCTAAATAGACCAGACCAGAACAGGACGTCCCACCGTCACATTATAATCCATACAGGATCAATTCAGACCAAGGAAAAGATCCTTAAAGCTGCCACGGAGAAAAGATCAATCACCTATAAAGGGAAACCAATTAGAATCACCTCAGATTTCTCAGCAGAGACAATCAAAGCAAGAAGAGCATGGAATGATGTATGCCATGCCCTAAAGACAAACAACTATCAACCAAGAATACTGTACCCAGCTAAACTCTCCTTCATAACCAAAGGTCAAATAAAAACCTTCCATAGCAAAGAAAAATTGAAACAATATATCTCCACCAAACCAGTTCTACAAAAGATACTTAAAGATGTCCTACACATACAAACCCCACAAGACCACAATAAAGGCCAAGAAATCACACCCAAACTGAGAATCCAAGAACCATAGGAAGAACCCAGTTGCCCCAACCCCCAAGAAGGTGGAATGGCAGGAACTCCCAAATACCTCAGTCCTATCTCTCAACATTAATGGACTTAACTCTCCAATTAAGCGACATAGACTGTCTAGTTGGATTAAAAAGCAAGATCCTTCTATCTGCTGGCTCCAGGAGTCACACTTTGCCCATAAAAACAAACACATTTTCAATGTGAAAGGCTGGAACAAAATCTACAAGCAAATGGCCCCCATAAACAGGCGGGAGTTGCAATCCTAATACCAGATAAAATAGACTTCAAATTGAAATTAGTGAGAAGAGACAAAGAAGGTCGCTACATACTAATTAAGGGATCTTTCCTTCAGGAGGATATTACAATTCTAAATCTCTATTCGCCAAACAACGGAGCACACAAATTTATCCAAGAAACATTACTTTTCCTTAAATCCCACATAAATCCAAAGACATTAATTGTTGGGGACTTTAACACGCCACTTTCCCCACTAGATAGATCAACTGGGCAAAGACTCAGCAGAGAAACTGCATATCTAAACAACTGCATAGATCAATTAGATTTAACAGACATCTACCGAATATTTCACCCAGCAGCATCAGAATACACGTTTTTCTCAGCAGCACATGGAACATTTTCCAAAACAGACCACATTATAGGCCACAAAGCAAACTTGTCCAAATTCAGAAACATTGAAATTATACCTTGCATTCTCTCAGACCACAAAGGAATAAAATTAGAACTCAACACCAAAAGCCACCAAAGTCCTGTAACACATGGACGCTGAACAACACACTGCTGAATCAGGAGTGCATCGTGGAAGAGATTAGAAAGGATTTTCAAATGTTCATGATGTTCAACAAAAATGAACACACAAATTACCAGTTCCTCTGGGACACAGTAAAGGCAGTACTCAGTGGCACGTTTATAGCTCTGAGTTCCTACATCAACAAATTGGAGACATCTGAAACCAACAATTTAATGAGGCATCTGAGCCTCCTTGAAAAAGAACAGCAAGATAAACCCCAATTGAGTAGAAGGAAAGAAATAATTAAAATTAAATCAGAATTAAATGAATTAGAATCCAAAAAAACCATAGAAAGAATCAACAAAACAAAGAGTGGGTTCTTAGAAAAAATTAACAAAATTGACAGACCCTTAGCAAATCTTATCAGAAAATGAAGAGAACACATCCAAATAAATAAACTCAGAGATGAGAATGGAAACATCACCACAAAAACAACCAAGATTCAGAAAATTATAAGGGAATACTTCTCAAAACTTTATGCTAATAAGTTTGAGAACTTGGCAGAAATGGACCTTTTCCTAGAAAATATTGACCTGCTGAAACTAAACCAAGGTGAATTAAAGCATCTTAACAGGCCCATATCAAGTATTGAAATCTACACAGCATCGACCTCCCATCTAAGAAAAGCCCAGGACCAGATGGTTTTACAGCAGAATTCTACAAGGCCTTCAATGCAGAGCTCACACCAATACTCTAACTCTTCAATGAAATTGAAAGAGAAAGTTCACTACCAAACTTATTCTATGAAGCCATCATAACCCTCATCCCAACACCAGACAGGGACTCATCAAAGAAAGAGAACTATAGACCCATTTCTTTGATGAACATTGATGCAAAACTTCTCGACAAAATTGTGGCCAATCGACTTCAACAATTCATCCAAAAAATCATACACCACGATCAAACAGGATTCATTTCAGGGATGCAAAGCTGGTTCAATATACGTAAATCAATTGATATAATTCATCACATCAACAAGAGCAAGGATAAGAACCACATAGTTATCTCAATAGATGCAGCAAAAGCATTTGACAAGATCCAACACCCCTTTATGATGAAGGTTCTGGAAAAATTAGGAATCCATGGAACATTCCTCAATACAATAGGGACTGTATATGACAAACCTACAGCCAGCATTATAGTTAATGGTGAAAAACTAAAGCCATTTCCTCTTAACTCAGGAACAAGACAAGGATGTCCACTCTCTCCACTGCTCTTCAATCTAGCATTAGAATGCCTAGCTACAGCAATAAGACAAGATGCAAACATACAGGGGATTCAAATAGAGAAAGAAGAAGTAAAACTCTTCCTGTTTGCAGATGATATGATCTTGTATTTAAAGAATCCCATGGATTCCACTCCCAAATTACTCAAGCTGATTCAAAATTTTGGCAAAGTAACAGGGTATAAAATTAACCCTCAAAAACCAATGGCTTTTCTGTATGCCAACAATGAGAAAAGTGAGGCTGAAATTAGAAAAGCAACTCCATTTGTAATAGCCCCACAAAAAATAAAATATCTAGGAGTTACCTTAAACAAAGAAGTGAAGGATGATGAAAACTTTAAAAACCTGATAAAGGAAATCAAAACAGAACTTAGAAAATGGCAAAACATCCCATGTTCCTGGATTGGAAAGATCAACATGGTGAAAATGGCAATACTTCCCAAGGTTATCTACAAATTTAATGTGATACCCATCAATATTCCAACCTCATTCTTCAAGGAAATAGAAGAGGCAATCCAAAAATTCATATGGAACAATAAAAGACCCTGAATAGCAAAAACAATCCTCAACAGAAAGAACAGTGCTGGAGGAATATCAATACCAAATTTCAAACTCTACTACAAAGCCATAGTAACCAAAACAACTTGGTACTGGCACAAGAACAGACCTTAGGACCAATGGAATAGAATTGAAAACCCAGAAATGAACCTACAGACCTATAGCCATCTAATCTTCGATGAGGGAGCTAAAAATATAGAATGGAAGTAAGACAGCCTCTTCAGGAAATGGTGCTGACAAAACTGGTTAACTACTTGTAGAAAAATAAGGCTAGATCCTTATATATCACCCTGCACCAGAATCAACTCCAAATGGATCAAAGATCTCAGAGTCAATGCAGACATTCTGAAATCATTACAGGATGGAATAGGAGAAACCTTAGGTCTCCTTGGCTCAGGCTGAAGTCTTCTGAATAGAGACCCAGAATCACAAGATATCAAAGAAAGGTTGGACAAATGGGATTGCATGAAATTGCAGAGCTTCTGCATGGCAAAGGACATAGCTAGTAAGATCAATAGAAAGCCCACGATTGGGAGAAGATCTTCACTAGCCAAACATGGACAAGGGTCTCATATCTAAAATATACCTGGAACTCAGAAAATTAAATCCACCACCAACAAATCTTCAAAGAAACAACTGCCCAATAAATAAGTGGGCTAAAGACTTAAAGGGAAACTTCTCTGAAGAGGAAAAAAGGATGGCCAATAGACACATAAAGAAATGCTCATCCTCCCTAGCCATAAAAGAAATGCAAATCAAAACAACATTGAGATACTACTTCACTCCAGTTAGAATGGCTATAATCAAGAACTCTAATAACAACAGATGCTGGAGGGGATGTGGACAGAAGGGAACCTTACTGCATTGTTGGTGGGAATGTAAACTTGTTCAACCACTTTGGAAAGCAGTATGGAGGTTCCTCAAAAGACTCCACATAGAGCTCCCTATGACCCAGCAATCCCACTTTTGGGCATTTACCCAAATGTTCACAAACAAGACCACACTAAAGCTACCAGAATGACTATGTTTATTGCAGCATTATTTACCATAGCTAAGATATGGAACCAACCCTGATGCCCCTCAGTAGATGAATGGATCAAGAAAATGTGGTATATATACACAGTGGAATTCTATGCCTCCATCAGAAAGAATGACATTGCCCCATTTGTTAGGAAATGGAAAGACCTGGAAAAATTATATTAAGTGAAGTAAGCCAAGCCCAAAGAAACATAGGTCCCATGGTTTCCCTTATTTGCAATAACTAGTATATGTCTGAGTCAAGCAGAAAAGGTCAGATAAGTTGATGTTAGGGAAATGAACCCTAAGATATGTATTCAAATGTTTTTTTTGCTTTCATGCGATTGTTTCTAATATATTTATAAGATGATTTCTTTGTTGCTTTGTATGTCCCTCCCCCACAATATAACCCCTGCTTTCACTGTTTGATGTCGGTATAATTTGTGGAGGGGAAGGGAAAAATCAACTCGTTTAACTAGGGATACAGGTGGACCCATTGCAACAATGGGATGTACAAGTTGTTATGTCAAAAACGAACTTTACAAATTTGGTGGGGGGAAGGGGGGGAACTGAGCATTGGGTAGGGGGGTGAGGTTGGGAAGGGATGGGAAGGGGAAACAAAGAAGGAGGCTACAATGCTTGATAAGAAATGTACTCATTATCTTGCCCATGTAATTGTAACCCCTCTGTACAGTGTTTTCACAAGAAAAAAGAAAACTTACTTTAGATGAATTGATTAAATGAAAGTGTGTTGAAGTTGTGTCTGCATTTTCACTGTGTTGGTGAACAGTAATAAGGATCGAACACCCTGGGATGCTTATATCATAGACCCAATTCTTTATCCTATTTCTAGGACTCAGAAAACAGTTCTCAGAACCTGAGAGTCATCCAGGTTGAGAGGGCTTACAAGGCCCATGTCCTTACCCTGTGGGCACATCACCAGCAAAGTGCTACTCCCCAAGAAGTGATGTGCCTGCCAGAACCCGTAAACACCCTCATCCTGGTTTCCAGTCCCAATGCTGTGGTTGTCTACTTTATTAACATACTTCTCCTTTTATAACATGGCATGTGAAGGGCTCAAAATACCCAAATCAAGCTTTCTCTACATTCATTGTTCATTCTTTCATTTAATGTTCTCTGAATCCCTAATTTGACTTATTAATACACACACACACACACACACACACACACACACACACACACACACACACACACACACACACACACACACACATTGGTAATGTAACTGCAGAAATGCCAAGAATGCATAGAGTAGTACCTCACCTGATCTGTTAGGAGAAGCTTCAGTGAATAAACAATACTGAAATCAAGATACAGCAAATGAGACAGAGTTAGCTGAATGTGCTGGACAAAATGGAATGAGCTTCAGCAGTGGGTGAGAAAAAGAACATAGGTGATGATGAGGATGTGAGGAAAAGAAATGTGGCAGAGAGGAAGCTGGAGTATCAGAACGAACAGCATCATGCAACTCCTCCTAAGCTGAAGCAAAGCTGGTCTGTATTCTTGGAATGATAGAGTGCTAGTAAAGTGATTATAGTAAAGTGCAAATAGAGTGGTTATACAGTCAGAACTAACTGTACTTAAAAGACAATCCTTGTCAGAACAAGGGGCCGGGGGGCCAGGAAAGATGGGTAAAGATTTGGGAGATTGGAAGATTTGGGGTATATTATGGTAGTGAAAATATAAATATGCAACTCAAGTTAGGAAATAATTATATGAGGTGCGGCCAATATTTGAATGTTAATGAAACATTCAAGTAAGACATTCTCATTCTGAGGGAGGGGAGGATGCACAAAATGAATGAGATAGTTGTCATAAAGCAAATGAGTGACTGGAGATTCTACCTGTTGAGATAATCACTGGAAAGGTAACAAAACTTTGGGGGGAAAAAGACCTGGGGTCATTTGGGAGTAAATTGGGCTACATTTACCTATAAGATATCCAGATAGAATTGTCACATCACAGCCTGGTTAAAAAAAATTAAATATTAATCTGGAAATCATAGCTTCTGAGGTGTTATTGAAACCTTGCACACAGAAAAAACATGACCAAGTCCAAGTCTAAGATGACAGCAGGACCATGAGGAACCCTGAGTAGAGCAGCTACTGAGAATGGCTATGAGCAAAGGTGTTACCAGAGAGAATGACATCAGGAAAATCAAAGGAGAATTAATGCTCCAAAGGAAAGTCAAGGTGGCAGAGTTCAAAGACTACATAGAATTGGTTTGTGTCATTGATATCTTCTGGCTAATCACGTCCAAGGAATGATATGAACAAAAGATAGATTGGAATGGAAGGGGAGAAAATGATGAAGCACACAGAAACGTGACCTAGATAGTGTAGAGAGAGGTCTTTCTCTTCCACTCCCCATTTGATCTAGACATCATCAAGAACATTAGGGTTTCCAAATCCCACTGTGGCTCCGTGATTTCTATGCCCACAAGAACTGATGTGAATCTTGACAGCTGTGTCTTTCAACACAGGCATGCCCGACTTAAGACACAAAGTCAATGAACACTGTAGGAAACCAAATGTTTGCTGAAGGAGTAGTTATGATTGGTGAAACGTCTGGCAGATTCATGAAATACCCAAAGGAAATGGAGGAACTGTTTGACTGGAGGTCAAAGGCCAACGTCTTCCAACATCTTGCCATCAGAATGACTAAGTGAGCAAGAGTGCTACATGGCTCCTGGTGAAGGATTGCAAAGTGATTGGCCAATAAAACCACCAATGCAGATATGTACATATTAGAAATGATTAATTTAGAAAGTACAATGGCCCAACAGACAGAAGTTCCTGTGGGGTTTCTTTTTAACAGTCAGTATTGGAATGATCTTTCTCACCCTTGAATGCTATGAAATTAATGTAGGTCTCAGTAGCTGCAAGAAGGAAATGATTGAAAGCCAGACCAAGTAAAGCTGAAAGTACCTCCTTTCTTGAATTTCTCAAAAATGTATTGGTTGATCGCTTATCAATAACTGTTCATTTTATTACATTTATCATATTATTTTATATATTTATATACTATATTTATTTCTTTATTTTATTATAATGCAAGTTATTGGGTTTAAAGCCTGAGGTTGGAAAATTTCAAAAACATATACCAGGTTGATAAGCTTTTCATCTGTTTGACATTAGGGGTACCTCAAATCCTAAAAGAAAATGTGCAGTCTGCTGTCTTTTACACCAGCATTAAAACTAGATGATCTAGCCTCTCATCTAAAATTAATAACAGTGACTAGTAAGCAGTTTCTATTCCTCTGTGTCTTTAAATTTGCTACGGGCTCTTCATAGTGGGCAGTTTCAGTCGTAATAATAGTCCTCAAGACTTATTTAATGTCTAATACTTCCCAAACATTGGGCATTTTTTTTAATCTCATGAAATCCTCAAAGCAGTATCCATTTTGTAGAGGAAAACAAGTGGGGCAAGATAAATGACCTGATCCAGACTGCATTGCTTGTTGGTGTCTCCACTGGGACTCAAGTTCAGCTGGCATGCTCGCTGAGAATAACAATGAACCATAGGAGAGCAACCACTTCACAGGGAATGCAATCCAAGCAAACAATAATCTAGTTGGAAAAGAGATGCCATCTTCATCGAGGTCAGCAAGTACTGCAGAGTGGAACAAGGACCCACACATGGATTTTTCCAAAGGGTAAAAATGTTCCCTGAAAAAATAACAGAAATGCAAAGAAATGTAAATAGCCATAGTTTACTCCTCAGAAAAATGTTGTGTTCAAACTGCAGGTATGCTGCTTGTGTTTTCAGAAACTAAGGTGTCACAAGCTGACACAGCTTTGCTTCTTAAAGATTTGGAGCTCAGACACAACCTTAGATTAATTACCCAATACAGAAGAAACTTCCATCTCTTTGTACTTTGGGGGGTATTGATCTTTTCATCCTCAAACAACTCCAATTGCTATCACCTATCTAATATACTTTCTTTGATAAAATGGTAGATGTTCCTACTGTTCTCAAGCTTTCCAGCATAATGCAAGACACCAAAGAACTCCAAGTAACTAAATCATAGTGGTTATCAGATGTCAATATTTTGGTGTGCTCTCCCCTCCCTCTCTTTCTCTCTGTCTCTCTGTCCTCCCTGTATTTTGGTCTCTCCCTCTATCTCTCTGTCTCTTTGTCTCTCTCTTGGTCTCGGTCTCAGTCTCTGTCTCTCTGTCTCATTCTGTGGCTCTCTGTCTCTATCTCTGTCTCTGTCTTTCTGTCCCTGTCTCTGTCTCTGTCTCTCTCTGTCTGTCTCTGTCTCTGTCTCTCTGTCTCTGTCTCTCTCTGTCTCTATCTCTGTCAGTCTGTCTGTCTGTCTATCTATCTGTCTCTCTGTCTGTCTCTCTGAGCTTTCCAGAACAGGAAATCCATATACTTTCACTGTGATGGATTAGTTGGTTACAGAAGAAGGACAGTGTTTGAGATTAACTGATGTTGCTATGGAGTCTTTGGAACTCCTTAGATTTTGCAGATGAAGAGGCTCAAGGAGTAGAGATTTACAGTAAGCACCCAATTAATCTTTAAGGAAAACCTTAAGGGATGTCATTTTCTGAGTCAACCAAACCATAGTCCCATAGAATATCATTATTGTGAGAATACTTCAGTATTGTGTGGCTGCCTCCTGTGGAGACAAGTGGACCAGTGCCTATTGTAGGAATGAGACCTCTAGTTCAGGAATCTTCCAGGTTGTGACACTACTAGGTGTTTTTATAATCCTTGATTATCTAATTAGAGTGTTTTACTCCCGATTTCCTCAGTAGTCCCTCATCTATCGTCTACCCCTTTGACCATGACTGTAGCACATTTAGAACTACTCATCTGAGCATTCATTTATTGAAAAGCTCTTGGGCATTTTCTATTAGAAGGCCTGGGATGAGGCACTGGGAGAAAGAAGATTCAGCTACAGACCCATCACTCATTGAACTCAAGTCCAGTAGGGAATATGGCTGTAAACCCAAAGACCGAGTCACACAATCCAAGCGCAATGATTCTCTTTGGTGATTATTGCATCTATAATGACTCCCATTATTAGAGATGTGGTGGAGATGACTGAACATTCATTCATTTTCATAGCATATTAACAATGAAAATATTACTGCCACAAGGAGACTTGATTTAAGAGGGCATACATTCTCTCTCCGACAATGCATTACACTAATGCACATACAGTGTATGCAGTAACCGGTCGTTTGGGTCAGCAAAAAAGGAAGTTGGTTCAAAAATTCCTGCAATGTTCAGCTTGTTCTGCAGAGCACACAGTTCTAATGGGAGGTTTCTAGAACTATTGCCAGAGGTCAAATAATGGTGCCCTCCCATTAGTTCCATTGTTTGGTTTGCATTAGAGGATTCATTTCATTGAGGAGCTTGGTGCTTTAGGGAAAAAAGTATGAAAACTACAAATCTAAACCAACTATTTAATTTTCAAAGTGAGGAAATTTAAGATCAAGAAGTTAACTATCTTGGTCAAGGCACCAATGCTAGTTAAAAGCCAAAGAGGAGTGAAGCAAATATCTTGATTCCTGCCTGGAACTCCTGCCAGCATTATTCCTGTCGCCTTCTTTACTCACAAGAACTCACAGTTCCAGTGATGGAATGTGAAAATTATTGGTTCTGGTCCCCACACACATGAAGATAGCAGATCTGCAATTCTTTACAGAGTTAACTTGGCTTCTGAGTCAATTCACAGAGCTAGTCTAGCTTTTCATTGTTCACTCATTGAAATAGGAAAAATTTCCCCTGCCCTTGCAAGAATTCTGTGAAATTTGACAAGTCATCTTCTTAATAAAGAGAACATAAGAGTAAGCCCATGATTCAAATAACTTGATAAAGTTGGCACTGAAATATAATTGTTTTTACTTCCCTGGGTGCAACAAAGTCAGTATCACAAGAACAAAGTGAAAATAGTTTGAGGTCACAATCTAAAGGACAAGCACACAATACACATGCTTATTTATCTAAGAAACTATCTTTGGAAATGAGCATTCGAATATAGGTATCATAACATGCACATGTGCATCTGATTATATATAATAATAATAATAATAATAATGGTTCAGATATGATTAATCTTTTTTTTGTCAGTCATGGGACTTGAACTCTGGGCCTGGGAGCTGTCCCTCAGCTCTTCAGCTCAAGGCTAGTGTTCTACCACCTAAGCCACAGCACCACTTCCTTTTTGTTTCTGGTAGGTCATGGGTCTTGAATTCTGGGCCTGGGCGCTGTCCCTGTGCTCTTCACCTCAAGATATATTGAATAGTTCTGTCTAAACCTGATCATAGAGAATATAGTTACTCAAGTGCATGCACAATGTTTCATTTTATTTGCATTTACTTTTATTAGTATAAGCCTACACATAGAATTTTATAACATACATGGCAACATATATACAAAAGTTTATGAACTGCACTACATTTTTATTGTAAAGGTACTGTACAGAGGGGTTACAGTTACATGAGTAAGGTAATGAGTACATTTCCTATCAAGCATTGTTACCCCCTCCGTTGTTTTTTCCCTACCATCTTTTCTCTCCCCACCTCCCCAACTCCTCCCCCCCCAGGTCCCCCCATCCCACGTTGTAACAAGGAGATGTACAAGACACTATGTTGAAAACGAACTTTGCGCTTTCTGATAATGAATGCACATATTAAGTATCTATTTTTGTTAGAATTGAAGATATCTTCAAGCAGAACTATAACTCAAAAATTATATGATTTTTAAATATTATGTGATATATTTTGAATCAATATAGCTTAAAATTAGACTCAAATGTGTTAACCCTTCTCAGTTCTGCATTCTCCACAGTACTGATCTCAAAGTTTTTTCTTTCTGTAAAAGAACAGATAAATAGTTAACTATTTTATTATTCTGGGTCCTATGGCTTCTATTGTAACTAGGGAACTCTTCCATTGGGGAGAAAACAGCCATAGATGAAGTACAAACACAGGGGCCTGTGTTTCAATAAAAGAAATGAAATAAACAAAAATTATAAAGATTAACATTGGGATTGAATTTTATTACATGTTTCACATTATGAATGATTCTAATTTTGTTTCAAAAAGTTAGAAAATATAGCAACCAAGATATCATGGTCTGGGTTTGACTTTTGGACCATATGGAGTCTGACAACCCTTCCTTCCAGCATCCTGTATATTCTTACCTTAATAATAATCATGTGACACTCTCTGAGGAAGAAGGCAACTTGCTCTTCTGCCCAGAAACAGAATGAGTTTCCTGGAAAGTATTAAGTAGCCCTGTAATTTGTTTGTGTAGTTGTAGAAACAACCTTTAGGGTCCCTAAACTTGGAGATTTCATATTTTACTTCAGACATTCAGTATATAGAGTTGATAATAAATTCAGTTGTGCAAATTATCTCCTATATATTTATTCATATGGATCTTGTCTTCATTATGGCCATATATGAATTTTAATTTCAGAAGTTTTAATTTATTTCCATAAAAATAGAAATAATAACATATGATCAATTTCCACATAGACAAGATTAAAGCCTTTCAGTGAAAAATCACTCAACAAATTGAGTTTTTGTGGGTGCTGCACATCATTCAAAGTGTGGAAGAGCAGAAGGGTGAACAAAGTAATGTGCTTACTCTCAAAAAGTCTGCACTGATTCTAGATTCTGCATTGTAGAATCAGCTCAGTCCACATAATAGTGACAGAGGGTCTAGCTGATGATAGCTCAGGAACCCTTGAGTTAGAACCTGAGTCATGAAAGAACTTAGGGAAAGGCCTTCTCAGCCAGAAGCAGCCGCTAATGCAAAAGCCACGAATGGGGCAGGGGTGGAAATGTTTAAAATTAGGACTGGAAACTTCCACAAGAACAGGATGAAGTAACAGAGGGGCAAGTACCATGAACATGCAGCAAGTAAGAACAGAATAGAGAATAGAGTACAGAATCTTTAGCATAGCCAATAAAGATTATTGTCATATATTCATTCTATGTGTAGAAGAATATTTTATTCTATATATTCTAAGAAGCCACTGGAGAGATCTATATGTAAATACAAGTTCAGATTTATACACACACACACACACACACACACACACACACACACACACACACACACACACACACATTTTTTTAAATGTAGTTTTGATTCCTATGTGAAAAACTAGGCTGTAGAGAATGAAAGAAACAAGGCAGTGGGCCTTGATAGGAACTTGTTGCGAGGATAAGGTTGACACCGACTATGGAGCGGGACAGAGAGGTTGGAGAGCAGTGAAAGGACTCGGGGCATGTAGTAGATGGAATTTCTGATTCATCTATTCCATGGCATGAAGGAAACAGAGAAATCTAGAAGCAGCCTAGTGTGCTACCTCGACAAATTACCTTGTGGTGGCAAGTTTCACACACCTAGGAGGAGACCAGCAATAGCCATGGTATAATGCAAACACTTAACTGGTCTGCTTTTGTTACATGTCATCTCAACTACCTTATGTCTCAGCTCCTTCAGCCATGAGATTAATACTATTTACCCTAAATCATTACACACAACAAAATGAAATGATACATAGGACTGTATTTGTCATACTGTATCTGGTGTCTCGCCAGCACTAAGGACAAATTGCTAAACTTACTGTGTCCCTTGAATGTAATTGAACTTAACTGCAAGTATGATTCATCAAACATAAACTCTTCATTAAATGAATATTTTATAACTCATTATCTCTTTTAGATCCACACCAACCCAATGGGGTAGGTATTTCTATACTTACTTTGTAGATAACACAACTGGTTCCAGAGTGGATAAATAGTGTACATGACATGATGCAATTCATTAGGGCAGGCTGCGAACTCAGATTTGGCCGGCTCCAACATCCCTCTCAAAAGATCTTCTTTTGCTGAGCGCAGTTGGTCAAGTTTGTAATTCTAGCTACTCAGGAGGCTGAGATCTGAGGATCACAGTTCTAAAGCAGCCCAAGCAAGAAGGTCCCATCCAGACTCTTATCTCCAATTAACCTACCAGAAAACCAGAAGTGGCGCTGTGGCTCAAAGTGATAGAGTGCTAGCCTTGAGCACAAAGAGGTTCAAGGACAGAGTCCAGGCCCCAAGTTCTAGGCCCACAACTGACAAAAATGTAGTAAAACCAAAAATACATACTCAGTATTCTTCCTGGAGACCTTTGCCCTCCAGAGTAAAGCAATACAACCAGCAGAAGCAGGATGTTTGTGCTGCTTTCTTCCTCATAAGCAAGTGGAAGGAAGCATAATTTCAAAGCTCCCGAATCCCAAATGGATAGTGGTTTGTTTAAGAGAAAACCAGAACAAGCGCTTATAACTTTAACAGTTGTCAGAGATGGAAGCTTGGGTGAAAAACGAATTTCTCAGCAAAGTGGAAAAAAGCCAAACGTAGAGTCATTTTGTTTTCTCCAAATGAAAGGCAAAACAAAGTTAGTGTAGAGTTCAAAATAAAGGAAGAATAAGAGGACCACACGAAGAGAGCGGAAGCCCAAAGGACTATGGCATCCAAGAAGTTCAAAAAGAAATTTCTATGCAGTGAGAAAGTCCCTTGAAGGAGGACTCTACAATTCTGGGAAATTGAGACCTGGCTCCCTTTCTGCATAAGTTATTATCTGTGAGAGAAAACTGTAATTGCACAGTCTGTGTGAAAATGGTCATGCAATAGTTAATATCTCTGCCACTAGAATCACCTGAGTTCTTGAGATTTTGATTTGACTTTATACTTTAGTGCCTTCTCTTACCTGGAATGTTTACTTCTAATTTGTTATACTTTTTATTTAAAATAATCTAAAACACAGAAAGTTTGGAAGGTTGACATAAAAACCTCCTGTAGACCCTTCATCTGGATTCATCAGTTATTAAAATTTTGCCAAAACTGGGAAGGTGGCTCAGTGGTAAAGTGCTTGCTTCACACGCATGAGGCCCTGGGTTCGATTCCTCAGCACAACATAAGCAGAAAAAGTCAGAAGTGGCGCTGTGGCTCAAGTGGTAAAGCGCTAGCCTTGAGTTGTAGAGCTGAGGGACAGCACCCAGGCCCAGAGTTCAGGCCCCACAACAAGAAAAAAAAATTGCCACTTATTTTAATCATTTCCCTTCTTTCTGTCATGTATACACATACATTTTCCCTTCCTTCATTGCTTCCTTCCCTCCTTTTTTCCTTCTTTCCTTCTGTCTTTTCTTCCTTCCCTTCCATTTTTTATTTTTTAATTTAAAATTGTGATTTATTTATTGTTATTTATATATTTTTAAAAAAGAGAAAATTGTTAATT
The DNA here is from genome assembly GCF_019054845.1 of Dipodomys spectabilis. Taxonomy (NCBI): domain Eukaryota; kingdom Metazoa; phylum Chordata; class Mammalia; order Rodentia; family Heteromyidae; genus Dipodomys; species Dipodomys spectabilis. The sequence continues at coordinate 280,498 of NW_024870941.1, read as the reverse complement.
TTTTGAAACAAGTAATATTAAGCTTCAGATATGCCTATATTTATGCCTAAATATTTCTTGGGTATTTCCCTGGAGAAAGAACATTAACTTTCATGACAATAGAAAGACATAAACTTACATTTCATAGTGCCACCATGAAAATCATTAAACTTAATATTGGCACAAGATTATAAACCAACAAATAGGCTCTAATTCAATCATGCTCATTTGAATGCAGGTATTTCTGGTGAGTGCCTTCTGCCTGCACACTCAAACACTTTTTTTTTTTTTCAGAGAAAGCAGGAAGTTGTATTTCTTTGTAGATAGGAACTTAAAACAGAAGCTATATATAGTACTTCAATGAAGTTTCAATCATCTCCAACTTCTACATAAATCTCACTTTGGGTGGGAACCTCTTTAAGCAAATCTTCAAGGGCATTGTCTTGAAATGGAGGTCATGGGAATGCGTGTCATACAGTTTCCAGAAGAAAAATAAGATGTGGAACAGGACCAGTCAAAGATAAGGATGGTAAATGGTTGTACTTTATGTACTTTTATTGTGCCAGTACTGACCCTTGAACTTAAGACGTGTCGTTTGGCTTTTTGGCTCAAGGCTGGTACTCTACCACTTGAACCACAGTTCCACTTCTGGCTTTTGATGATTAACTAGAGAAGAATCTCACAGGTTTTCCTGCCTGGGGAGGTTTTGAACTGGTATTCTCAGATCTCAGTTTCCTGAGTATCAAGGATCTTTGGCATGAGCCACTATATTCTTATGCTACAACAAAGGGAGTCAGTTTCTCTGTCACACTGGGTTTGCAATACAAACTCACCTGCACATGTGAAGCTAGCAGAAGGAGGAGATGCTTCATGATTTCCTGTTATGCTCAGCTACTCAAAATGGCTGTTTTTTTTTAAAAAAAATTGCAATCTGAGTTCAACAGAGAGGGAACAACACTCCAGGAAATACAACCTGAAAGGAACTAGAGCCACAACATTGAAGAGATGTTAGAGTCCTTAAAATGGAGTTTGTTAAAACTAGTGGGAATCATTCCAAAAATGTATCATTTTTTCTCCCTCTTTGGTCTTCTGGGAGGGTGAGTAGGTAATAACAGTTACCTCATAGTCTGTCCTTCCAACTCATCTCCAGTCAAGTTAATTCTCCTTGCCTATGCCACTTAGAACTCTGATGTCAAGGATGCCTTATTTGCACCTTGATGACTCAAGAAATTTGACTTGTATTATTCTCTTCTTCATGCTTTAACAGCTAGATTCCCCATTTGGACATCTCTTTGATGGAACTGAGTTTAGCATCTCTAGTTGTCCATTCCCTACTTCTCTTGAAGTCTAGGACACAATATCAAATGTTTAAGAGTATGCAGCAACATAGAGCAAGCAGAAGCATTAAGAACTCAAACTCTGGATGGATCACACTGTCCTAAGCTTGGAATTTCAGCGATTAGGAAGGTAGAAATCAAAGGATTGTGGTTTGAGGCCAGACCAGATTTAGAGGTGAAGGAGACCCTGCCTCAGAGAACAATAAAGGCAAGCAGAACATGGCCATGGAAGACTGTAATCACAGCTATGTGAAAGGCAGTCATAGAAGGATCGTGGTTCGATACTGGTCCCAGGCAAAAGCATGAGTTGCTATCTGAAAAATAACTAAAGTAATGTGACACAAGTGGTAGAGTATGTACTTAACAAATTTAAGGCCCCACATCCCTGTACTTCCCCTCCCCCAAAAAAGAAGATATCATAATCTGCAGTCAGAAACACCTGGATTAGAGAAGTGTCCCTTTTTTAGTAGAATGGTCTGATCTTAGCCAGGCCTGTGTTTCAGTCTCTTCAGCTGTAAGATTGGCACAATAGAACTAGCACACAAAATACTCCTAAGGTTCTTGACATTGCGAAAGGCACAACACATTTTACCAACCAGGATTAGTATCTCTTCACCACCACCATCATAATTTTCTTCAATCTTTATAAGATAGCCAACAGGAAATAAAATGTTTTGGGGGATGAGGGGAAAACAAAGGAGGAGGCAACAATGCTTGATAAGAAATGCACTCATTACCTTGCCCATGTAATTGTAACCCTTCTGTACGGTACTTTTACAATTAAAAAAAAAAAAATTGGAAGTCTTGCAATGTTTCTAAATTCCCACAGTGCTTTTTCTTTAGGAAAATGTTTTGGCCTCCTGACTTACTGGATTTCCCTTACTAGGGACTGTGATCTCCAGATGGGAGGGAGGGTGTGGGAATGTAAATTGACACAGAGAAACCAGCCATCCCCATACCTGGAACAGCTGTGCCCAGAGGAGGACCTGAAGGAAACTGAGCAGAACAGTGGCCAACGGTGTCTCTCAAGAGTTTCTCAGGTCCCCTTTGCCCTGGCTAAAGTTAGGGCACTGGGCTCTGTAGCTTCTTTTGCCTTGGGATTGCCCTAATTATTTTATAGTACATCCTAGAGCTGTGGGCCTGTTTATATCACAGGCACCACTGGAATAAGAAGCAGCTTTTATTGGTCTGCTTGTTCTTCATCCATAGTGTAGTGCTGGATACCCAAGGAAGGAACTCATCAACATTTCTGAACTGAGGGTCTCCAACTCACCCAGCCTCATTTCCTTTTCCACTCCTGTCAGTTGCAGAATCACATTAGGAAACATCTCACACACACACACACACACACACACACACACACACACACACACACACACTTGATAAAAGAAGGAAGGTGTTATGTCTGCGATCTCACAACAAATGAGCGAGGGGTAACAGCAAGACTTGGATGCAGGTGTCAAGACTGCACTCCCATAACCATATTCTAGGGCTTTCAGGTTCCAACTGGTGGTTTCTGGTTTGGGGGAACCCCAGACAGGTGACTCATCACAGAGATCTACCTTGTTTCCACAGGAAGGATCACCTGCCCTCCTCTCTCACACCCTTCTTGGTGAAAACTGTCCCTGAAACTTAGTGACCGCATCCCCTCTTTGGCATCTGCGTCTTGCTAGGGTCTTCCCCTTTCTCCTTTCCCACCTCTACTTTCAGAAAACTAGGTTCAACTAGATTCAAACTACTGCAAGAGCCGGTGCTGAGAGTATAAAGTTTATACACAGCTTCTGGGGTGCCTGACAGAAGCCAGTGTCACTAGTCAAAGGAATTCCTTCATTTCCTGGGTTCACTAAGGCAGACATGAGTGGTGGTATTTCCAAATCATGACCTAGTATGGGTAGGGGAGGCTGATGGATATTGCTACCATATGATGTAATACACTGTTGCTCGTTCTCTTGCATGTGTTGAGAGTCCAGAAAACTGTACAGTGGCCCCCACTGGTCAGCCCATTACCTGCCTTATTTACAGTAATAGAGAAAATGCTGATAGAATTGCCGTCAGGGTGACACAGATCAAGATGCATTGAAAGGGTAACATTGATCAAGAGATTGTGTTCAGAAACTGCTTTGTTAAATGGCATCTCCTTTGTACAAGTACTTAAAGAGAATTAAAAATACAATCAATCAATCAATAAACAGATGCATTGTGCTCATTAACTAACTCCCTGAGTGGAAATCCCTTTATACAACGGCTTCAAGATAATTTAAAAAGTTGACAAAGCACACCTAAATTTAGAAAGAACATTCATCAGAGTTACCGTGTATCCATAGATTGCTTCTCTACAATGAGTTATATCATATAAGTAATGTGTTTCATAATATAATATGTATTCATATCCACATGTATATATAATCTATATTATGTCTACACCTCTTCAAGGTAAAAGATACTATGAAGAAAACCTCACAGTTGACTACTGAGTATCGGGAGTGGCTCTGAATCCAGACCTGCTGTATTCTGAAGTCCACCCTTGAATTTCTACCTGCCATTAACCTGATCACACAGATCTGCTCAGTGGAGATGCAAGAGAACATACATGCAGTGGTGAGGACAAAAAGAGGGAGGGGGGAATGCCTGGAAAGGGCTTTCTGATGGGCTGCCTAATCTGTTTCTGAATGTCTCTATATACTCTAATTTAACTAAGCAGGTGGCCACTGTGCCACCAATCCAAGTAACTCCATCTTTTACCCCCCCTCCCCCCAGCTTATGAATTCATGACCAGAGCTCAGAACGCAGCACCTTCTGGGATCTGGTGGGGCTCCAAGGGATGCTTAGAAAATGGAGACAGGGACCCTCTGTATTGTCTTATTTGCATAGGATGCAGCCAACAATCCACTCCACTGTTGCCAGTGCAGCTTTCCTCTTATTCTGACCTGTAAGGAGCTACAGCTCTGAGGACAGCCTGCCAGGGCATGCTGCTCCCACTTCGCCTCTGTGCAGAACCTCCAGAGCGATCATAGTGAAGTCTGACCACATCGCTGAGAATATTGAGCAAAAGTGAGCTCTCTTGCAAGCATGATGCTTCTCAATTCCCAGATCTGTACACCATACCCAGCAGTGGATAGTCCTAATGATTACAGACAAATAAAAGCTCTTCTAAGAATAATACACTCCAAAAAACTTTTAAGAGCAGTTGAGAACTGTGCAGCAGTGGCTCAGGCCTGTAAACTGAACTACTCAGCAGGCTGAGATCCTGGTTTGAAGCTAGCCCAGGCAGGAAAGCCAAGGAGACTATTACCTCCAATAAACTACCAAAAAGCCAGAGGTGGAGCTGTTCCTCAAGGGATAGAGTGCTAGACTTGAGATGACAGTGCCCAGGCCCTGAAAGCACAGCAATCAAGCCTGACTTCAAGTCCTAGGACCAGAACACACACACACACACACACACACACACACACACACAAGCAGTTGTGATGCGGCCAAATAAAAAAGATGCATGTAAAAAAATCAACTTATCCTGAAACCAGAGCTTCTGAGAATGATTGCTTTATAATACCTCCCTAGAACTCCTAAGAATTATCCAGTGATGGAAGACAAATCCTCTCTGCAGAACAGAGAGAACAGAACTTGCCAATGAGAACAATGACACACAGAAGCTTACAAAAATCATCCTCACTTTGGCACAGCAGCATTTTGGGTCATTTCTGCTTGGTGGTCTCAATCTAAGGTGCTGATCTCTACAGAAGTTTCAAAAGCAATTCCTCGTGAAAAGCCATAAGGGAGAAACTTTTCACACTTCATTTGTTTGTTGGTGGAAATAGAGGCTTTCAGACACCAGTCTCATATTAAAAAAAACCAACTTTGAACTATGAAATGGAAAGATCTTGGTGATAATATTACTCACAAACTTATATCTAAGGAAAACTGAGGAAATTATCCAACAGATCTAGTGCTCTTCTCCATCTTTGTATAGGGGCCATCATTTTGCATTCAGATTGTGGCAGTTATCTCTTATTGATTATCTTTTATGCTCTCTGAAAGTCAATTGTTTTAATTATGTAGCCAAAAATTAACTAGGACATCTGATAAGGTGTGAAACCATATAAAATGAACATTGATCATCTAGCTGAAATTAAGATGTGCTTAGAATTAGGAACTCATTCAGCAGTATACAGCAGCAGGGACACTCCCAAGAATGGAAGATAAACTTTTCATCATCACTTTCAAATTCCTAAAGGTTGTTACTTTTTTAAAGGAATCGTATCTCTTACATCATAAGTGGTAGAATTTAGGTGTATTAGAGGAAAATACAGAGCCGCAGCTTTTAGAATATTTGAAGAAAAAACTTCATAATGGCCACAGGAAGATAAAACTGATTGACCTGGGAAATAATCTGCTAGAGGTGCTTACCTGAAGAGAGTTCGGCCACTTGGTGGAGTTGTTGTAGAAGGTATTCAGGTATTGCCATAGAGGGTTGATGACTCTGACCTTGAGGGTGCCTTTGAACTTAAAGACTAATCTTAGTCGGCTGGCACCTGCTGTCAGGTAGGTTAAAGCATTTGGAAAAAATTGTAAGAAATAATCATTAATTTCAAACAAAGGAATCATCTCTGAAATCACACTGAAGAGAGGCCTTCATCAGACTCTCCTTGTAAAAATGGGTAGATTCAGGCCACAAGTGTTCAAATGAACTTCCCAAAATCAGTCAGCAAAACTGCCATCAGGTCAGAGCTCAGATTTCAAGAGAGAGATAAGACATGTGTGTGTACACCCCAAGGAATGCTTCAAAGAAAACTCTTCTTTAGAAAGAGAGCCGCAATAATCTCTTTTCCTGCATCTTATTTACTTTGTAAATATAAACATATCTGACTTTTTCAACTAATCAATTGGTCCATGGTGAGCCAGAAGGAAGGAAGCAAGGAGCACAAGGTTTTTGACTGCACAGTGCTGCTCTTAAGTTTCAGAGGAAAAGATGAACCTGAAACAGTCAGATTAAGATCTCAGCATGGCTGCAGAAGATCATTCTTAACTTGAATTAATACCCTGGGAGGTATTTGACAGCAAACTTGAAGCTTCTAGGGGAAATGAAGAAGCCAATTTTAGGGGGACAAAAAGCAAAGGGCGTCTTGAAAATACTTCCCATGGCCCTGGTGCAGAGGAAGGAGACTGACTACCCCAGCCCTGTCTGACTGTGGGCAGAGACAACAGAAGTCCCTGCCACCAGGACTTTTTTGGATTTGTAACATAGCCAAGAGGTATCAGAACAACTGTGAGAAAAATCACTGATGGAAACAACTTTACAGAGTGGAATGAATTGAGCAAACTGCACACGTAGCATCCTAAAACCTCTGTGACAGAAGGAAATGATCAATCTGTTCTAAGACTCCAGGATCAAGTGAGAATTCACATCTGTAGACACCAAGCCCCAGCCCTCTAGAGCTTCTTATTGGAAGCCGTACCAGGAACGTACGGGGCTTGTCAATAAGGTGAATGAATGAAATCCTAACACACAGACACTGCCAAAGATTGTGTCCCCCAAATCAGGAACTGTCATAAGCACAACTCAGACAATTCTCATTGAATTCTCTGTATTAGGAGAATATTACACATTTTACATCCATCTTTAAATTGTTAATATAGAAGAAGACCAAGATCAAGACCATGTATAACTTAACCATGTTTCTTTTGGCTTCCTTCTTTTCCTCCTTCCTTCCTTCCTTTCCTCCCTCACTGCCTTCCTTCCTTTCCTTCTTTCTTTCTTTCCTTCTTTCCTTCCTTCCTTCCTTCCTTCCTTCCTTCCTCCCTCTCTTCCTTCCTTCCCTCCTTTTCTTTCTTTTCTCTGTGTGTGTGTGTGTGTCTGTCTGTCTGTCTGTCTGTGTCTGTGTCTGTGTCTGTGTCTGTGTCTGTGTGTATGCCAGTACTAGGGCTCAAAATCAGGGCCTGGACTCTATTCCTGAGATTTTTTTTTTGCTCATGACTAGCACCCTAACACTTGATCCATAGCTCCATTTTTGGCTTTTTAGAAGTTAATTAGAGATAAGAGGCACAGGAGCTGGCTTGGAACTGCCATCCTCAGATCTCAGCCTCTTGAATAGCTAGGATTGCAGGCATAAGCCACAGCATCTGGCTAGCTCCTATCCCTGTTTTTCCCCCTGTATGAAGCCCATGATTGTTGAAGTGGCATAAATTTATTTAAAAATAAACACCATTTCTTGATATTCCTTAGTTATAAGAATCTGTAAATTACCACTAGCTTTCTCTTCAAATATAATTCAACACAGGGTAGTTACGTGTGAAAAATGTGGGGTGTTTAAGTAGATGTCATTTTGGAAACTTGTCTTTGGCATTAGTAGTCAAATGGTTTTGCTTCTCCAGGATTCAATTTCTTCCCATACAAAATGGAAGTAAATGACCTCTACTTCCACAATGCTAGAACTGTAATGAGAATTTTTTAAGTATATACAAAAAGTGTCTAGAATACCATTTACTACAAAAGTTGTAAACGTTTACTGCAAGAGTGTTTAATAACTGATGCAAGTTGCCATTACCAAAAAATGATTTGTTTTATTTCTTTGTTAAGACTCGAGTGAAGAACTCACATTTGCTAACTTGAAGAGATCAGAGCTCTGAATTGGGCCCTCTGGGGATTCAGGCAGGATTGCAGTTCTCAGACAGAATGTATCAGTTAACTCTAGACCAGCACCTTAGTAATTTAGACTCCTGTTTGGACTTGCTCTCCTGTAAAATATCATGGAGTATAATTATGTTGTTTAATTGAATATACCATTGTTAACCTGGTGGGTAATTTTCTCAACATGTTAATATTTTCTGTCACTTTATTTTATTTTTCACTTCAGCTTAATTTAGCCGTGGGCTTTCTACTACTGCAACGTGAGGGTGGGGTTTTCCCCAGTTTCTCGGTGCTGCTAAATTGCATGATTTTTCTTCATCTCTGCTCAGAAAAGGAGAGTGAGAAATGAAAAAGTACATTCAACAAGATCCTTACCATTTCTGGGGCCAGTGGGTTTTTCTGTCTGTTTAATTCAGGAGGGAGGGTTGTACTATAAGAGCTTGTTATATTTCAATTGTAAAGGTGATGTACAGAGAGGTTACACTTACATAAGTTAGTACATCTCTTTTTGAACAATATCACCTCTTCCCTCATTCTCCCAGTTTTTCCCTCCCAAACTCTGTCCCCAACAAGTTGTATAGTTTGTTTTCAAAGTACTGTCTAGTTTGTATCATTGCTGACTTAGTTCATCCTTTGTCCAATCATTCCTAATAGAACTGAATAAAGTTTGTATAAACGAATAAGGAACTTATTAGAGAAGAACTACAGAGATTGTAAAGACTAAGGAGTGTAGATCTGAAATTTTAATTGTCCTGAGTCTCTAAGCCCTTATTGCCAAAGGAGGCTGGGTTCAGAGGTCCTCCCACAAGCCAGGGGAGAACCTAGTTTTACATAACTGAGGGTTTTAAAAGTTTTAAAGTACTAATGCAGAGTAAACGAAACTACCACGAAACAGTGATCAACAATTTGAGTTTAGAGTTATCTAATGCCCATTTTATGTTATTTTTACTACAGATACCTTTTTAAAACTGATTGAAATATACACTGAAAAGTGATTTATGTTTTCTGCATTCTCAGTAGCCAATAGTGGGAAATAAGATACTGTTGGAATCAATTCTTAATTTCTTTTCCATTTTTGGTGGAAAGGGGGCGATTTCATGCTTTCATTGGGATTGAGTAGTATTCAATATCTTAAGTTCAAAGTTAGATAAATGAATAGTGCTATTAAAATGGAATAAAATTTAAAATAGAGCCAGGCAATGGTGGCTCAGTTCTGTTTTCATAAGTACTCAGGAGTCTGAGGTATTAAGATTGAGGTTAGAAGCCAACCCAGGCAGGAAAGTCTATGAGCCACATCACCAATGAACCACCAAAAAATCCAAAGTGGAGCTGTGGCTCACATGGTAGAGGACTTGCCTGGAGCACAAAAACTCAGGGACTGAGCTCAAGCCCTCAAACTAGCACAAAAATGTTGAAATAGCAATGAAAAGGCAAAATTGTCCTGGAAAAGAATATTACCTTTTCTCAAAGCAAAACACTCTCTTCCCCTTCTCACCCTTCCCTTACTTTAAAAAAAATTTTTGGTCTATATTATGAGTTCTTAAAGGAACTTTTTACAGCAATATTTTGTCCCAAGAATTGTGAGCTTAAAATCTACTATGAAAGTGGTATTGATGAGCTGCCCAGGGCACTGGGGCTGCTGAGAAAAGTTCTTAGTGAATTCTTGGGTTAGGATCAGGAGAAGTCTGTCAAATAAAAGTCTCTCCAAAATAATGGACTCCAGCCCTTGAGAAAACCCAGCTAGACTTGATTTCTCCCTGGAATAAATGGTCAGTCTGCATATCTGAGAAATCTTCTCTTATTTTTTCCTTGCCTTTACAGAAGCTTTAGTTGGGACTTTAATAACAAACATGCTCTGTCAATGTAAAAGCCCTCATTACCATTTCTATGATTAAAATTTTCTATCTGTCTTCTCATTGGAATACCTCACTTTCACGTTTAACTTTTATTCAAAGTTTCCAGGGTTTGTTGTTTAACAAATGGTAAAAAAAAAAAACTTTACTTAGAAATTTTTCTAAAGGAAAAACTATGAAATCCTTGAAAGAATTTCAGAAATAGCTTTCCTATCATTTATTTAGAGATAGTTATGTTTATTAAAAGCATTCTTAAAAGTACAATTAAACACTGAGCAAGAATACTTTATCGGTCTATTTCTAGTAATATAATGTCTCTTTGTGCATTCAATTTTCTCCAAACTCCATTGCCTTTGCCAAATCATTATTGATAGTTTGCCAGAAGGAATAAAAGAGAGGAAGGAGAAATGAACTAATATGTATTGAACACAAACTGTTTGCAAGGTTCTGTAATGAATACTTTACGTCCATTATTTGATTAATTCCATTCATATTGAACAAACCAATAGCCTCCTAGGAGCTAATGAGTGACTCAAAATTAGTCACACAGCTGTCAAAGATAGAGATGGAGTCTGTATGATTTTTACCAATGTTTCAGCATTTCCCCTGACCAGACTCCTTGCTCTATCAAGTGATGACCTTGAATACTAAGCATGTGAGAGATGGAGTTGCTGCAGACTCAGTAATTACAGGGAAAATAAGTGAGCCAAGGTCACAATGGGGGAGAGCTTGTTTGAGAACCAAAAGAAACCAGAGGGAATGATAGGGCTGAGAACTGAGCTGCATTCAGACCACACAAGACCATATGGACCATGGAAAGACTTTTGGTTTTTTCTCTGAGGGAAAGACACAGCTATGAATGGGTTCCCCATGATTATGACAGGAACACAACAGAGATGTAAGAAGATGTCTCTGAATACCAATTAGAAAACACATAAAGAAGAAAAGCTATTGAGTTAGAAGTCTCTGGAAGAGGTTTACGAAAAAGGTGATGATGACTTGGACTTTTCAGCTGGTTGTGGGGAAAGCAGAAAGATTTAAGACAGAAGAAAACTCATCTTCGCAGTGACTGAGTGGGTAGAATCAAAAGGAAGAGGACAATGTCAACTATGCCATCAGTCTGTATCATACCAATTAAAAAGAATGTGGAATTAATCAGCCTGTTTTGATTAAAAGTCTTTGAATTTTGGACTGTAGCTCACCCTGAAGGATTTTTTTAATCCAGTAATCTGCAATTAGTCGAAGTAGACTAAAGAATTCCCCAATGTATCTCAGTGATACGCAAGTTCTTTTGAGAAGTCATTCGAGAACCAATGTTCCTGTCTAACCCATCATTAGCACTGGAATTCTTAGAATCTCAAAAACAGAAAACAATTGAGCCTCTTTTTAACAGTTTAGAAATATAGGCCATTACACATAGTTGACTGTATTCATGTCATTATTTATGTCCTTTCTGGGAACAAAGATGTGAACTCCAAAGAAATTGGACGCACATGGTAAAAACAAGGAAATACCGACTGTCATGAATTTAAGAAAGATTGAAAGTGAACAGAGGAAATAATAGAACTAAGAATTAAGATACAAAATACTATGCAAGATAGATAAAGAGGTTTTAAAAATCAACTCATATTGAAAAATCCAATTAAGGAATAAGAAAACACATGAATAGAGCATTTGCTGAAGGAGATACACCGATGGCAAATAAACACATGAAAAGATGATCAACATCATTAGCTATTAAGAAAATATAAATTACAACTACAATGAAATAACATTATACAGCCTATAAGGATGGATAAAAATTTAACAAGTAATAAAAGCACTAATGAGAATGAGGAGAAACTGAATCACTTTTTATGTGGTTAGTAAGAATGTAAATTGGAAAACAGTTTGCTATTTTAGTACAAATCAAATAAAAACAACAAGCCAGATGCTGGTGGCTCATGCATGTAATCCTGCCTACTCAGAAGGCTAAGGTCTGAGGATTGTAGTTGGAATCCAACTCCTGCAGAAAAGTACATGAGATTCTTGTCTTCAGTTAACCACCAAAGATGCAGAAGTGGAGCTATGGTTCAAGTGGTAGATTGTTAGCCTTGTGCAAAAAAAGCCTAGGCCCTGAGTTCACACTCTAGGACCAGCATACACACACACACACACACACACACACACACACACACACATACTATATCTATCTTATCTATCTATCTATCTATCTCTATCTATCTATATACCAAAAAGGAGCCCCCTCCCAATTTTCCACTGCCCCATGCTTTAGAAATTTCACTTTTGAATAATAAAAATCTTTATACCTTAACTAGGTCTGATTTTGATATTCTACTATGATTTTGCAAGCAACTGCCATTGAAATGACTAGATAAATATTACATGGGCTCTTTGTGATTTCTTTCTTTTTTTGTTTTTTGGTTGTGCTTTTTTTATTTTGGGGTATTTCTTTTTTTAAATGGAGCAGGTAACCATTTCATTGTTTCAATTGACATCATGTCCCATGTTCAGTGGATAACTTCTAGATGCCTCTCTAGAGTCCAGCTCTTCATCTATTTTTCAAGACTTCATCTAGAGAATGTAGAGGGAAAAGATAGAGGGCAGCCCATGAGAGGTGACATTCAAACTCAGATCTCAAAGGGAAGCATCCATGCAAGAAAACAAGCCACACGAGCAGTCCAATGGAGAAAGCATTCCAGCCATGGTGAACTTCAAGGAGAAAGGAAAAAAGTGTACTAGGATCACTAAAGATACTAAGAAAAAATACTTGGAAACCCACAATCCTTGGTCCTCGACTAGCTCTGATACTTTACACTGTTCTTCAAATTTAGAGAAGTAAATTAATCTCTCTGAGCCTCTGTTCTCTTATCTCTGAAATAAGAGTCATTACATCTTCCTTAAAAGGTAGCTGAAGGCCAGGTGTTGGTGATGCATACTGTTCATACTAGCTGATTAGAAAGCTGAGAGTGAATGGAAGCCAGCTACGCTACAAAGTGTGTTAGACCCTCATCTCAACTAATAACAGGGTACTGTGGCATGTACCCATCATACAAGCAATGTGAAAAATATAAATAAGAGATAATAGTCCAGCCCAATTCAAGCAGAAAACAAGACCCTATACAGAAAAATAACCAGAGCAAAAGTAGCTGTAGGTAAGGCTAAGTGGCAAAGTGATTGCCTGGTAAGTGTAAAATACTGAGTTCATTATTATAATTTTTTTTGTTATTCATGGGGCTTGAATTCAGGGCCTGGGTGCTGTCCGCTGTCCCTGAGCATTTTTGCTCAAGACCAGTGCTCTATTATTTTGAGCCACAGCGCTACTTCCAGTTTTCTGGTGGTTTACTGGAGATAAGAGTCTCACACAGCACCGGTGGCTCATGCCTGTCATCCTAGCTACTCAGGAAGCTGAGATCTGAGGATCACAGTTCAAAGCCAGCTGGGGCAGGAAAGTCCTTAAGACTCTTATCTCCAATAAACCACTAGAAAACTGGAAGTGGCACTGTGGCTCAAGCAGTAGAGTGCTTGCCTTGAACTGAAGAGCACAAGGACAGCGCCCAAGCCCAGAGTTCAAGCCCCATGACCGACCAAAAAAAAAAAAAATCTCACGCACTTTCCTGCTCAGACTGGCTTCCAACTATAATCCTCAGATCTCAGCCTCCTGAGTAGCTAGGATTACAAGCATGAGCCACTGGTGCCCAGTTACTCATTTTTTTTAAAGGGAAAAAAGAGGTTGTTGAAAGGCAAATAAAATGAAAATAAATGAATAAATCAAATAACATGAAATGTATATGTGTGAAAATAGAGTTATTAAACCTGTTTAAAAATGCTTAAAAGGCTTGGGGGTAGTGAAGATAAGAAAGACTATTAGATACATTATAGAGATCAAAGTATGTTGTATGAATGCATAGAAAATCATGATGAAAGTCACTTGTATATTTATATGTTAATAAAAGAGAGAAAAAGGATGAAGTACATGGTACGCCTAGAACAGTATGGGAACAAAGCTGTGTATATAGAAACTCTCACAAGTACAGTGTGTTTGGAATACCAATACTGATAACATATTATAAGAATAATTTTTAGGAATAATTGTTAAGCATTATTAATAACGATCCAGAATAACTCCATTATTTTTATATTATTATTACTGTTTGGTTATAAAAGGGCTTGTAACCAAGACCTTAGGTTTGCTAACACGAAACTCTACAGCTTGAACTACATCCCCAATCCTTTCGCTTTTAGTTTATTTTTCAGATAGGGTTTCTTCCTTTTGCCTGGGCCATCCTCAGCCTATGATCCTACCAACTTTGCCTCCTGAGTAGCAGGGATTATAGGAATGTACCTCCATGGCTGGCCCTGTAGACAATGTTACTAACATTCTTCAGCAATCCCAGGACCTCCTTTACCACAACATCCTTAAAATTGCTTAAGATACAATCAGATTCCAAAGAATTGGCAAATAGAGCGGCGCTTATCTTCCGTGGGGAATATTTAGAGACCACTTCACAGCTGAGGCACATTACCAGTGCTGTTTAACGTCCTTCTGGTTCTCAGGAAGAGCGATAGTGTTGTTTCTAACCCTGGGCATGTGGAAACCTCTTGAAGCTCTCCCTGGTGGGAACAGGAAGCAGTAAATAAGAGAGGCCCTGTTAAGGAGGTCGCCAAAGGAGGCTAGAGGGCATCTTCAAAGGCTTTTGGTGCCCAGAGCTGGCGCTCTGCAGCACAGTCTACCTTTCTATTGTAAATATTTCCTCAAAAGGATCACAAGGTCCAACACAGAAGGTGGATTGTTAATGACTTTCAGAGGACATTGCCACCGCTATGAGGCGATCGGCGGATGACCCCTGCATGGGCAGAATGCTTTTTATTAAGAAGAAACGCTCACCCTGCCTCCCTGGTCAAGAGGGTTTGGTCTCAGGGCCCTGCTGCCTCTCTTTCCAGTTCCAGGAGAGCCATTGATCACCAGTGAGCGGGGACCTTTGATAGGTGGTTCAGGCCAGGTTGAGGTTTGTCACGGACGATTTGATTCTGAAGTGTAGTGTATGAATGAAAGAAAAAAAAGAGCACTTCCCCCTCATCTGCTTCTGTGTGAGTGGAAAGTTAAACAAGAAGAAAATGAGCAATGTGAAAATGAATGAAAAATGCATGTTTAGAAAGGGTGTGATGCTTCTAACACAGCTGCTTGTTGCACGCTGAGGGCTCCTCCCTCCCTTTCTAGCCTTATTCATCCCTTGCTCCATCTGGAAACTTCCTAACAGGACAAAGCGTGTGGCTGGATTATCTATCTGTTACCTTCCATGGACATCTCACTGCAGCTGTGAAGTCTGACCACCATGAGCAAGGGCTGCCTTGCCTGCTCTGTCTCTGTTGGACTCATTCTTTCCTTTAGGCTGGGTCTGTGAATCCCAATAGGTATGGCAAGTTCTAGGAATATACAAAAATAAATAAAAATCTAACACACTTTCTGGTTTACTGGGAGATTTTAAAATTTTAAAAATTCCCTAAATTAGAAAACAATTGCTATATGGTGCCATTAAACACCATTTCCTCCTGTATTTAATTGCCTATTGCAGATTCTGGCTGCCTGAATTCCAGCAACCTTTCTCTTCAAATTGGACAGGAAAGTTTAAGAAGAAGCGGTAGAAACTTTGGAGACTTCATACCTGCTCTTCTATTTTATCCATTTCTTCCTGTTTATGCTACTTGGAATGCCAGGAAATGTACTTTGTAGAAGCATCTACAACATGGAATGGATCCTAGTATGTGTCTCCCAAATGAAGCTAAAATGAAGAATATAGGATTTCATCATGCATCATAAAGTAAAATAATGACAAGAGATAACTTAGTTGATAAAGCTGTTCTGCAGCATGTTGAGTATAGCTATGGCATCATATAAGAACAGACAAAGCTGGTTTCTATAACAATCTATCACACTGAAATCTCCTATCATCAACATGTCATTGACACTGATCACCATAATGGAGACCTCGAATAAATTGTCAAGCAATTAAGAGAGGTCAGATTTGATCTCAACTTATTTATAAACTCTTGGGACTGGACACAGACTTAGAAATTATCTGATCCAGGAATGGCAAATATGTGTAGGTTTGTAGACACTCTTACTTCCTAAGTCCCTGGCAGACATTGAGAATCAATCAGGAGTCTCTTGTCATGGAGCCTGGCTACAGATTCACAACATTTCTCAAAAAAAAAAAAAAACAGTCAAAATGATCATGCTAAGACAATGTCATAGATTTTTGATTCACTTCAACCATAAGTTCCAGGAATTAATATCTTTTGCAATATTTTTAAAAGAACACATCAGGTTTCTGATTGAGCATGTCTGAGATGAAGTATTCTGTAAGTAGCTCACTTATCACATTATTTAATATGCATGTCACTAATAAGAGTTACAGCAACCAAATATTGTGACCTTTACAAGATTGCTATGGAGGTATGATCTACCTCATGACATAAATAGGAAAAACCAAAATATAAAACAAGAGCACAAAGTAGGCAGCACATAGCTTGGCCTAGTAAATGCTTTAAAAGGAAAATTGAATCAATATTTGAAAATTAGGAGGTTTTTTTGCCTAAAAATGTGACTTCACTACTATTCTAAAATAATAATGATGGGCTGGGAAGGTGGCTTGGTGGTAGAGTGCTTGCCTTGCATGCATGAGGCCCTGGGTTCAATTCCTCAGCACCACATACACAGAAAAATAAAAAGCCACAAGTGGTGCTGTGGCTCAAGTAGTAGAGCGCTAGCCTTGAGCTGAAGAGCTGAGGGACAGTGCCCAGGCCCAAAGTTCAGGCCCCACAACCGACAAAATAATAATAGTAATAATAATAATGAACTTATTTTTACATGGGGCAAGAATTGCCCTTGATTCAAAAAACGTGTACTTATTAATAGCTGTGTATGTAGAAGTTTAGCACAATCTCTGCTAGAGTTGTTCATGCTTTACTAGAATACATTCTCATTTCTACCTGATTTTTACACAAGTTTCCCGAAGTGTTCCTTGTCAACATTAAGACTGACTTCTCCGTGTTTCTCAAGGCTTTTTACTGGCCTTTTAAAATTGTAATTTCTATGGTGGTTGTAGAGTAAATATACTAAGGGGTTGCAGTTACAAGAATCAGGTAATGGGAACAATTCTGTATGAACCACGTGCTTACTTCCCTCACTATCTCCCAGTTTTTCCCTATTCCCACCCACAATCTGCTTTCATCTCATTTGAATGCCACTCTATTTTATTCTCACATTGTTAAAACAATAAAAATTGGTGGGTGTGGAGGGAAACTAGAACTCTGGAGATAGGAAAACCTTGGAAAGGTTGTCTTCTTTCTGCAGCCATCAGAAGTCTAGGGCATTTGCAGACCATTTTCAGAGGAGTCTGACGCCCTAGGTTTACATCTGCAAAAGAAGGTTGATAGCAGCCAGAAAAAATAGCAAAAGTTTCAGCAGAAATTCAGGTGAACATATTAAAGCAATGTTTTTCCATTTTGATCTAGTTTCTTGTTTTTAAAACATTAGTAGATGATCTACTACAAGGCTCGCAGCATCATTTAACATATTGAGAAACAAGGCCATTCATGAATGAGACATGCTGGATCTCAATAAAATCTGATTGCTTTTATCAAGATGTTTTAAACACTTACTTTGTTGTAATCTCTTGTGTTTTTTTCTCGTGCTTATCTCATTATCTGACACACAAGCTGAGCTTAATAAACATGTGGCAAGTTATTTAACTGCATGACTAGGGGTGGTGGGACCTAGAGAAATCAGGAACTGGTGGAAGGAAGTTTGGGTAATTGGAGCATATTTTAGAAGGGGACATTGAGACCCCAGTCTCCTCTCCATCTCGTGTCCTGTGTGATGATCTGAGTCATTTTCATTTCACTGCCCACCATGATGTTCTGCTTCTGCATAGCCCTGCAAACAACATATCCAACTGGTCATGGACTTAAAAATGCTGATGCCCCTGAGACAAAATAATCATTGTCTCCTTATAAGCTTAATTACCTCAGGTATTTTGTCATAGAGATGGAAAACTGACTAATACTTTATTGTGTATCTTTAGCTCACCTTCCATGATCTCTTGCAAATGTTACGTCATAATCTATCACCAGGCTACCAAGACATGTGAAAAATGTTACCCCTTGACAAACATGTAGTTCAGGGCTGGGAAGGTGGCTCAGTGGTAGAGCACTTGCCTTGCATGCCTGAGGCCCTGGGTTCGATTCCTCAGCACCACATAAGCAAAAAGAAAAAAAGCCAGAAGTGTCACTGTGACTCAAGTGGTGGAGCGTTGGCCTTGAGCTGAAGAGCTGAGGGACAGTGCCCAGGCCCAGAGATCAGGCCTCACGACCGGACCCAAAAAACAAAAAAGACAAATACGTAGTTCAAGCTAAACTAAGTGATTCATTTGATGTCTTATATAACATTGAGGGTGAAGAAAAGATGGAAGAGTCTAGAGCCAATTTTTGTTAAGTCCTATGTCCTTGAGAGGTAGTGAAGTGGAATAGAATGGCTACGGAGTTTGAAACAAACTCTAGGCCTTGTCTTTACTAGGTAATTTCTCCTGTGACAAGCATCTCATTTGATTTTGCTGTTAGCATGTTTCACTGTCTTTCATGTACATTGTAATTTTGGTTGATAATAACAACTGCCTACAATTTTATTATATTGAAACTCTTCTGCACATAGTGAACAAATTGATTTTGGTAATTCTGAGCCATCTTTCCCTTCATAACACAGGCTCACATATGGGTGTAACAGGCATACAGGTTAAGGGTAGGATAAATCTACCAGAGGACCGCATGTTGTTTTCCATGTTTCAAAAAGCTAAAGCAGAATTCTTTCCCTGGATTCATTATTAAAATAAATTAGCTCTTGTGAACTGGCTCAATTCTTCTTGGCTAATACTTTGAGATATTTTGGCTTATTAACATGACTGTTTGTGAAGTAGAAAGTAGAAATACTAACCCAGGATCATCTTGATCATTGAGATTCACAGAGGGAGAGAGCGCAGGACAGACAGAGACAGAGAGGAAAAGAGAGAAAGAAACAGGAAGGAAGAGAGAAAAGAGACATGGTTGAGAAACAAAGAGAAGCAATTGATTCTATTAGGGAGGGTAAAGCAGGAAGGGAGACAGAAGCGATAGCAGTGAAAAAACTGACACTTCTGTTATGCCTTGAAAGATGAGTAAACTGTCACCATGGCAAGACGAAATGACAGTCACTTTAGCCAGAAGAAGCCCGAGAGGCACAGAAGCGAAAACCACCATCATTCTAGGAAACAGTCAGTATTATCACAGCAGAACATAGCAAGGCTGTAAGTGGAAGGAGATGTGGTAGGAAAGGGGTTTCCAATCCTCAGGAATGAAAAATAAAGGAAGGAGGAAAAGGTCAAAGAGCCAGAGTGAAGGACACAGCAGAGACTGAGGAACAATTAGGAGAAGCATTGTAGTGAAGTGCACCGATGAGTCTGGCATTCATATCTCCCTCTACAACCAAGTCCAGTAAGAAACATGTATGTCAAGGTTGACCAGGGAAAAGTGTGGGTAGCAGAAGAACCATAGAGGCTTTTCCATTTCAAAGTCATATGTACTCTCATACCATCAGCAACCCTGAGACACTGTGCTTGACTACCACTAGAAATAAATTCTCTTGTGTTTGCTTTCAAATTGGCCTCTTCCTTTGTGCTTAATCTTCAAGAGTTTGAATGACACAGTTACTATCTTCTCCTACTCCCAGAATACTTGAAAGGGTCTATATAAGAATGGAGACATACAAGACACTTTGTTGAAAACAAACTTTACAACTTCCGGTGGGGGGAAGGAGGAGTTGGGGAGCTGGGGAGGGAAGGGATGGTGGGGAAAAACAAAGGAAGGGGTAACAATGCTCAATAGGAACTGTGCTCATTACCTTACTTATGTAACCATAACCCCTCTGTACAGTATCTTTACAATAAAAAATATTTAAATAAAAGAATGGACAGCACAGCAGATAGTGACTGCAGCCAATTCTGCCTAAACAGACCTATAATTTTGTCAAGACACATTGAAATTTGTTTTCTTAGTGGTTTTCTTTTATTGAAATATGTGTGATGGGAGTCGATATTGAATATTTACATGCTAGAATATTAGAGAGATTGAGGTTACAATACTATCTGCAGCATCTGTACTACTGTTAAACTTCTCTGAAAATCAAGTTTCTCATTTATAAAAGGAAGACATTCATATATTTGCAAAACTTTATTATAAAGATTAAATGTAATCTCTATTGTAATGTCTGTACTTCCTACTGCACAATCAACTGTAAGATCACCATAAGTAAAAAGTACATTACTTTTTGCCTACACTAAATTTCATATGAAGTGAAAATAGGCCCCAAATACATTCAGCTCAGTTGTGGAGCAGATAAGAAGTGACTGGTGACTTTGGAGAATTTCCCAGGATGGCTGGGGCAGAAATGGGAAACCCCCAAATGCATGTCAGAGAACAAGTCTTCAGAAAAGTTTCACAGAGCTTTTGACTAATACCTTGTCTCCATTATTTCCCCTGTACCCATCTTACCAACCATGTCAGAACCCTTTGCTAGTACTCGAGTCTTTAGGGGAAAGGAAAACAACATATTTTCTCTAATCATAAAAATTTCTGCCTTGTGTGTGTGTGTGGGAGGCTGGGAAGGGATGTGAAGGGTAAACAAAGGAGGAGGCTGCAATGTTTGATAAGAAATGTATGCATTATCCTGCCCATGTAATTGTAACCCCTCTGTACAGTGTGTTCACAAAAAATAAAATAAAATAAAGAGAAAAAAAAATTTCTGCCTCAGCGTTATTGCTAAGCTAGGCTGATTCACAGAGCTGCTTCCTGGTTAAAGACTGGTCAGAACCAGTGGGAAAAATCCACTAGTTTGTCATAGGCACTAATTCATCAGTGCTGGAGCCAATTGGAAATGACAAACATTGTGATTCCACTTTGAACAATCATTGATACAATAGAGATGTCGATTTGGGAAGTTTACCTCTGCTTTGGTTGAAAATGGAATTAACCAAATAAAGTGTACATGGGAAAATCAAAGATCTCAGTAAATAGACACAGGGCTTCCAAGGTGGGGCTAATTCCTCAAGGCATGCTACAGGTCCATAGGTAAGCAATTGCTTCTGAGGAGGAATTCTAGAACCTGAGGAGTGCATTCTAGAACCTTCCGCCCTCTACTTTGTAGTTCAAGCAGCACCTCTCAAGAAACCACCACACTGGTGGGATAAGGAAATGTGACAGCTCAGCTGTTACATACTTCTAGATCTGTTTCTTGCATTCCTGGTAGTACTTAGTTCCTGGATGGATAAATGTAGCTAAGACCTTCTTATGTGGTGATTTGACTGGCTCAGTTCATCTAAGCTACACAATTCCCAATGGCCTCCCCAGCCAGTTAGCTAGAGTTCAGGATCCCAACTGGGCCATTTGGTGCTGAATGTAGGGAAACAGTCTAAATGTTAGAGATAAACTATAGAGGGGGAAAGATAATAGTTTCATAAATTACTCTTGGGTCTCCAACTTGAACTCTTCAACCGTTTCCCAGTGTTCATGCAAATTCTGAACATAGTCGATTCAGTTGGCACAGCATCGACCTCCATCTGATTTTTCTCTGTGTGCTTCCTGGTGACCTAGACAAAACCTTGCTTTGGATTTCAGTTATTCCTTTGTCCTCATTCTTTCTTCTCAGGATGATCCTGTGTTTAATTTTTTTTTTTTATATTTTTAAGTAGCTGTACAAAGGAGGTGCCATTTAACAAAGCAATTTATAAATACAATACAACTTGATCGTTGTTACCCACTCCAACATTCTCCCTTCTGCTTCGACCCATCCCTTTCCTTGCTTTTCTTAATTTTGTGGTATATACAATGACTTGTTGATTGTATTTTCACTTCCTTTAGTAACTCTCATCCCCTTTCAGATATCAGCTCTAGACTTCTCCAAGGAATCTTTCTTGGAGGCCATTTAGGCTATTTTTGTTTGACTTTGTTTTTACTTACCATGTCACTTCTCTTGCTAAGAAAAATGTAATAAGTTAATTGGGGGAGATAAAAATGGCATTGTACAAAGTCAGTGTTTGTTTCCTTGGCAATAGAAGTCATCAAGGAAAAATGTGGCTTCGATGCCGTCATTGTTAACGTAATTGACCTCAAGAATAGGGCGAGTTTTTAAAATAAAGAAATAATAGGTTAGCATGTATTTTCTTTTCAAATAATATATTTTTACCTTTCCTGACTTTTTATACCAAAAAAGGCCCAAGGAAATGGATTGTAAACCTGACAGAAAAGCCTAGAGATTCTTCATGCTTCGCAATCTCAGGTGTATGACTCACCGGCAAGGATGAGATGTCTGAAATGCGTGTATGCATTCTGTTTCTTAGTGATTTTATTGAGATGTGCTTTATGCACCATAAAATTCACCTATTTAAACTATATGACCATTGGTATTTCAGTATATTTACAGAAGCTTACAACCATCATCAATTTTCAAACGCAGCCTTATAGGCTATTGTAGTACATTTTCTTTTTTCCAGATTTTAAAAAAATTATTATCTCTAAGTAGTTGTACAAAGGAGTTGCCATTTAACAAAGCAGTGTATGAATACTATATATCTTGAGCAATGTCTTCAATGTTCTCATCCATCCCTCCACTACCCACCCATTCCCTTATAATTTATATCTTCTCTTCTTTCAGAGCATATAGCAGGCAACAAAGTCATTCAGAGTCTTCAGCCCTTTGGTACTTAAGGAAAACTTTGGGTGCCTAACCTGTAAGAGTCAGATAACTGACACACTCTCCCATACCCATTTAGGATTTCTTCCAAAAGACTGCTGGACAAAGAGGAGACATTGCAGTGTGAAACCACAGATCATGGGCCACAAAAGAAGAGTGTTCTTCCACCAGTGAGCAAACTCCAGGACTGACATGGAGTTCTATCTACCTACTCACACAAGGGGTCTTCAAAATGCCAATCTTGAGAGCCTCAGAATAGTTCTGCTGAACGTCTAAGCTCAAATGTTCTAAGAAACACATTGAGATATAAGAAACATGTGCAAAAAGCTGCTTGGAAAATGTCCTGGGAAACATGGCCTGCAAGAAGTGAGGGAAGCAGAATTGAGCAGAAGGAAAGCTCCATGGTAATTACAGTAGAGAATCCAGCTAACCTTCCAGAAGCTTGGGGAGGGAGAGTATTTCAGAATTGTCCGATTGAGAAAAATCATGAGCCCTTTGTCTCCCTAGGCCTGACTTACTTCACTTAGCTTCCTTTTCTCCAGGTCTATCCATTTCTCTGCAAGTGACGTAATATTCTTTCTCGTGGATGAGTAAAATTCCATGGTGTATGAACACCACATTTTCTTGATCCGTTCATCCCGTGAGGGACATCTGAGCTGGTTCCATACCTTGACTATCTTGAACAGTGCTGCAACGAATGTGGTGATGGGAGGAGGAATGGGGTGAATACCTTATCTATACAGATCATCCGGCTGTGAGGACTCACATCTGGACCTAGAGCAGAAGCCTGCACATCGTCTGGAGATGTGGGTTCTTTGAACAGGACATTAAGTTGTTCCCCAGGAGGAGGAAGCTAGCATATTTCATGTTTAAGAGGAAGAATGAAATGGACTGTTGGAGATCAGATAAGATCAGTCTAAGACAGATTTGATCCTTTTCAATCCCACTTTTCCCTTTGTGGGAACACAAGAGAACCTCTCTTCCAATAGGCTGTGGAAAGAAGTAAAGGAAGTCATTTTGAGATATGGGCTTGAATATCTCCAGCCTCTAACCTCCAACTGCATCCAGGAAGCTGAAGGTGAAAGACTAGGTAGAGCTATTTCAGAAACAGAATTACATAACTGAGTGAAAACCCTGCAGCCCCCAAATTACTCTTTGGAAGAGGGAGCTCCAAACCACAAAACGTGATGAATCACTGAGATTAGGGATTTTGTGTTAGCTATAAGTAATTAACCTGAAATATGTAGAAAAAATCATTTTATGTGCATTCCTGAAACTAAAAGAGTAGATAGATTACACAGAACAGCTTCTTTTAAAAAGGCAAAACTTTTTCAATGTCAAGGAAAATACTAAAGTGAATTGGGTCAGCGCATGGTACACATAGGAGACAGAGTGAGAAAGGTAAGTCTTAGCATCATTATAGGCCTTAAATGAATGCTAAGGTAAGAGTTAAGATTTTTATAATCTGTACGTCCTTTCCCCAAGAATGGAAAAACAGCAGCCTATAGGCTTCTTGGGGCTGTAATATGTGAATACACATCATCTCTCCCAATTGACCATACCAATCTTACTGCCAGTCATCAACCACATTCCCACAGGTTTCCAGCTTCTGAGGAAAGCATGTAAACTCTCTTCTAACTCTCCCCCAACACATACACCTTTGGTCAAGAAAAATCCCAAATCTCACCTATAAGAGCATTCCTTGATACACAGCAGGGCAAGATCTTTACAGGCCATAATGTTGTTTTGATTGCTTTCATCACCAGAGAAGGAAGATAAAGTCAAGTGGGTGTGAGGAATGTTAGAGAGATTAAAAGCCTGCTATTTGTGATTGCCTCTCCCTTCCCTCAGTACTGAGTCTTCTTAGCAGCTGAGAGCTTTAAGGCATCTCTCAGGGGAGAGAACTGCCTCTTCCCAGCACTAGAGCAATTCCAGTTATGGATTCTGAGCTGGGCCTACAAACGCAAGCTTCCCAGGCTGCACCAGACTGGCATTGTCTCCACACACACAAGTGGCAAGTGGCATAAAGCTATCACGGATCATCATATTCTGGAATGTCACAGATTTTTAGAGCAGAACAAGTGTTTTAAAAAGATCTTTTACTTAGAGTCCCCACCTCCCCCCCCCAAAAAAAAAAACCAGGAGAAAGGCACTGTTTCTTTCAATTGCTCAGAGGGTGGGAGAAATAGCAGATTTAAAATGTATGCCATAATTTTACAATTTATCATTGGTAGCAGAGAGGGCAGAGTACAAACTTATTTTCCAACCACTGGAGGAAAAGAAAAAACATGTGACTTGAAAGAGAGTATTTTTAGCATAATGTAATTATATGGCTAAAGATAGATTTTGGTTTCACTGTCTTCAAACTGTGAATGTGATTGTGTTCATATGCTTGGGAAATTTGCATATAATATATGCTATTTGTATCACAACTAAATCATTTGATTTCAAGCTAAACTGCTAGATGAAATGGGGCTAAAGCCCACAGAGATAAATATATTTCTGTGCTTACTTCGGCAGCACATATACTAAAATTGGAACGATACAGAGATTAGCGTGGCCCCTCCCCAGGGATGACACGCAAATTCGTGAAGCGTTCAGTATCTTTAAATGATCACAAACAAGATCATACTAAAGCTACCAGCACAACTATGTTTATCGCAGCATTATTTACCATAGCTAAGATAGGGAACCAACCCTGATGCCCCTCAGTAGATGAATGGATCAAGAAAATGTGGTATATATACACAATGGAATGCTATGCCTCCATCAGAAAGAATCATTGCTCCATTTGTTAGGAAAAGGAAAGTCTTGGAAAAAAGTATATTAAATGAAGTAAACCAGGCCCAAAGAAACATAGGTCCCATGGTTTCCCTTATTTGCAATAACTAGTGTATGTCTGAGACAAGCAGAAACGGTTAGAGAAGTTGATGTTAGGGAAATGAACCCTAAGATACATATTCATATGTTTTTTTTCTTTCATGAGATTGTTTCTAACATATTTATAAGATGATTTCTTTGTTGCTCTGCATGTCCCTCCCCCATGGTATAACCCCTGCTTTCACTGTATTTGATGTTGGTATAATTTGTAGAGGGAAAGGGAAAAAACAATTGTTTAAATTGGGATACAGATGCACCCATTGCAACAATGAGATGTACAAGACGTTATGTTGAAAACGAACTTTACAACTTTGGCTGGGGGAGAAGGACGGGGGGCAGGTATGGGGGGAAGATGGGAAAGGATGGGAAGGGAAACAAAGGAGAAGGCCACAATGTTTGATAAGAAATGTACTCATTATCTTGCCTGTGTAATTGTAACCCTTCTGTATGGTATTTTCATAATAAAAAAATAAAAAAGAGATAAATATATTTCTTAAGGTTAAAATCCTTTAGAAGAATAACTTTGCTATCCCTAAATTTACCTAGCTGGCAAATTTGCCAGTAATTTCTGAAAAGAAAAGCTGGAACTGGGTAAGTAGCAATAATTGTGACTCATAGATTTTTGAGCAGAAAGAAAAGCAAACCAGAAGTGTCTAGGGCTTCCTGTGATATTCCACAATAAATCCAATTTTAAACAAAAAAGCTACAACAACTACAACAAAAAACATTTATGAAAGTTTGTAAAAACTTGGTAGTAGAAAAGGCCTTCATATTATTTTAAGTGAAATATTATTACCATACCATGAAATTTGTAATATATACAATCTGGTCCTTTGTATCGTGCTTAGAAAGCAGTGGAAGCACCATTGTGATCCAGTATATTTTCATCACTTTCAAAAGTAAAGCTGTACTAGCCAATAGTCGCTTCGTCTTCCATCTCCCCTGTAGCCCCTGAGCACCACCCATCTACTTCCTCTCTATTAGTTCTGCATACCTGGCAAAGTCAGAGTTCAGCAAAATAGAACACCAAGTTGCAGGTACTCAAAAGGGGAAGGGTGGGGCCAAGGAGACAGGGATAGACAAATGAAGAAAAGAGGGGGAGAATGGAGTCCAGAATCCAATGTATATCTTACCAAACTCAGAAGAGTAGGATGGGGAGAAGGAGTGAGAATGTTGAAAGTGGTGACATTGATCAAGATATAGTGTATTCGTAAACTGCTCTATCAATTGGCAACTCTTCTGTGCAACTCCCTAAAGGTAATAAAATACAGAATGAAAAAGAATTCTGCCTTTCTGGATGTTTTGCATAAATTCTATGATCCAATATGTGTCTTTAAAACAAAAATCTAGTTTCTTGTAGAAGCCTCACTTTCTGGGTAAAATAACTCTGTCTGGGGAGGGGAAACAAATAACCCAAGTCACAGGGATGTTTCTGGAATCTACTGAAGTGGGGCTGTTTTAAGAGATCTGTGTTTAGCTGAACACTATCCGTGTAATAGCTGGGAGTTCTAATCTCAAGGGAGCTTTTGACCTCACTAGAAATGTCATAAAATGAAGAGATCTGGTTTGTTACAGTTTCCTTCTGAGAATGCTTTGCACAGAATTTTAGAAGTACAAGCTCACATCACAGACAATGGTGTCTAAACTACCCTGAGATAAATACAGACTGGGAGAAGCACCAAGTATTTGTATTGCTGTAGGTACACATGACTAGGGCTGAGTCTCAGAAAAAAATATATGACAAATGCATTCATGAAAGAATACTAGTGAATCAGTCTGGCCATATCCTCCAACCTCTCCTTAGTTGAAATGAGCACAACATTTATTTGAGTTTTGATAAAAAGTCATTTTCCTCTGGAAGATTTTTCTCACAAACTCAAAGCCCGAAGTAATCTTACCTTGTTCTGTGAAATTAGCCCACTTTTCTTCGATATATTTTTAAACTTTCTTAGTTATCTCGATTCTCTTTCTTACCTCTGGGAACCCATGATATCCATGCTGTTATAGCCCATGTTGAATTTCAGGACAATTTATTTAAAATAGCTACTCTTCCTTGAGACACCAAAAATGTCCACTTGCTGCTCCCTTGTTTTGTATCACCCTGGTGGCCAAGCTACTCTGGAATGGAGCATACTCTTTGCCTATGATTATATCTCGTCTAGACTATTCATTCAAGAACTTCAGCATTCTAGTCTGCCTTCTTTCAGCCCAATGCCAGAAATGGGAGACAGTACTTCTACCACCCTGAATAAGCCTTATTCCTTCCTTAGAACACACCATGACTCAGGGATTATCTCCAAGTTCCCAATGTCTAAGCTCAGGTGCTACACAGGTAAGAAAAGAAAAAAAAACTAGTGAAAAATAAATGAGGCCAGTAGGTTAGATGTCTAAAACAGGCATTAGTAACATAAAAATTGAGAAAAGCGAGGGAAGGGTAGGGAGGGGTAGGTGAGAACATTGAAAGGGTGACATGGACCAAGACACACTCTACTCATAACCTGCTTTGTTGAATGAGAACTTGTCTGTACAACTTAAAGATCATAAACATATTCAATAAAGTAAAATGAATAAGCCTTGGTGTACAAGAACAGCACTGACGTGGTCGTAGAGTTTTCCGTGGTGCTCTGTGCTCCAAAATGGATAAATCCATCCCCATGATATGAATGAGGATGTTTTCTCTTCCTCCTCCTGATCAGATGATACACAGATTTAATACATCTTCTTCCTATTGCCAATGATAATCTCAGTATATACGGAATAACTTTCCTTCCCGTTGGCAGATGCTTGACTCTTCTTTAGATGAAACTTTTGCTCTGTGCAGCTCAAGCTTCCATTTGGATCTGCTGTTTGCTGCCTTGCCATGGGGAAGCAGGACTTGAAACTCAGAATAACTCAGCATGACTGCAAGGATGGGCTTCTCCTCCTGGGATAAGGTGTCAGTTTAAACCAGGAAGTACTCAAGTCATAGACCCATGGACCTATGCCAGTTTTTCTACTGCTGTTTACTTTGAACATGCTCTTCCTCATCACCCTTCTTATCTGAAAACTTAGAAAACATCCAACAGTCTCTAGAACTTCCTGCCTACTCTGAATAGTGTGTATACATCTTCATACTGGTTGTCTTGTTTCAGAAAAAATAGCACAATTTTAGTGATTGCTAGATGATGACTAGGAAAAAGAAGTAAAGATTTAGTGCTTGTCACTGGATATCTCAGTATACGGTATGTAAATCTCTAACTATCATATCCTGTGATGTATGTTCATTGAGGAATATATTTGATCTAGCCCATCCTCACCATTGCATTATCAAATCTAGGTGAGAGTAAAATGAATACATAAGGTTTGGAGGTTTTTAATTATATATATATATATATATATAACTATTTCTTTTCCATTGGAGATCCATGGTCATCGCTCTAGAGTAATATATATTGTTTAGAGTAATAATATTGTTTAGTGAACTAAACAATAATCTCTAAAAAAAAAAGAAAGAGAAACACTGTGAGAACAGAGAAAAGAAAAAAAACTATACCACCAAGGAAGGAAGGTTTGCTACATTACAGAGACTCAAGTATATATGAATTTATCCACATATTCAACCACGATCTGAGTTCAAGGTCACATTTATGTATAAGGTATCTAAAGAGTACTGTCAATGAATATATATTAAAATCAAAGTGGAAGATGGCACATTAATAAGCAAAATAATCTGATAAAAAGTGAAAGAGGGCAATTGCATGAGATATGGTGAGAGATGGAAGAAGGGAGTGGTGCAAAGACTCTGAGGGAAATTTTCTTCGTATATAAGGAGAGGCTTCCAGAAGACCAGACTGCCAATATGATATGGCTGAGAGGAAATCATGATACAAAATGAGTTTATAGAGATGAGTCTATAAAACAGGAAAGAACAGGGTTTATGCCCAAATTTCGTGAAAATAAGCATAAAGACATAAAACTATGGAGAAAAGGAAGGAAGGAAGAGTGATTAATTTGTTGAGTTTTGACCAATGCTCTCTTTTTTCATGGTGTACATGGGAGGCAAACCCTCTACCACTGAACTGTACCCCCAGCCCAAACATAGCCTTTTGCATTATTTGTACTATGTACACATAGAGCATTTGTACACATGGTAGGTGTAAATTTTCTGCAGATTGCAACCTAAAACAACCTATGCTAAATTTTATGATAGGTCAAAGTACCATACAAAAGAATAATAGTCAAGTAGAATATAGGCCCTAAAAGAACTGGTAAAGCACAGAGATCCAGATAGTTTGAATAATTAATCATTTCCTCTCTGTGTCTCATGGGGAGAAAAGGGAAGATGTCTCTTCAAAGAAGAGTAGTGATTGCCTGGTTCCAAACTGGGTAAGTACATTTCAGGGAGAAAGAACAACACTTACTGCTAAATGGAGACATGGCCAGCTTGATACGGATATGTGGAGTCTCCAAGTAAAACGAGAGGAAGGAGGAAATGAAAAGGAGTTTGAGATAGCAAACTGGATAGTTAAGCAGTACCTGACCAAACGTTGATTTCTTCACCAAAGATAAATTCCCCAGATCAGATACTCCTAAAACTTTTAACTCTTCTGATACTCTGGTGTCAAATCCTCAAACAAGTCACCTCTTTGCTGCCCAAAGGATTTCTCAGTAGCTCTGTAGCTGGTACTTTTTTTGCCCCAGGAATGTACTGATGCCTTTGAGCCAATAACTTTCACTCAGATCTTTATTCTTCACCTGGTCAGAAAGGATGCTTCTTACAACTGAATCGGAAATAGATTTCAGCCATTTCTTTTTCATCACTCTGACTTATTTTATCCTTAGTATTTTCTATTACTTGGACTTGTCTTGTTCACACATGTGTTATTTATCTATCATCTTTTTTTTTCCTCCACTGAGATAATAACTCAACAGAGAAAGAAAACTTTTCTATTTTATTTATTGTTACATCTCTAGCACCTGTAAAAGAATACAGGTGCCTATCAAATATTTGTGAAATACATTATTAAGAAAACATTGGAAGACAGAGGTTCACATTATGCTTTGAATAAGATAATGGGTAAAATATGCTAAAATTGTGGCTTTCTGAAGAACAAGGTTGTAAAGTTAATGTCTGATATTTTTACCTGTGTATAGCAAAACTACCTTCAATATGGACTAGAAAGATGCATGGCTACTTTGGAGACTGACATTCTTCCTTCCTGGACAGGGAGGGCACACAGCCTGGATGTTTTTCCTCCAGAAAGGGATACTTTCTTCTTCTTATATTTGGTGCCCTGTAAGGAATCTGGAAGAATTCAGCACATTTCTATATTTAACAGAAATATGGGAGAAATAATCTGAGCTATGTAACACTGTCCTTATGAAGATCGAATATTTCAATTTAGTTGAGTTCAGTGCTCATACATAATACTGATGCATGGAAGGTGGAAGAGGAATGTCTAAGTTTGGAAATAGGAAGAGGGCATTTAAGTGATATTTATGGATATATATAGCTATCTATCTATATCTATCTATATGGCCATCATGATGTCCATATATAAGGATATATATGTGTGTATGCATATATACTATACATATTACAATTGTTGAAGGCAATGAGAGAGAAAAAGAACAATGAAGGGTGAATGATACTGAAATATATTACAACTATGTATAAAGAATCTCAATAAAAGCTGTTATCAATAAGGGATTGGGTGCAGAGAAAGAGAAAGCAATAGAGAAGGTTACTCTTACTAACATATAGTATACACATATCTGAAATACCATGATGAAACCCCTTGATAGAATAAATAATACTACTAAAAGAATTGGAGGGTAGGGAAGTCGAAAAGGTGCTGCTGGACAATAGGTAGCATCAGGAAAAGATAGAGAAAATGGAGAAGCATAATGTGAATAAATAAGGCTTTAAAAAGTGCTTAATTTCAGACTTAAAGAGAAACTTCTCTGAAGAGGAAAGAAGAATGGCCAATAGACACATGAAAAATGCTCAACCTCTCTAGCTATAAAAGAAATGTAAATCAAAACAACATTGAGATACCACCTCACCCCAGTTAGAATGGCTATAATCAAGAACTCTAATATTAACAGATGCTGGAAGGGATGTGGACAGAAGGGAATCCTACTGCTTTGTTGGTGGAGTGTAAACTTGTTTGACCACTTTGGAAAGTAGTATGGAGGTTCTTCAAAAGACTCTACATAGAGCTCCCCTATGACCCAGCAATCCCACTTTTGGGCATTTACCCAAATGATCACAAAAAAAGACCATACTAAAGCCACCAGCACAACTATGTTTATCACAGCATTATTTACCATAGCTAAGATATGGAACCAACCCAGGAGCCCCTCAGTAGATATGGATCAAGAAAATGTGTTATATATACACAATGGAATTCTATGCCTCCATCAGAAAGAATGACATTGCCCCATTTGTTAGGAAATGGAAAGAGTTGGAAAAAAGTATATTAAGTGAAGTAAGTCAGGCCCAAAGAAACATAGGTCCCATGGTTTCCCTTATTTGCAATAACTAGTATATATGTCTGAGACAAGCAGAAAAGGTCAGATAAGTTGATGTTAGGTGAAATGAACCCCAAGATAAGGATTCAAATATTTTTTTTCTTTCTTGCGATTGTTTCTAACATATTTATAAGATGATTTCTTTGTTGCTTTGTATGTCCCTCCTCCACAGTATAACCCCTGCTTTCACTGTATTTGATTTTGTTATAATTTGTGGAGGGGAAGGGAAAAACAAACCATTTAAATAAGGATACAGGTGGACCCATTGCAACAATGAGATGTACAAGACGTTATGTCAAAAAACGAACTTTACAACTTTGGCTGGGGGTGGGAGGGTGGGGAGGGGGGAGAGTGGAGATGGGAAGAGATGGAATGGGAAAACAAAGGAGGAGGCAACAATGCTTGATAAGAAATGTACTCATTACCTTGCCCATGTAATTGTAACCCCTCTGTACGGTATTTTCACAATAAAAATAAAAGATACGAGGAAAAAAAAGTACTTAATTTCTATTTTTAACAATAAAGCAATGAGGACTGGGAAGGTGGCTCAGTGGTAGAGCGCTTGCTTGCATGCATGAGGCCCACATAAGCAGGAAAAAAAGCCAGAAGTGGCTCTGTGGCTCAAGTGGTAGAGCTTTAGCCTTGAGCTGAAGAACTGGGGGACAGCACCCAGGCCCAGAGTTCAGGCCCACGACTGGACCCAAAAAAAAATAAAATAGAGCAATGAGGTCTGTTGAGTAAGAGAAAGTTTCAGAAAGACTGAGTCTGATTGGAGTACAATTTACATATGCACAGAAAGGTCACAATGAAATTTCCTTGTACAATGAATGGATGATATTGTGAAAGTCATTTTAAAGTATTATTTAGTCCTTTTTGAAATAAAAAATGGAAGCGAAAGAAGCTTCTCTGTCTCTTGCAATTCCATGATAGCCAGTTTTATCTACTGAATGAAGTTAATTCTGCTATGAACTTGAAGTAATTATGAGTATGTTTGATTCAGCTTTCTCTATACTAGATATGGCTTTAATACCATTGCAGAAGGTATCTTGGTATAAAAATACCTACATGTTCCTCAGTAGCTGCTAGTACCAATGACCTAGGTGTTTAGAGTTCCTATTTTGCTCTAATCTTGCTCCTGGTCAACCCAGTAGAGCATATAGCCCTAAAGGAAACACTAACAAGTGTTAAAAGTATCTTTAAAATCATGATTCTTTTCTCTCTGATTCCCAAAGTGATTAAACATAAACTATGAGCAAAACGTAAGGCCTATATTTAAACATCAGTTCTTAAATATTGGCCATTCCCTCTCTCTGTTGGAGACATGCAATGAACTTTTTTCTTGCCTTCTTCTTAGTGACAAGAAAAAAAGAGAACTACTAACTTTCTACTCCAACTAACTTGTCAAACACTATTGTCTAACTTCAAGTATGGGACACAATTCTGTCCTAAAATACAGGTTGGTCTTAAAAAAGTCCCTGAAGACTGCTGACAAAAATCGATCATTAACTAAATATGTTATCTTTTCATTTCCACCACTCTTTCTCTCAGTGTATAAGCTCTTATAACTCTACTCCATGTAAGTGTAAAATTATAAATCAATGTCTGATTATGGTAGGTGTAATTTGGTTTGATGTTGTAGACTAATGGGTTAAAAAGAGACAGAACTCACTATTGGCTGACCCAAATGTTGATCTGACATAGCCACGAACTACTCTACATTCTTCTCATCTAGCTAGAAACAATTGTTTTTGCTTTCTTACATCTACCCAGTACTAAATAGATCTGAATGTCATCATTGTAACAATGCTATATTTATAAATCACAACATTGAGAGTACCATGCACTTGGTGCCAGGTCATGGATATAAAAGGTAAATAGAGCTGGACCAGGTAAGAGGTGCTCAGGAAGGTCTATGAAGGACCTCAAGTTCCCTGTTTGTAAGCATAGTTGTAAGCAAAGATAATTTATTTTATTTGTATGGCCTTGCTTTTTCATATGAAGTTTAGAGATAGTAATATAATATGTCTCACACATTTTATGGGGATTGAAGAAGACAGTGGCTAAAGTGACTAGTAGTAACAATGAACAGTCTACATATTTTAGATAATTAACTATAATATAAATGAGATATTGTATTCCTCCCCCCCCCAAAAAAAAATAAGTCTAATAATGATGGTGATAATTCATGTTTCACGTATCCAGACCCAATGTCTGGTTTCCTATATAACTTAAGCTAAAGTTGCAAAAGTCTTATATCTCTGATTTTGTTTCCTAACTGGAAGCCCCAGGTTTCTGGGGCTCAATATATCTTGGGTTGAATGATCCTCTAAGAAGAAACCTGTCTGTGCCTGCAAGAAGAATTTCCTCCGCTGAATCCTTTAAAAATGAGCTCAGGGAGACAGAGTTTCCAATTTTTTTATTCCCGTTACTATCTCGAGGAACAAAACAAGTCTTCCAAGCCTGACTTACAAGGATTTTCCAGGAGGAGTCCCATGTTTTATTTGAGTTACTAATGGGATAGCAAACAGTTCCAATCATTTACTTTGTACGTTGATAATGTCTAGGCTGAAGGGTCACACACCAGCCTTTCCAAACATTAACTTATTTCCCCATTTTGACATTTCTAAGAGGTCAGGGAAGATTAGAACTACCTTTATTTTATAGATGAAAAAACTGAGGTCTAAAAAGGTCAAACATCTCACCAACATCATTCTACCAAGATCATCCATAAGGCAATGTGCTGTCTAGACCATGGCTCCTAGCTATCAGCACTCCTGGTACTCACACGGGAGGACCTGTGAGGGATGTTTTCCATTCTGGTGATTTGTATTATTTCTTTGTACATCTCAAACAATGCTTAGAACAAGCAAAACAAGCATACCCTGTAAAAGCATGTTCTTCAGGCCCAAGGAACTGAAAGAGGTCAATGAACAAGAGCAACTCCAAGTACAAAATGTGCATTTGCAGGCAAAAAAATCATTTATCATATGAAGAATGAGTGGGACTAACTTATTTGTTTTTAAAACTGAATGGAACAATGCAAGAAAAAATATATATATACCTAGATCAGATCTCAACACCTCTTCTGAATACAGGGAGTAATTTAACTTGCTTAGGGATAAACGTTCACTGAGCTTTAAGTCCTAGTTCATAAACTTTTGCTTTTGTCATTCAATCACAACCACTCTTTGTGATCACTTTTTTGATGGACACAAAAGTCCCGAGTAGGTAACTTCTTTCAACTACTCACTAAAAGTCACATTCCAGTTCTGTAGAAGAGTCATTCTTTCCACGCCTCCTGTTCACTCATTCTTACCCCTCTCATTTCTTGCTCATTGCTATATCCCTAGTGCCAATACACTACATTCAACAAACAATTATTAAGTCAATGCATTTATGTTGCCCTGAGAACTCAAGAGCTCTTTACTTACAATTATATTTCCAGTTTTAAATTTATGTGCATGGTTTTTTTATTATACTCCCTCTCATACTCTAGAAACATCTGTGAAAAGAGTATGGTTATGTTTGATCATAAAGTGTATTTGGTATCTGGCATGATGCCCAATAGAAAGAAATTTCCAATTAATATATTCTAATGAAATAAATAAATTAGGCAATTTGATCAGGTGCAGGAAATGAAAAAGAGGCACATCAAAACTTGGAGAGTTTTCATTATTCTCTTTGTTTACTATTTATCCAATTTTACTTTTATTGAAGAGTAGGTATTATTGATGACTTATAAGGGATTATGACTTATTGATTTCTTTCCACTTAAAATGGTTTACAAAATTTGAAAGGAAAACATTCTCTTAAATTGTAATTCATTGAATAATCTTTGAAATATCTTAGTCACCCTGATATATTAAGATAATTTTTCTCTTCAAGTACTTTCCCTGATGCATATATTACTAAAACCTGCAAATTCTACCATCAAATTTTCTTTAATTTCACTCCCCATCCATGCCAATTCTTACTAACTTAGATTAAATATTGTAAATTCCAATCTTGGGTACTCTTTCTTAACTCATCTATCTACTTTGATGTTTTCTTCCTCTGGAACAGGATTGAAAATTAAAAGCATCTATGTCTATACTACCCCTGAATATAGTTGACCTCACTGGATGTGAGAAGTTAAGCATGGTTGGGTCCGGTTAGTATTTGGATGGCAGACCACTTAAAAGTAGTGAATGCTCCTTATTGACAGTTTTTTCTAAAAGCCACTGTGGGAGACAGTTTCTATTTGTCTTATTAACTGAACTTTTGCACTTTGAGAAGTTGCTTTGCTTTGCTTTCCTGTATGTACTGGATCTTCTAACTGACCCTTTCTTCTTTGGCAGAGCCAAATCTGTGCTTCAATTTTTAGAAATATAGAAAAGAATTTGTAGGTTAAATGTTTTACATCAATCTCACTTCCTGTTTCATATCCATGAAATTATGTTACTCTTTTATCAATCTAAACTGAAGAAATACCAACATCATGTTATAGCTGGGCACTGTGGCTCATGCCTGTAATCCTAGCTAGTCAAGAGGCTGAGATCTGAGAATCATGGTTCAAAACCAGCCAGTCAGGAACATCTGTGAGACTCTTATTTCCAATTCAGCACAAAAAAGCTGTGAATGGAGCTGTGGCTGAAGTGATAGAGCACCAACGAAAAAGCTAAGGAACTATGCCCAGTCCCTGAGTTCAAACCACCAATATCAAGGTAAAACATGTAGAAATGCTTTAAATTTTATTTTTTTCATAAGAAAATTTGCAAGACTGTTTTCAAGCAGGACAAATATAAATTCATTAGGAAAATAGAATATAAATACCTCCTCTATGAAAGCTATAGATGCAGCCACAAAGGGCAAATCTATTGTGCTTCTTCTTTTTTTTTAAATTTTGTTGTTTTTAATGTACTGTGTGAAGTTATTTTTTTTTCTTTCTTTTTTCCTTTGGTTTATCCCCTGCTGTTACTTTATTTGATTTTGGTACCCTGTGTCTTGTATATACATTTATCTGATTTGGAGAAAGGAAGGGGAACAACAAAATGGTGAGCCAAAGGACAAAGGGTGAATCAATGTAACAAGGATTCTCACAACACACTATGTTGGAAATGAAGTGTATAACTTGGGGGGTGGAGGGAGTTGGGGAGAGGGAAAGGGAGAGAAAAACGAGGGAGGGGGGTAACAATATTTGACAAGAAATGTACTCATTACCTTATGTATGTAACTGTAACCCCTCTGACATTACCTTGACAATAAAATTAAATTAAAAATAAATAAATGAATAAAAAAAAAAAAAAAGTAGTGAATGCTTTAGCCTTTGACTGGGCATGGAAGCTCACACCTGATATTTCAGGCACTTATGAAGCAGTGATTGGAAGGATTGCAGTTCCGTGCTAGCCTAGCAAAAAGTTAGTGAGGATGTTTTTCAAATAAGCTAGGTGCAATGGTACACATCTGTAATTTCAGCTATACAAAAAGCCTTAGATAGAAGGATTATCATCTAAGACCAGCTCAGATAAACCTGGAGATCATAGTTGAGAAATAAGTAAATAAACAAAAAGCATGTGATCATGACACAAGTATGAGAGTGCCTACGGAGCAAGTTCAGGAATCTGAGTTGAAAGAAAGTAAGGAAGAACAGAGGAAGGAAGGAAGGAAGGAAGGCAGGCAGGCAGGCAGGCTCACCTCTCACAGGGCCAACTTCTTGGAGATCTAGCTCCTCATTCAACAATGACACAGTTTCTTCAGATTTCATACTAATGCCATGTCTCCTTTCTTAGAGAATGACAAGCTCATTTACCATAGCTTTGTATTTTGTGCCTCATTGGCTCAGTCTGCTTTTTAACCCCTTGCCACAGGTATTGTACTTGTGTATTAATGTGATCATCTTCTTAATGGAGATGCATTTCTCTAAATACACAATTGCATCACTAGAGGGAAGAAAGTTTTGGTGACATTGTGTTCCTTGATATTCATTACAACTATTGAGGACAAATGGACAAAGTTTTCCTCATTTTCTTTGATCTATTTAAAGGCTTTAAGAATAATGTCTAAGTTTTGTTATAGTATGACCTTGACATTGTCCTTGTGTTTGATCATCTTCTTTATTCAACAAAGACACAGCAAATCCAGGCTTGGAAAGTTCAACAAACAAGGTGACTGGGTTGACTTTCATCACAATACCATTTTAATTGTGTTGGGTTTAACAGCCACCTTCTATTTATGGCAAGTAAGAGACTGACTTTCCATTAAATTGAGACAACTTTTTTCAAGAACATGTATTAAGGCATAAAAGTGCACATAACTAAAAGAAACATCAAATAATAATACAGAAAGCACAAAAATGGGACAAATTTGCTGGAACACATGATGACTCCAGTCTGGAAGTGATGTTTTCCAGATTGAGTTGCTTCTCTTGTAGCAAGGGCCACATTGGTTCAACTCTCCACCTTCCAGAATTCAGCTCGACACATTATGGGCCCTTGGTAAACAGTGGTGCGAGAAAGGAGGACTGCTTAGACTCTGACTCTGGTTTATGAGACCATCACCCTTTCTGTGGTTGTGACAAGTTACGTGAGCAAATCAATTTAAGGAAGTTCCAGAATAGTTCACCTATCATTGTCTGTCTCCATTGCTATGGACTTTTGGTGATTTAGAGTATCATGATGTAACAGAAGAGTTGCCCACTGCATGATGGCCAGGAAGCAGGGTCATGGGATGAAAAGAGAAGCCAGGGTAAAGATATACCCTCAAAGGCATGCCCTCATTGACCTACACATATGTCTTTATTGGTGCTGATGTCACTACATAGTACAATGTATGGGAATAATGAAAAGAGTAATTTGTAGAGCCAAGTTTCAAATTGTCTAACGGTGTCTATTACCATAGCTTCATGAGGTAAGGAAATATGCATGTTTGTTTAATAATTCTGATTACAAAGTCATTAAACAAACATAGCCCTATGGCATGGAGTTACTTAGTTCCAGAAAACTGGGTGTTTCTGTAAATTTAAAATATTTTGAATGAGACAAGGATGTCCACTTTCTCCATGTCTCTTCAATTTAGTATTAGAATGCCTAGCTACAGCAATAAGACAAGATACAAACATAAAGGGGATCCAAATAGGGAAAGATAAAGTAGAACTCTCCCTCTTTGCAGATGAGATGGTTTTGTATTTAAAGAATCCCATGGACTCCACTCCCAAATTACTCAAACTGAGTCAAAACTTTGGCAAAGTAGCAGGGTATAAAATTAACCCTCAAAAATCAATGGCTTTTCTGTATGCCAACAATAAGAAAAGTGTGGCTGAAATCAGGAAAGCAACTCCTTTTGTAATAGTCCCGTGAAAAATAAAATACCTAGGAGTTAAATAAAGAAGTGAATGATCTCTACAATGAAAACGTTAAAAACCTGAAAAAGGAAATTAAAGCAGAACTTAGGAAGTGGAAAATCCTCCCATGCTCCTGGATTGGGAGGATTAAAGTGTGAAAATGGCAATACTTCCAAAGGCTATCTACCAATTCAGTGGAATACCTATTAATATTCCAACCTCATTCTTCAAAGAAATAGAAGAAACAACCCAAAAATTCATATAGAACAATAAAAGACCCCTAATAGCAAAAACAATCCTTAGCAGAAAGAACAGTGCTGGAGGAATATCAATACCAAATTTCAAACTCTATTACAGAGCCATAGTAATCAAAATAGCTTGGTACTGGCACAAGAACAGACCCGAGGATCAATGGAATCGAACTGAAAACCCAACAATGAACTCACAGACCTATAGCCGCCTAATCTTCAATAAGGGAGCTAAAAAAAAATAGAATGAAAGAAAGACAGCCTCTTCAGTAAATGGTGCTGGCAAAATTGGTTAATCACCTGTAGAAAACTAAAGCTAGATCCTTATATATCACCCTGCACCAGAATCAACTCCAAATGGATCAAAGACCTCGAAATCAAAGTAGACACCCTGAAAACACTACAGGAAGGAATTGGAGAAACTCTAGGGTTCCTTGGCACAGGCAGAAATTTTCTTTAAAAAGACCCAGAAGCACAACAAATCAAAGAAAGGTTGGACAAATGGGATTGCATGAAATTGCAGAGCTTCTGCATGACAAAAGACATAGCTAACAAAATCAATAGAAAGCCCTTGGATTGGTAGAAGATCTTCACTAGCCATACAACAGATAGGGGTTTCATATCTAAAGTATACTTAGAACTCAAAAAACTAAATCCCCTAACAACAAATCCTCAAAGAAACAACTGCCCGATAAATAAGTGGCCTAAAGACTTAAAGAGAAACTTCTCTGAAGAGGAAAGAAGAATGGCTCACGAAGAAATGCTAATCCTCCCTAGCCATAAAAGAAATGCAAATCAAAACAACATTGAGATTACACCTCACCCCAGTCAGAATGGCTATAATCAAGAAATCTAGTAACAACAGATGCTGGAGGGGATGTGGACAGAAGGGAACCCTACTGCATTGTTGGTGGGAGTGTAAACTTGTTCAACCACTTGGGAAAGTAGTATGGAGGTTCTTCAAAAGTCTCACATAAAGCTCCCCTATGACTCAGCAATCCCACTTTTGGGCATTTACCCGAATGATCACAAACAAGACCATACTAAAGCCACCAGCACATCTGTGTTTATCACAGTATTATTTACCATAGCTAAGATATGGAACCAACCCAGATGCCCCTCAGTAGATGAATGGATCAAGAAAATGTGGTATATATACACACAATGGAATTCTATGCCTCCATCAGAAAGAATGACATTGCCCATTTGTTAGAAAATGGAAAGACTTGGAAAAAAGTATATTAAGTGAAGTAAGCCAGGCCCAAAGAAGCATAACTCCCATAGTTTCCTTTATTTGCAATAACTAGTATATGTCTAAGACAAGTAGAAAAGGTCAAAAGCTATGTACATATGACCATATAAGATGATGTTAAGTGAAATGAACCTCAAGATAGGGACGTAAGTGGTTTATTCTTTCTTGCTATTGTTTTTAATGTAGTTAAAATGTACTATGTGATTCTTTTTGTTCCTTTTGTATATTCTTCCCCCATGGTATAATCCCTGATTTCACTGTATTTGATTCCGATGTCCTGCATCTTGTATATGTATATGTTTCTAATTTGGGAAGGGGAAGGGAAATAACAAACTGTTTAAATCAGGACACAGGTTGACCCATTGTAGCAATGACATACAAGACACTATGTTGAAAATGAACTTTACAACTTGGGGCGGGGAGGAGGTGGAGAGATGGCGAGGGAAGGGACGGTAGGGGAAAAACAAAGGAGGAGGTAACAAGGCTTGATAGGAAATGTACTCATGAACTTATTCATGTAACTGTAACCCCTCTGTGCAGTATTTTTAGAATTAAAAACATAAAAATAAAATAAAGTATTTGGAAACTTGCCAACTCTTCAAATTTCTAATTGTAGAGTATAATTCTCTGGAAACTCAGAATTTCTCTCTCTCACTTGTAATACCCTGTGCATGAACTCATTGAGCATTTGGAATTTTTAAAAATATGACGTGGTGAAAAGATATAGTAGTATAACAGCAGATACTTAGAAGCATTCCTACACTACCAAGTATTTATATGACAACCAGCTAAATTTGTCTACCTCCTCTCTTGCTTGTTTTTCTTTTATCCCACATTACCCAGTGTCTTCTCCTTAAATGTGTTTCAATCTGCCTTTTAAGACATAAGAAAGTCAGTGCTTCACATCAACATACCCTGCTGTGTAAACATTAACAGGATCTTATGCTAAAAGGCTGTTAATATACTGTTATTTTCAAACACTACTACAGAGACTATTCTGATAGGGTTGATTCACTTTTAGACAGGAAATAATAGAATCTCATTCAGAGCACCTTCCGATGCAATTCAAACTTTATTATATTGATAGTTCTACTGATACTACTCACCCCTAGTACTCTGTGTATTCTGAAATATCATATTAATTATGATAACTAAGAAAACTCATTTTAAAAGGGCTCAGAAAGCATATTAAAGTTTTGGTTTTAGCTATTGCCAGAGAATATTCAGATATGACTCCAGTCTTTATAATATGAATCTGACTGAAATAGGAAGATGAGCATGGAAGGAATTCCAGAGGCAATTTGCGTACAGTCTATGGGTTCACTCACTAGTTCTTCTCCTTTATAAAGACTATTTTTGAATATCTTCAAAGCATTTGTGGAGCTGAGATATGTTTGAAGATGGGTGAGAAGGTGGGTGTACAAGAAGAGATCAGATTAGGGGAGAGTACCTAGAGGAAGGGTAATGATAATAACAATATTAGATTTATTGATCTGATTCTGAGTCTAACAAAGACAAGAATTCCTCTAACAGCTCTATGAAGCACTATCATTCTTGTTTTGTTGATGACAAAATTGAATCTTGGAATAAGTCTAGTGCAACTTGCTTAAATCCATAAGAGGATTAAATAAAATAACCTGACTATAAATTCATAGTTTTCTAACCCTTCTTTATTCTTAACCACTTCACAAATGGCTCCTAGGAAATCAGAAAAACAGCTGTCCGTGATAGCTCCTCCAAGTACATACCCGTCTAAATCATCATCTCCTAGATTAGGGCTGTGAGAATGAGGAAGGCATGAGAAGAATTGAGTCACCATGTGGTTCTTTTCCAGTTACCTCAAGGGCTCAGCAAACATTGATATTGTTTCCATTTGCTCCATGAGAGAATAAATAGAGAGATTTCTCAACATTGCTTATATCCCTGGGCCTAAGAAAAGTGGAAGGCTGGATAAGGCACCTGTTAGGAGGCCTTTGGAAATGAAAACAAAGTACAACAACTTTTTTACAAATACCAAATACCTCATCTGTTGCTTGTTCTACTTGACCTACACACCTATGTACATATGCATATGTTTTACACATACACCAATAAAATATATTTATATATGGTACACACATATACACATGACTGTGTATGCTTCTATTAGTACAAACAAAATATAGATCTATGATGAAGGTAGTCATCTGTTCTTTTTTGGGTGAGATCCTCAAATTTCACAGATTAAGAAACTCACTGCAGATTACAGACTTGGGGAGTAAAACAGCTTGTGACTTGGAGCCTATCATAGGACAACCCAGAACTTTAGCTTCCCCCCACCCCAACATGAAAACTGCCCAAACTCAGTGAAATACACGGAAGCCAGGTTTTGGGTGTGGCTCACTACTTGTGCATTGAAATGAATCTGGACCATTGGTCCCCAGTGAGGTACATGTGAGGTACACTAGAGGAGTTAGAGCTACTAGAGGAGTTTTGCCTGTATGCCTGAGCAGAGTCTGAGCAGAGGTGACAATATGCATTACTGAGATGCATTATCTTTGACACAAGCAGATTCAGAATATAGCATGCCACCTTAATTATGCTTTAATTGAACTACAATATACATCATCACTTAGCACAGGCTCTTTGAAGTCCAACACCACCACCCTGCCTCGTGGGAATATGTGCCGTTACCACCAGCATAATTGTTGGAGCAACTGACACTTTCCCAGCAGCAGGTACTATAGCAGGTAGGAAAGGTAATTAGAAGGAGATTTTGATCTTGCTGACTTACAGTGAAAGCAAGGTATCCAGGGATATGAATGTAGAGGCAATCAAGTCATATTAAAGTCAGCCATGAGAGTTCACTTTAATATAAGAGATGTAGAAGCAGTAAAAACAAAGCTATTTTCCACTTGCCTAAGAAAAAAATACTATCCTTTCATCTCTGACATAGTATGACAGGGAAACAATGCACTCAGACAATCAACCTGTATGGTAATTTTCTTCCTCCTTTGAATTCTTTTTATGTGTAACAACCACGTTGCTGCTTGGTTAGAATGCTCATTCACTATGTTAATTCCACAAATGTTTAATGTTTAAATGCCTTAACATGTAATAGAATCCGTGTCTGGTTCATGGGCCTTTGCATTCAGCTGTTCATGGTCTTCTTGATGAGCTAGAAATATTTATGGATAGAGTACAGAGTGTTGAGTATCAATAACCTAAGCAAAGGACTCTTGAAGGCTGTTTTGTACAGTACAGAGCAATGGAAAGCCTCCAAGGCCTAAGGAAGCTAAGAGAAGGCCAGAGTTCAAGTCAACACCATCTTGCTGTAGTGGTGGAATATGAGAAATGAGCTCCAGTGGAAGCACACCAGTGATGTTTGCTGGACTAGGGGGTTC
Source organism: Dipodomys spectabilis (assembly GCF_019054845.1). Lineage (NCBI taxonomy): Eukaryota > Metazoa > Chordata > Mammalia > Rodentia > Heteromyidae > Dipodomys > Dipodomys spectabilis. The sequence goes on along the minus strand of NW_024870941.1, from coordinate 236,329 downwards.
TTTACTATTTTGAATGAAATATGAAATCTTTACATCACAAAAGGCCTCAAATCACAAAGGCAATCTTGGGCAAATAAACAAAGTAGTGTTGGGGGTATAACAATTCCAAACTTCAGATTTCAAATTGCACTGCAGAGCTATAGTAATGAAGACAACTTGGTATTGGCAGGTCCAAGGACCAATGGAAGAGAATAGAAGACCCAGACATAAACCCACAGACCTACAGCCATTTCATATTTGATAAAGGAGCCAGAAACAGAGGATGAAAAGGAAGGGAGCCTTTTCAACAAATGGTGTTAACTGGAAACTGGATCCCTATTACCCCATACTAATACCAATTTATAAAGGATCAAATATCTCTAATAAGACCTGAAACCATGAAACTACTATAGGACGGAGTAACAGAAACATTAGTACTCCTCAGCATAAGTAGAGACTTTCTGAGTAAAGATCCAGTGACTCAGCAAATCAAAGAAAGAATGGTGAATAGGGCTGTATCCAACTAAGGAGTTTCTGCACCTCAAAGGATGTAGTTAACAAGCTAACAGAACAGGAGATGACTCTGCAAGCTATATGTCAGACAGTAGCCCAATATCTAGAATGTACAAAAAGCTCAAGAAACCAAACCCTCAAATAATCCACAATCCAGTTAATAAATGGGCAAAGAAGGTAAATAGGGACCTCCCAAACGAAGTGGAAATGGTCAATACATGCCAGGAGAAATGTTCAACATCTCCATAAAAGAGGTGTAAATCAAAACAACACTAAGATTCCATCTCACCCAAGTTGGAATGACCATCATCAAAGAATCCAAACAATGGATGCTGTGGCAGATGGGAGGGGAAAGGAACCCTAATATACCATTAATGGTATAGCAACTTGTCCAACCATGCTGCAAAGCAGTTTAGAGATTCCTCAAAAAAATTAATGTAGAAGTATACTATGATCCAGCAATACCAGTCTTGGACATTTATCCAAAAATTACAAGTTATGATACAGTAAAGCCACTTGCACAATCATATTCATTGTTTATGGTGAATAGTGTGGACAGTTTACCACAGACAAGGTATGGAAACAGCCTAGATGTCCCTCAATGGCTGAATGCATCAAGAAAATTTGGTAAATATATACAAAATAATTTTACTTATTAATTAGAAAGAAGAATGTTACATCATGTGCAAAAAAAAAAAGTTGAAGCCAGAAAAAAATATGTTAAATGAAGGAAGTCTAATTCAGGCCCAGACAGACAATGGGTACATATTTTTGCTCATATGTAGAAGCTAGAACTTATTTATAAGCGTACAAGTAAATATATGTGGGGTTGCACTCAAGTGCACAGAAATGCATTAGCCAAGGAGAATTCAGATGGTATGATTCCTTAGAAAAACTAACTCACAGTCTAATAAAATAGATACCAAGAAACTGGCACTTGAGAGGTGTTTGGGAGCGCTCACAAGGGAGGGTGTAACAAATGAAGAGAAGAAGAGGAAGAGAGTGCAGCCATAGCATTTACTGTGTATCCTATGAAGCCAAGAAAATTGAAAAGAGGTGTTGGGATCAGAGGGATGAGTGAAAATGATGACGGAGTGTCATTGATCAAGATGCACTGCCCTCATATGCTGATTCATTGAACAGTACCTCCTTTGTACAACTACTTAAATATAATACAAATATAATTCAAAAAAGATATCTTTGAATAAGCTTTTTTAGACAGTTCTGGAATTTGGACTCAGTACCAGCTTTTATGTTCAAGGCTAGGACTCTACAACTTGAGCCGTTGCTCCACTTCTGGTTGTTTGGTGGTTAATTGAAGATAAGAGTCTCTCTATCTCTTATTCACTATGTGAGTAAATTTAATTTAGTTTAATTTAATCCTGATTAGCTTAATTGTAGGAAATGTTTAGCTAATATTAATGACAACTGTGGCCCCAACTTAAGATTATAAAGCATTAACTTTTGTGCTGAGTATACCTGTTTGGATTGAATGAATTAATAAGTAATAACATGGTTATTGGTAGATCAAACAATATAAAATTTGTATATTGTTAGACCTTCAATAAAATCTATGTATTAATTTCCTCTGAGGAAATAAGGACTAAGTTACTGAGCCTCAAAAACTTCTTCTGGCCTAAAATGAATTCAAATTCATACTATATAATCAATAAACTTATGAGTGTACCTATTGAATACTAACAATAGATTTCAGATAGATGATTAACTGGTAGATAATAAAATAGTTTCTATTTCTATAAAGAAAACTGCAGCCATAAAAGAGTTAAATTAAGATAACAGTCCAAATAGGAGTGAATTTTGAAGTGAAAGAGTATAAAATAAAATTTCATTAACTTAAAAAGGGAGATGAGAATAAAGAGGAGGAGAAGAAAGAAGAAAAAAGGAAAAGCAGGAGGAAAAGGAGAAGGAGTAGGAAGTGGAAGAGAAGGAGAAAAAAGGAGAAGGAGAAGTAAGGAAGAGGAGGAGCATAAGCAGCAGCAGAAGAAGAGTTGGAGAGGGAGAAGAAGGAAGAGGCCAGGAAGACAAAATCACCATGTAGTAGACAAACATTGTCCAATTTAATATTTAATATTCACAATCAACTTAGCATTTATGTGTTTTTACCTACCTTTTTGAATACAAAACATTGAGATTCAAAAAAATTACATGGCATTGCCAACATCATTCACTCCAAAAGTCTTCACAACTCATGTGGCCATTTCTTTTGAAGCTCAGGTTATACATTATTTCAGTTGCGTTCTTATGTGAATACTCACCATGAACATCCACTGTTTGACATTATGGAATTGTTTTTTAGTCTCTCACCAAGAGCTGTGGTGGATGAGCTTCTAGAACATTTTTAATATGTTGTAGTGAAATAATTGTCTTCTAGTAATTCCAAATGTATTTTTAAAAACTCAAAGTCATGGGCGGACATTTGCCAACATTATTAACCTAAGTTCTGTGAATGGATATGAAAGGAAAATGTCCTGGGTTCTACCAGGGAAGATCTAGTGCTAACAATATGGATCATTTGTCATTTGTGTTAAGATCAACTTTATAGGACCTACTAACCAACCTAGACTTTTCACAATTGCAAACTCTGATTTAATATTTCATCACTTTATCACTATCATTTTTAAGTTTATTATTTTATATTTATTAGATTTTTGTTCACTTTTGCATCTGCTAACTAAAAACTATGAGTAAGTGAGAGTAACAGGTCTGGGTGTGGTAGTTTATTTTGGGGGACACAGAGTATGAAGATTGCTGTTTGAGGCCAGTCCTAGCAAAACAAGACCCTTCACCCCTGAGAAAAAGTTAAAGAAAAAAAGTGCTGGGAAAAAACATATTTGTTTTGCATGCACAAAGTCCTGAATCCAACTCTTAGTATGGTTATAAAAATGAAGAAATAAAGAAAGAGAAAGTGTGTGTGTGTGTGTGTGTGTGTGTGTGTGTCTGTGTGTGTAAGACAGAGAGAGACAGAGAGGAAAGAGGGAAGAAAATAGTTAAGAAGGGAGAGGAAGGGAGAGAAGGAAAGGAGAGATAGAGGGAAGAAGGAAAGAAGGAAGGAAGGAAAAAGAGAAAGAGAGAAAGAAAGAAAGAAAGAAAGAGAGAAAGAAAGGAAGGAAGGAAGGAAGGAAGAAAGAAAGACAGAAAGAGAAAGAGAAAGAGAAAGAAAGGAGGAAGGGAGGGAGGAAGGCAGGGTGGGAGGGAGGAGGAAGGCAAGGAGGGGGAGGGAGAGGGGGAGGGGAAGGGAAAGGAAGGGAAGGTAGGAGGGAGTGAGGGAAGAAGGGAAGAAGGAAGGAGGGAAGGAAAGAAGGAAGGAAGAGAAGAAAAAAGAAATTAATATAGAGGAATTTGATCAAAGCACATCATACGTATATATGAATATATACTAATGAAACACCTTTGTACAATTAATACACACAAGTAAAATCAGTAAAAGAACTTCTTCAACAACAACGTTACTGAGCACATTCTTCCTGCAAAGAAATTTCTGAGACCCTGAATGTAAAGATGAGAAAGACCCACTCCCCTCCAAAGCCCAGGCAATCTCACATGTAGTATGCATGTATATATGTAGTTCCAGGCAGATTATAATGGAGAATAGCAGAGAACCCTCTAGAATCACAACATAAGCCTTGAAGTTTCCTGTTGGGAGATGTGTCAGGTAGTCATAAACCCTTATTGTAGGCCTCTAAATAATTCCACAAAACCAAATATGTACTAATACCTCCTCCTGGCTCCAAGTCCAATGTAGAACATACAAATTGTAGTGAGTCCTCATGTTCATGAGAGCAAATGTTTGTTATTCATGAGCTATTTGAGTTTATATTCTCCCATGCCACATTATACCAACAACAACTACCTAACACTAAATATAAAGTCCCAATTCATAAAAGATTCTCAACTAGATCAAACTCTTCTCCTCCTGGTATCAAAATCCCACTGAAAATGGATTTTCTATTTCAACGAATCTTTAACTATATTATATTTGTTTGTTTTTTATTTATTTGTGTAGCTGTCTAGCTGTCTATTTATTTATTTATTTATTTGCCAAGCCTGGAGCCCTGAGCCCTGTCCCTGAGCTATTTTTGCTCAAGGCTAGCACTCTACCACTTGAGCCACAGTAACACTTCCAGCTTTTTCTGCTTATGTGATGCTGAGGAATGGAGCCCAGGGCCTCATGCATGCAAGTCAAGCACTCTACCACTGAGCCATCTTCCCATTTTTAAATGATGTTTACTATGTTTCATTACAAGAATTTCTACTGCCATATTTTAAGGAGAGACACTGAGACATGGAGATTCAGCATGGTGCTTACAATCCACTTAAATGCCTGAGACAGGTAAAGTTAAAAACATTTGTCTATTATGCAATAGGAGCTCAATTATCATTTCAGTGCCTCTCAAAGGAAAAGAAAGAGATCCTTGGGGAGGTGGAAAATGTTCTTCTGGCCTTCAGCTCCCTAGAGGCTGTTACTTTGTGGCAGACTCCAATGCCAGATTTGAGGACACCAATATGAAGTGGCACCACATGAGTCTCAGGAGAACTTTTACAACCAACACTGAATCAGGTGACCAGGATTTTTCTGAACCTCCAGAAAAAAAAAAACAAAACAGAAAAGTCTTGTCATCTCTTCTAGCAGACAAAAATGGTTTGGTTTGATTTGGAAGACTTTTCTTTCCTTTTAGGAAAGAGAGAAACTCAAACTAATAGCAAGCAAACTGTACCAATGGTAAACTTGTAGAGTTCACATGAGAAGGCCTGACATTTGAGCCTATCATCAGTCCCCCGGTTAAAAAAAGAATGCTTGGAACAGTGACAGTATTCACTTATGGGACAAGTACGTACTGACCTGTTATTTTGTGGCTGCAAAAGATTTGGGATGAAGCAAAAGCTTCAAAGAAAGCAAGAAAAGCATGTGAATTGACACTGAGGGCTGACTCTAGCAGTTCTGTTCCACACTTGGAACCCTGGCCACATCTCTGTAGGGTAAGTAGAGTCTTTTTCCTATTTTAAAAGATGAGAAAATTTAGTCTTGAGATGGTGCTTTAAGTTGGGATACCTGGAGAAAAATAACACTCTGCAGCTGAGATTGGCACCAGAGGTTTATGAAAACGTATATCTGGGAATTGTCCCTGTAAGGAAGTGGTGGAAATGTCACTGGACAGAGGGAGGAGGCAAACCATGATGCATATATCACATAGGACTCAACTGATTCTAAAAGGAGCTCTGGGACTGTCCCTGATTGAGACTGAGGACAGAAGTATTCCAAATAATTATGCAAATTGAATTGTTCTGTTTATTCCTCATTACAAATGTTCACATGGGAAGAATGTGACTAATTTACACCATTTATTTATTCATACATTTATTAAAGCATACATTCACCCACATGTCATGATCCCCTACTATGTACCAGAAATCACAGTGTGAGCTGTCTGATCTCTGAAAACTGATCAAGTGTTTTGTTTTCTCATTTGAATTCCTTGAGGTACAGTCCTGTGAATAGCTAACGAAATAAAATCCTTTAAAAAATTAATTCAGCAAGTATTTAGAAGGGGTGGAGTGGGTCATGGGGGAAAGAGGTAGACAAAGAGCAGAAGAGGGTAGATGAATAAAGTGGAGAAGTGGAGGGAATGCAGTCCAGCGTCCAATGTATATCCTACAAAATTAAAAAGAGTGAAGGAAGGGGTAGTTGAGCAGGAAGAAGTAAAAATGTTGGAGTTAGCATCGATCAAGATGCATATTCAGAAACTGCTTTGTTAAATGACAAGTCCTTTAAAGGCACAGCAATTAGAGATAATAAAAAATAAATACATCTACTTTTAAAACTCAAATTATTTTTTCATTATGTCAAAAAATGAACTTTACAACTTTGGTGGGGGGAGGATCAGGTGGGGAGGCTGGTGGGTAATGGGAAGGGATGGGAAGGGGAAACAAAGGAGGAGGCAACAATGCTTGATAAGAAATGTACTCATTATCTTGCCCATGTAATTGTAACCCCTCTGTACAGTATTTTCACAATAAAAAAAACTCAAATTAAAAGAAGGAACGACTATTTCAGCAAACAAGTTTTCCCTCAAGGCTACAGAAAATCTCTGAGGAACAAAAAGCTACTGTGCAAAGAATTCAAGGATTCTCTTGCTCCTCAAAAACCCCTCTCTGTGGGTTGAACTAATTAAAGAGTCCAGCTCACTGTCTCATTTCCTCTATGTGATGAACTTGGCTGTGGACAGAGGCCAGAACCTGGCTTAGATTGCTTCTGAATTTATCCTTGCATCAACTATATTTCTCTCTCTGTCTCTCTCTCTCTGTCTCTCTCCCTCCTCTCTCTCTCTCTCATTCTCTTTCTGTAAATAGTAACCCTCATGCAGAGTGACCCTAAAACAAATAGATGGGAAAATAATGACTGAGCTGAATGAAAAGTTCATGTACAGTAAGTCCTGTCAGTATGTCTCTGCTGAGACTCTTGGCCCATTATCCACCAATACTTTTGGACTAAAGTAGACAATGTAATTAGCTGAGGCCATGGATGCCCTGCCCCCTATACTCCACAATACTGGCTTTAGAACATCATTGTCAATAGAGAATGTGAACAAATTATCCACAGGTAGAAATACCAGACAGAAGCTACGGTTTTAACTAGTTTGAAATTGACATAACCTACTAGTAGGAAGTTGACTTCTGAGGCTATTGTTCTACTGAATAGGAGAATTGTGAGAGCGTACCACCATTTTCTTCCTTATAAAAGGAGAGTGAAAAGGAAAGATTCTCAGAATGGAAGAGGGAATGGGAAGTTAAAGGGTGCTACACAGAGACTGAATTACGCTAACGAAATTTCTTAGACACACCAAGCCAACACACTTCATCTGCATTAGCAGAACAAAGAAGACTCTTGGGAAAGTAAAACATATAGCTCATTCATGAACTCATTCTCCTGTTCAGCAATACATCCCATGCACCAAGCCATATGCTATTCTAGGAATTAATGATAAGATAGTAAATATGAAGAGAGAAAGGTTCTATACAAGGTTATATTTGTGTGGAACTTACAAAGAGATAATGATTGTGTATAAAACAAGGTGAACACATAATAAGGAGTGATAAGGGCTATGGAGAGACTCCAGCATAGAAGAAGCTTGTCAGAAGAGACAAGCCCATCGTTGAAATGATGTAAAGGAAGAGAAGAAACATCCTATTGGAGTCTATGGATAAAGATCAGCTTTTGGCAAGCCGGCCCATAGACAGTTCATGAAGGTGTGTGGCTTTCCCCTAGAGGAAGAATTACCTGTCCCGAATGCCCCAAAAGATGTTATATAGAGTTTTACAGGCACAGTAACTCAGAAAGCAATATGGGAGGATGTCAACAGGCCCAGTTTGCAAGGCCAGCCATTATGCCACTTGAGTAGCAACACATTAAGCATTGTGTGTCCTCATTTCTGATTTGGATGATGCCCTGGCTCGGTGGGGTGGTGGGTGTGGGGTGTGATCCAGAGTCAGACTCTACTTCTACTCAGGCCTACAAAACTGTATTCGATGTAGGTGACAAGCTGCACTTGAGGCTTCCTGGGGCTTCTTCTCAGCATATTCTTCATGAATCCATAAGTCACTGCATCAAGTGCAGCTTAAATGGAAAGCTGAAGAACTTCCACCTTGCAGGAGATCACCAGCAGGTAATGTTTGCTTTTGTTGCTTGAGGCCAAAATAATTAAATCTATTATTGTTTACAGCAATAACCAGCAAGCAGTTTTTGAGTAAGATGAGTAAGGGACTTTGGAGAAGGAAGATAAAGGGTGAGCCTGGGTCTTTTGCTATGGACAAAGCACAGCCAGGCTCATTTACGGTAGATGGAGACTAACTCCATAGACTTTCTGGATTTTAATGGTGTATCCTACAAAATCAAGAAGAGTGAGGGAAGGGGTCAGTAGGGGAGGGTTGGGTAAGAATATTAGAAACGGTGACATTGATCAAGATGCAGTGTATTCATAAACTCCTTTGTTAAATGTAACTCTTTTGTACAACTACTTAAAGATATTAATTTTTAAAGGATACAAAGAACATATCAAACAAAAAAAAGAGATTTAACTTGTCGGTCTTAGGAACAAATAGCAGATTGTCAGAAAATTTTTTAATGAGGTAGATAATTGAATAGGATGTTGTTAGAGCATGTGCTGAATGATTAACGGGTCTCCATTTTCAGAGTACTCAAAAATATATACTGCATTTAATTTAATTACCCAGATTAGAGGGATGTTTACATGGTTATTCTGCAAATGAGCAAACTGAAGTTCTAAGGAGCTGAGGAAATAGCTGAAAATTGTTGATTTCCAGTGAAGCCAAGGCTAGAATCCAGGTTTCTTGATTGCAATTCCCATAGTTTGAGACGTGTGTAATTGAGTGATATTAATAAATATCTTTAATGTAACACTACAGAGTCCAGGCTCTGAATGTTGTGCCACCAGGCTTCTGTTAAATCAATTAGCCCTATGTAGAAATTAGCAACAATTAATGAATATAGCTGCCTCATGCCTAGGTACATGGCTTGGTCAGGCAACCCCTTTTTCACTTCACTCTGGAAGCCTTAGATATACAGTGTACAACTTGCACATCTATATGCAACCACTGCGGGAATGACCAGCAATCATCTTTTGGTCACTTTGAAACATACCCAATAATACCATTTTTGAAAAAAATAGTACGATAAAATTAAATATTTAGTAGAAAAAATATAACAACTGTTACATACACTTTCTCTTCACCTTCCAATGTAGTGAACTACTCAATAATATTTTAGCTACTTTCAGGAGCAATCTTCTGAGATGATTAAGACAGACATTGATTAGGAAATGAAGAGCCAGAGAGCTAACACAATTTCTCCATGTCCACATAGTCAATAATAAGAGAAAGTGAATCTTGAACCCCAGAACTTCCAAATAAAATCAGTGCACCTACCATTTCAGGAAAAAAATAAGGAAGCCTATTATTTTTTCCTTCTTAATTCTTACAGCACCTGGACGCAACTTTGAAGACTAAGGCCTCAGGAAATAAGATCAGGTGAGAGCTCTGGTGTGGTCTATGGACTTTGCTGGGCAGGGGAGAGGGGCACTCTGTTCTCCCTTAAGGTAAACCAGCTAGTCATCTCCATACATGGAGTAGGTTAGTCAGTAACACACTCTTCCCAGTTTATTTGAGGCTTAAGTCTGTCCAAGTGCAGGGAAAATAATCATATTAATAATGTTACTAATGAAATACACATATACAGTTGAAAAAACTGAAAAAATTACATTAATTAACAGCTGGTCAGTTTTTGAAACACAATGAAAGAGTTTTAAAAGTTGCAATAATTTCACCAGAGTAGATAATTTGGTTTATAAGATGATTTCTTTGTTGCTTTGTGTGTCCCTCCCCCATGATATAACCCCTGTTTTCACTGTATTTGATGTTGGTATAATTTGGGGAGGGGAACGGAAAAAAATTGTTTAAATAGGAATACAGGTAGACCCATTGCAACAATGAGATGTACAGAAATGTACTCATTACCTTGTTAATGTAACTGTAACCCCTCCGTACAGTATTTTCACAATAAAAATAGTGAATTAACAGAAAAAGAGTATTTGGTTTAAGAACTAAAGTCCCCATGCTCTGCATTATGTTTATGATGTCACATCAACATTGGCTAAATAGTCCATTGCCACTTGTTCAGACGTGCTGTGTGATAGAGGAGAGGATAAATTTGCAGTTCAGCATGAAAAGTGCAGAAGACACACTGGTTAAAACAGACAAATGTTCAGTGAGGAGTGTACTTGTTACAAAAAGTAGTTTGTGATAGGGTAAAACCTCATTTAATTTCTGTTCCACAGTATTTGGAAGTATTTTTGTTGAAAACCATATGAATAAGCGTGGCGTCCACCTGGAAGTCTTTGTCAAAAATCTATTGACTTAATCTGAATCGCTCCAGAGACCCAAAGTGGTAGGACACAACTATAATCTATCACTGATATTCAGGAAGCAGAGATAGGAGGATCACAGTTTGAAGACAGCTCAGGAAAAGTTAGTGGGAGACCCTATCTGAAAAACTAAACTGAAAGCACCAGCACTGAGTTGGGGGGTGGGGGAGCACGCACATGTGCGCCGCAAAAGGAATTAAATGCTTACCCAGCAAGTGTGAAGCCCTGAGACCAGCCCAGGTAGAACAATATATAAGTAAATAATCAAAAGAATGAATGAATGAATGAATATATAAATAAATACAACAAAAAATTGCTTTAATGATGCCCATTGCTCAGGGCAACTGTCTGGGCCCTAAATTGCAATCTCTTCTTCAGAGTGCAAGAACGCTTCATGTGCCTGGACATCTTTCTCAAGGACTGGCCCCTTAAAATAGATGTGTACTAACTCACCACATTTTCTGGCTGACCTTTACTCCAAACCTAGGCACTGAACTCTTATAAGCTTGGTAGCTTCGGAGTCTGAGTGTCCTGCCCAGGCCTGGCTGGGATCTCTGCTGCCTATGAAGAAGAATTTGGATGAAAACACGGTGGCTACTTGGTATAAAGTCACTATAACTCTATGAAAATAAAAGAAAAAGAGCAAGAACAGCCATAGTCTTCCTCGGGAGATAAACCTGAATATATTTGATCAAACACTTTAACCTGAACTTTTAAAAAATATCATCAAAGATAATTTTATATTAGCCAGGTTTGTCTGAAGCTGAATATTTTCCCTTTTTTCTATAAAATTATTGAAAAACCACAGTTCTTATGGTCTAGACAGCCAGTTTGAAAGCATAGATGTACAACTGTATTTTTTTTCTTGTTAGTGGACAAAAAAAAAGTAGTCTTTCTTCTACCCACTCGGGTGTAATGAAATCTTCTTGATGTCTCCAGATGGGTTGGATTGGCATATTTTAAGCAGACTATGGTAAACCCTTTAACTGTCTCTGATAATATTTAAGATGATAAATTAATAAAAGATGCATGATAAATACATCCAAGTCTACAACTGAATTGTTTAAGTCAGCATACTTCACATTATTTATACTGATAACGATTTCTGTTGAGGTCAAAAATGCATATCAGTCATCTCTATTCTCAGTAAAGTCTATTATTTCAGAATTTGCATCTAAGACACTGTCATTTAATAGAATTTGTCCATTGGCCTATTACTTAAACCAAATATGATTCTGCTAAGTAATAACTGAACTTACTGATAATTGATCTTTCAATACACACATATAAATGTCAAATATACAAATTGACTTGAAGGTCCATCATAACAATCCTATCTATCACAATTAGCTACTCAGCTACAAAGCAACTATATTTGCAGGGTCAACCTTACCACACAGAAAGGCATATCGTCTGATCTGTGAGATACTTGGCAAAGGGTGGGGAGAGCTTCCATTTTCCCACCTGTTAATAAAAATCTACAAATTAACATAGATTTTTTTAAAGAAAATTAAAGAAAAACAGAGGCATGAAGTTCCTAGCTCTATTTCAGTCACTCAGTAATGTTAACTTATGATGCTTTTCTCTGGCTTCAAAGAGCAAAGACATACAAGAGTCATACAAGAAAATTTTTTTTTCTTTTTTTTTTTTTTTAAATTTTATTTTATTTTACTTGAGAACATACTGTACAGAGGGGTTACAATTACATGGGCAGGATAATGCATACATTTCTTACCAAGCATTGCAGCCTCCTCCTTTGTTTACCCTTCACCTCCCTTCCCAGCCTCCCCCCTCCCTCCCACCCAATCATACCCCCCCCACCGACATTGTAAAGCTGGTTTAGACATGACATTTTGTACTTCTCATTGTTGCAACAGGTCCACCTGAATCCTTAAACGACTTGTTTGTCCCCATCTCCTCCACATGTTATACTGACATCAAATATAGTGAAAGCGGGGGTTACACTGTGGGGAAGGGACATACAAAGCAACAAAGAAATAATCTTATAAATGCGTTAGAAACACATGCATGAAAGAAACAAAAACATTAAAATACATATTTGAGGTTTTGTTTTCCTAACATCACATTATCTGACTTTTTCCGCTTGACTCATACTCATACAAGAAAATTTATAAGACTGCTTTCCACTAAATAACACCAAACTTCTGATTGTTGAAATGCTTGTTGGAGATAGATGAGACAAGCGGGAAAAAAGGCTCTGGTCTTAAAGTGTTCACTGTGTAATCTGTAGCTAGTCATTTATCCTCTCTCAGGGTTGCTTTATTTGAAGATGGTTTCCAAGCCACACTCTTGCAACAGGGATAAATGAAAGTACGTATGCAAATTAACTATCACCATACCCCAAGATGCTAAATAAACATGGATGCCCTCACACTATTTATTTTTTCTTTCCTAAGTCTCAGATGTCAGAATTTTATTTCAATTAAAGCCACGACAACACTGTTTTGAAGTGAATTTTTATGTCAAGACCTAAAAGGATGTCTTATTCCTACTGTGTAGATTTTTTTTTGTACAGATGAGATAGATTGTCATCACAAGTAGTTTTAATCTTCACCTGTGGAAGAAATTCTCTTTCAGAATTTAGTTTAGGCTCAAGTTCAGTTCAGGTATCTATCATGGCTTCTTGATGATTGGAAAAACAACAGAAGCTGAGATTTTACATCCATAACCTTGAAAGAAAGAGGCTGAGAGTTTGAACCTGAGTCATCTCCTCCATACTCCAGATCTGTCTAGAGAAAATACCACCCCCATTTTCGTTGGAAACTCCTGAAGGTGTCAAGTTGTTCTAAGCTCACACGCATTGAATCCAGCCTCTCTTCCTCTTGTTTCTCACTGTTCTTAGGAAGCTAACTGACAAATTCTAGTCAAATTAAGTGGACCAACCAGAGGTTTTATTTTGCCCACTCTTTTGCCATATTTTAATAATGTAAGGTGATGACTAATGTGTTCTAGTTTCAGGCTGGGACAAGATAACTCTTCCCAGAAAGCTGGTTCGTTTTTCTCAAATACAAAATTATGCTGTACAGTTGAAAGATCAGTTAGGGATTTCCAATCTGGTCAAAAGTCTGGTAAATGTATGCTAATTTTCAAATACAGGGTTGACTTAGAGTCGCCTAGTGTAAGGAGATTCTGTTTTGAAGTCAATGGAAAGTCATTTTCTTGCTAGTTGAAAAAAAATAATGCATTTACTTATTTTAAATGCATAATAGCCAAATGTGGTGGCGTGAACTACTCAGAAAGCTGGTGTGGGAATATCACTTAAACTCAGAAGTTCAATATCAGCCTGGGAAACATAATGAGACTGTTTCAAAAGAAAAAAAATGAAAGAGAGGCAGAAATCACATTTCCTTTTGAACTTGAACCTGTCAGGCCACAAGAGCTTTCTTAACAAAATTTTTATTTTTCTCCAATTGCATATAACATAAAATAAATGCCTGGCACTGTGACTAGACCTAGCATTGAGGTTATAATTGAAGGTCATGATATTTCTATTCAGAATTCTCAGAGAAAGATTTATATCCTCCAGAAAGTATTTAAGTAGATTTTCCTACTCTGCTTCTAGGATGATACACTTCAGGAAAGTTCAATGCCAGGTCTGACTTTCAGACTACCTTCACAATTTAGATTTGTAATGAGCCAGACAGAACCCATGAACATGTACTGAGTTATCAAAGGACATCTCTTAGAAGCAACTGCTTCCCAGAATGAGACAGCAGGCAACAGTGACATGCAGTCTGGCTGTGTATGCATGCCACCAGACTCTTCATTATGAGAGCTGACTTTTGTTTATTTGTTTTCATTTCAATTCTTTTTTTTTTTTTTTTTTTTGGTCCGGTCGTGAGGCCTGAACTCTGGGCCTGGGCGCTGTCCCTCAGCTCTTCAGCTCAAGGCTAGCACACTACCACTTGAGCCATAGTACCACTTCCTGCTTTTTTTCTGCTTATGTGGTGCTAAGGAATCGAACCCAGGGCCTCATGCATGCAAGGCAAGCGCTCTACCACTGAGCCACCTTCCCAGCCCCATCATTTCAATTCTTTCCATACAAGAATTCAGATGTGGAGCTGGCTGATGTTTGTAGCCTCTTACTGTATGCCAGGTATTTTGACTGGATTTTGATCTTTCATCTCATTTGATCTTTGCAATGATTATTGAGGCATATATTACTATTTTCTTGAAATTCAGAGATTAGTTGACTTTCTCAAGCTACTCAACTCTGAATGCAGAGGATCAGAGCACACCATAATTTGAACCCAAGTCTACATCCTTGTTATAGTGTGAGAAGTCTGTGTACAATAGAAACACCCCCCCCACACACACACACTTAGAAAAGCAATTCAAAAGAGCAATAGTTAAAGAAATTTAGCAAATAAAAAATGGTAGAGCACTAGCTTTAAGCAAAAGAGCTCAGAGACAGTGCACAGGCCCAGAGTTTAAGCCTCACAACTGATTCCCCCCCAAAAAAAATCCAAGAAGATATAGTTAACTCATTTAAATATAAATTTTTTATTAAAAAAACAATTTTATTAATATAACATTCCCATGTCATACTCTTCATCCATTTAACTTCTACAATCCAGTGCTTCTTAATACATGCACAGAACTGTGACAACAACTACCACAGTCAAGTTTAGAACATTTTTATGACGTTAAAAAAGGAATTCCATAAGATAAGATTATATGAGAACCAAGAATGAGGTTTTTCCTGCGAGCCAAGGAGAGTCTATGGTTGGATTGTGTCCCAAACATCTTACCAGTGAAATCCTGTCTATAAGGAGCCACTCATGGGACTCAACAAATGTTGAAATGTTGCCTAACATATTCCTAGCTTGCCACTGTGTGCTATTTTCTGAGCTTTTTATAATATCTCAAAGTGGCCAAGCTCCTTCTGGCTCATCCCTCTGTCTCCCGGTTCAAGCTATTTGAGGCACTGCAGTGGAAACGAGCTATACTGGTGCAGTCTTTGGAAGCCCACAGAGATTAGAACATGCTGAACAGATTTCAAGCATGTCTGCTTATTTAAAGCACCATAAGGGGCTTAAGAGCATGAATTTGAAAATACTCTATATTGTGAGCTTCAGCTTCTGTCTTCCTAGATGTAGTTCCAGGAGTCACAGAGAGATTTAATAGATATCAGGTAGTGATTCTTGGCTGGAACCTTATGGGTGTCACTTTTTTGGAAAATAAGAAACACCTGTTTTCATAAAGTTCTTATCCTCTTAAATATGTAGCTGAAGAAGGAAAATTCTTAACTGGTGAAGTCAGTCCTGAATTAGCTGGATTGGAAGTAACAGTGTGGCTCAAGTGGTAGAATGCCAGCCCTGAGTGAAAAACAAAAAACAAACAACAGCAACAAAAAAGCAAGAACATGATGCCTTTAGTTCGAGCTACAAGATCATCACACATTAGTTGGGCAGAAATAAGAGAAAATAAGTAATATCAGAATCAGTTTCCAGATATGAAATTGTAAGATTCCCCATTCTATGGAAGACATACTCAATGCATCTTGGAGGCCTTGAATTTCCTACAAAAAAAAAGCTCATATTTGGGGTTGCTTCATGTGGATTTAAGATACATAGGAGCTGCAAGTCATGGAAAGTGATCCATTTCTTCATCATTACTCAGGTTAACAGTAAATAAAAAGGAGGCAAAGAAGGTGAGGATGACTAATTCTCACACTTTAGATTATTTTATTCCCTCTAAAGATAACACTGCAGCTACATTTGCTAATGGTGAGTGTGATATATAAGGCTAGAACTCTTCCTACTGAAATTCTTTGCATACCAAGTGTATCTTCTGGAAAATATCTGCATGTGCAATGAGGACTTTTTTGGTCACAATTGTTGTCCAGACACAACTGCATTCACTGTCGACCTTCTGCTGTTGTTGGTTCACACCCTCAGTCTCCTCCTTCTATCCACCACTCAATACCATGGCTGCCAGGCTAGCAAACATCTGTGCCATTTTTGAGAGTTGCCTGCTAATTCAACTTCTGCTTTTCACATTATTTCAAGTTTGGGGAACTATGGACGCACAGCCATATACAAAGGCCTTGCAAGGTATATACCATAAACGACATACATTTTATATATATATATATATATACATATACATATATTAAGGCATAGTTGTGCATTCTAATTTATTCATCTTCTATAATGAGCTGAGGTATTAGAATAGAACACTAGGCTTATTTTATCTATACTGTACCACCAGGCATTAGGTTTTTGGCAAGAAATTTGACTTTTACAAATTCCCCTTTTGGGGAAATAGGAATGATGATAATTCCCTTACTCTGTAGTTGTGATATTGGTCTTTAAAACACTTCTGCAAGTTGTGATAGTGCATTTGCTTTTCTTAATCATTCATGAACTCAGCAGAAATACATTATGAATCTACAACTTACGTTAAGAGATTAAATTATTATGCTGCCTAACACAGGGTACAGAATTCTGGCCCTATAATAGTTAAGAATAACAGAACCCAGAGATTTCGTCTGACAAATTCAAAGTGAGTCAATAGTAGAGAGGCATCATATAGACACAACTTCACTGGCTAAAATAAGATAGATAAACGTTCAGTGCTACTCCTGAGCCAAAGTATCTATTCATTTCAAGGTATAAAATTTGAGGAGTCACTTAAGAAAGCAGCAGGGCATCACACACAGAAGACTGGGAGGGCTCATCACATTGTCTTCCTGAGTCTTTTTTCTCCCTCTCATGTTGGTATTCTTAAGATCACTGAGTCAAACTGACACCATTTATCCACAAAGAACTGTAGACTCCAGGCAACTTTCTCAAGTCTCATTGTTTCTGGCACATCTTTTCAGCCACAGAGCTCCCAAATCTATTACTTTCACAGTCTTTGCTTCCATGTCCAGATGCTTAAATGTCTGCTGAGTTTCTTAGACTTCAAGAAGTAACTCTCCTTAAGGAGAGTAGTAGTTTCATTTACTAGACCCTCTATTCAAAATTCCAAAGAAATCTTCATTAGTCCACTGGTACTGCTATAAAAAAAATCCCATGAGCTAGGTAATATATCAACAATAGAAATTTACAATTGCCACAGTTCCAAAAGCTGGAAAATTTGAGATCAAGGTGTAAGGAGCTTTGATATTTGGTAAGGATCAAGTTTTTGCTTCCAAGAAGGAAAATGGAACCTTGAACATTTCCAAGCTAAAAGCAGAAGGGGGGAAAGGGTGATGGTTTGTGTGTGTGTGTGTGTGTGTGTGTGTGTGTTTGTGTATGTTTGCATGTGCGTGTGCCAGTTCTGGGCTTGAACTCAGATCCTGGGTGCTGTCCCTGAGCTTTTGTGCTCACAGCTAGCACTTTACCACTTGAGAATAGCTCTACTCCCAGATTTTGGGTGACTAGCTGCAAATAAGAATCTCATGGACTGTCTGGCCCTGGCTGGCCTTTAACCACAATCCCAGATCTCAGTCTCCAAAGCAACTAGAATATAGGCATGAGTCACTGATACCCACCAGCACCAATACCTTCTACAAAGTGAACCCTTGTGGCTTCATTATCTCTTGAAGGCCCTACTTCTTAGGGTTGCAGTGGAGAGTAAACTTCAATGTTAATTTTGGAAGGAAGACATGTGAACTTTACAATTACAGCAGTATCACAGCATATTGTTTTTCAGTCTCATAACCTGTGGAAGAGATTGGGGTTTTTTCCACTTGGTTTAAAAGCACCTGTCTCTAACGTTACCGCCTCTCATTGCTGAAGAAAGCAGAATTACACTATAAATGATAGTTTCAGTGCTCTAAAATGCTTTGCACTCATCCCATTCATCCTTAACCTCTGAAACTCACTGATTTTCTGCTGCCAAACAGTTTTGCCTTCTCCGTATGTAAGGGTGGTTGAACCTTACAGGATGCAGCCTTTTCAGATATGCTATCTTCACTTAGCAATATACATTTAAGCTTCCTCCGTGTTTCTCCATGTCTTGACAATTCATTTCTTTTTTTTTCTTTTTCTTTTTTTTTTTTTTTTTTTTTGTCAGTCGTAGGCTTGAACTTTGGGCCTGGGTGCTGTCCCTAAGCAATTCAGCTCAAAGTGAGAGTTCTACCACTTGAGCCACAGCTTTACTTCTGATTTTCTAGTGGTTTGTTGGAGATAAGAGTTTCATGGACTTTCCTGCCTGGGCTAGCCTTGAACCTCGATCCTCAGATCTCAGCCTCCTGAGTTGTTAGAATTACAGGCATGAGCCACCGATGCCCGGCAACAATTCATTTCTTTTTCTTTTTGTTTTAATTGTGAAAATACGTACAGAGTGGTTACAATTACATGGGCAAGATAATGAGTACATTTCTTTTTTTTCAGCATGTATTTTTTTATTGTGAAAATACTGTACAGAGGAGTTACAACTACATGGGCAAGATAATGAGTACATTTCTTATCAAGCATTGTAGCTTCCTCCTTTGTTTCCCCTTCCCATCCCTTCCCATCTCCCACCCCCCACTCCCACCCCCACCAAAGTTGTAAAGTTTGTTTTCCACATAAAGACTTGTACATCTCATTGTTGCAATGGTTCCACCTATATCCCTATTTAAATGATTTGTTTTTTCCCTTCCCCTCCACAAATTATAACAAAATCAAATACAGTGAAAGCAGGGGTTATACTGTGGGGGAGGGACATGCAAAGTAACAAAGAAATCATCTTCTAAATATGTTAGAAACAATCTCATGAAAGAAAAAACATTTGACTTATCTTGGGGTTCATTTCACCTAACATCAACTTATCTGACCTTTTCTGCTTGTCTCAGACGTATACTAGTTATTGCAAATAAGGGAAACCATGGGGCCTATGTTTCTTTGGGTCTGGCTTACTTCACTTAATATAATTTTTTCCAAGCCTTTCCATTTCCTAACAAATGAGGCAATATCATTCTTTCTGATGGAGGCATAGAATTCCACTGTGTATATATACCACATTTAATTGATCCATTCATCTACTGAGAGGCATCTGGTTGGTTCCATATCTTAGCTATAGTAAATAGTGCTGCAATAAACATAGTTGTGCTAGTAGCTTTAGTATGGTCTTGTTTGTGATCATTTGGGTAAATGCCCAAAAGTGCGATTGCTGGGTCATAGGGGAGCTCTATGTGGAGTCTTTTGAGGAACTTCCATACTACTTTCCAAAGTTGTTGAACAAGTTTACACTCCCACCAACAATGCAGTAGGGTTCCCTTCTGTCCACATCCCCTCCAGCATCTGTTGTTATTAGAGTTCTTGATTATAGCCATTCTAACTGGGGTGAGGTGGTATCTCAATGTTGTTTTGATTTGCATTTCTTTTATGGCTAGGGAGGTTGAGCATTTCTTCATGTGTCTATTGGCCATCCTTCTTTCCTCTTCAGAGAAGTTTCTCTGTAAGTCGTTAGCCCACTTATTTATTGGGCAGTAGTTTCTTTGATGATTTGTTGTTGGAGGATTTAATTTTTTGAGTTCCAGGTATATTTTAGATATGAGACCCTTGTCCATTGTATGGCTAGTGAAGATCTTCTCCCAATCTGTGGGCTTTCTATTGATCTTGCTAGCTATGTCCTTTGCCATTCAGAAGCTCTGCAATTTTCATTTCTTTTTCGTGTTGAAGAGTATTCCTTTTTCTGGATGTATATCCATTTATTTAAATCATTTTAAAACAATCATTTCTTAACAGAGATTGATTTTTTAAATCTGGAATCATGACTTTTTAAGTTTTATTTTCTTAGAAAGATGCTGTACAGAGGGGTTACAGTTATATCAGTAAGGTGATGAGTACATTTCTTGTCAAGAATTGTTTCCCCCTCCTGACTTTTTATATACGTGGAAAATATATTTTATCTTACAACAGAGAAGACTCCACAGTCTGAATCTTGTTCAGCTTCACTCTGTAGTTCAGTCTCTTTCCCATCTTGTGCTCCTTCTTTTTTCTTCCAAGTCCTTTATCTCCTTTCTCCCCCTCCAATTTTCTGTTGAAGAGTTTTGAGGACTGTCTTTTTCTGCTAGAATCTACACACCTTAGAACAGAGTGATAATTTACTTGCCTAGTGATAGGATAGCTTATCATACAGTGGACCTTCTTTAAATTTTCATATTGAAACACAGAGTCCTTTTCTTACCTTACTTAATTTACTAAATGTGTCTTACAGAATCCATTGACTTGGTAAATAGCCTTCAAGTAGATATTCCTTGGTGTTTTTACTTGGATGTGTGTGTGTGCTTGTGTAGATAGCAACAATATCTACTATTATTAGGGACTATGTCATTACTATTCTGTTCACTTTAGAAATAAAGAAACAGCCTCAGAATAGTTTGATCAATTTTAGAATTATCATTTGGGGATGGGATTATTGTTCAATAATAATGTTTATCTGGCAAAGATGAGCCCCCCCCCCCGTTTCCACCTCCAGCACACAAAAAGAAAAAACAAACAAGCAAGACCCCAATGAAAGAAAACTAATTGCCACAGTCAGGAATTAATTCAAGGTAACTCAACTGTGAAGCCTCTGGTTTAACAATTACACTCTACAAATAAATGCAGGTACTAATTATATCAGAGAGAATGGTTACTGAAGGAAATTGATGGTGTAATGATTCAAAGATACTACTGGGAAGGTCTTCCAGATCACATCTAATAGAGAACAAGTGGATTAAAAAAAAAACTGTAATGAATATTTAAAATCTTCTCTGGAAAAGTAGTCATCATTCATAATCATTTTCTGAAAACCTGAGATAGTGAATTAAACTCTGCACATAGGCTCAGAAGAAAGAACATTGCTCGAAAATTGCCATTTAGTCCTCACTTCTGTTTAGACACTTGAAACTTCCTTGACATGATTTACACCAGAGGCCAGAAGACAATAACCACCACACATCTTATTTCACCAGTCCATGCACTCCAGCAGCTGCTATAACATCTATAGCATCTGATTGGATATGCTTAGCCAATGAGTCAGCTTCTAAGATCTGAATGGTGAGGCCAACTAGGGGGCAGCACAAAGCCTAGGGGAGGTGATAGGGGTCAAACCCCCATACTGTAATGACCTGATCTCTGAGAGGATTCCATTAGACTCCCAGCTGTAGAGCCTCACTCTGCAGAGAGTCTATACTCTACTTTTGGTTTCAAATAAATTTGCTCTGTCGGCTTTGAACACATTAATTAATTACACTATTAATTAATTAGCTAATTAATAGCATCAACTTTTTTCATGTAGGTTCTTACTATGTTGTTTTAGAGTAGTCTCAAATTCCTGGCTAGTCTCAAGTGATTCTCCTGCCTCAGATGGCCAAGTTTGAGAACTATATATTGGCAGGTGTCACTACTCCCAGCTAACAAAATATTTGTGAAAAGAATTTCTGGGCCATGTTAATATGCTATCCTGAAGAAGATGAAATCCAAAGATAAATTGAAATTTCCAACTGGAGTGTGGCAATTGAGTTTGGAATGAATGAGAGGACTATTCTAGAGTTATCTGGACCTTGGGGGGAAGAGAGGAAAGGAAGGCAAGAGGAAGGAACCTGTTGAAAAGTGGGCCCAGCATAAAGTGAGGAAATGAACATAGTTCCAATGTGTTCTGAAACCTGATGCTTTTCCTATTCCTTATCAGTTAAGATGAGCTTTTTTGGTGTGTCTGAAGTTTTTCCTTTGACTGGATTGTATACAGCTTTGTCAGAAAATTGATTAGCTACAATTGTGGTAGAAATGCAAAGTGACTTGATTTGCCTAACTTAATCAGGAAGTTCGAGGAATGTTTACCAGAATTCATGACTATTGCACAAATGACATGGAAACCTGAAAGTCACAAATACGTTCCCGAGAGCAGGCAGACTGCCCCAACTCGCCCTATGGATATTTGAAGCCAGATAATATCTGATTGTGTATCGTAGGATGTTTGGCCTCTTTCCCAGTCTTTACCTGTTAGCAAGGTCACTTCCTCTCACTTGTGACAATCAAAAATACCTCCAGACATTTCAGAAAGTCTCCTGGGAAGAATGGGTGATGGATGGGATATGAGTAGCTACGGAATTCTCTGTGGAGGGCATTTCATGTATCACTCCCAGGTGGGATCTGAATCAAAGGAGCTGAACAAGATTGTTGTGTCTGCACCAGACACAACATATAAATAAGGGAGGGTTGGTAAAAACATACCTCATGCGTGTAAAGATTTTGGAGAGATGAGATGAATAATACACACAGTAATGCTGCATTATGGAAGGTTTGTGCTTACCAATGAAGCTGCTTCTTTTTCTCCCTTTAAGGTCCATTTGCACAGTGATCAGGAAGGAAGCCCCTACTTCAACAGAGATGAGCTTGTGAGGATCCAAGTAATGAAGTCTTGAAGGCTGTGTCTATGGGAAATGGGAAATGTGGGTAGAGAGAACTCAAATGACCTGGAAATTAACACAGCTTCCACCCCATTCCCAAGTCCAGATACAACCTTACTATTTCCCTATTTTCTTCACTCCTCCTACATCAGCTCCAACCACTAACTTATTGTATCAATCCATGAGGGCTGCTATAACAAAATTTCAGAAGCTGATAGTTCGCAAACAAATTTATTCCTGATAGTCCTGGATGCTGAGATACCAGGATCAATTGTCTGCAGGTTAGATTTCTGTTTAGGCTTATTTTTCTGGTTCATGAGTGATAGTTTCTTTTGCAGTAGCCTCAGCTGATGGAAAGCATGATGGATTCTTTTGGAGTATGTTTATAAGAGTATTAATTAGTTTGATAAGAGACTTCTCTAAACCCCATAAAAAAGAATCACTTCCATAAAGCCTCATATCAAAAATCTCTGAAGATTGGGTCCTGGTTTTGATGTGTGAATTATGGACTGGACTAGGAAAACAAACATTCTGTCTATTGTATGTATTTTGGATATTACCCTTTCTTGTGTTATGTACAGTAGGTGAGCTTTCTCTGAGGTCCATAGCAGAATGGCTACTTCATATTCACACCCATCTAAAATACCATAATGGACTTCTGTCATTTCTTCCTAAAGAATTGTGAATCCGTGAAGATAAGCAATGAGGTCTTGATCTTCCTATACAATACGTAGAGCTCTAGCTCCTTGCATGAGCATAATAACCATGATTTCATTCAGTAATATTTATTAGTGAGACTCACCCTATTTTTCAACTGAGAAGAATAATTTTACCCAAAGATATTACAGGAAAAATGTAGTGTATTTTGAGAAATCCTTCCATGGCAAGTCTCTAAAGACAATGGTCTATGTGTAATACTCAACCCTATTCCATTCTTTGAACTAATGGTTATAAAATTGGAAAAAACAATTGTGTGAGAAAGATACAGAAAAATACTTAACCTCATGACTAGTCAAATGAATCTAACGTCAAAGCAATTAAATAAGGTTCTTTTTTTCACTTTCTTTCAAATAAAATGAGGATAATGTTGGCAAGAGTACAAGAGCAGAGACATTCTCATTTGTGTTCAATGGGGAAATTGTTAAAAAGTCTTTGCAAAATATATTCAACAGTAAGTTGGAAGATGCTCAAGAAAAACCTGCAAAGCAACCAATAGCAAGAAGCAAAAAAAATATGGTACAAATTTCACAGAGCAATCCAGAAATATCCTAACTCTTCTTTCTTCTTTTTCTTCTCTTTCTACATCTTCTTTCCCTTTTCTTCTCTTCCAGGTGACCTAACTTGGAACCAAGAAGTAGCTGCCCCGGGAGGCGGTATGAGAAGGTATGAGTAGAAAACCTAATTTAAAAAAAAAAAAAACTACAGGAAGGGATAGTGAAAGAGCAACGAAGGAGGGAATAACAATGCTCTACACAAAACACACTCATTACCTGACTCATGTGACTGTAGTCCCTCTCTTTATAGTAATCTAAAATAAACTAATACAATGCTAGAGGAAAACCTAGTAACCAAGAAATCAACCTAAGACAAGGTTTCAGGACTAATAAGTGGTATAACCCCTTCAAACAGTAATCACCCAAAGAAACCACTGAGGAGAGAAGCTAAATAAACACCTAATTAGAATCTAGCTTCATTGAAAGTCCTAGAGTGAGGCTAAAAGTGAAAATTTGTTTCATTTGTGTTCTTTGGGGTTGAATGTTTTGTTTTCTTTGGAGTATTCCAGTACTCCTAAGTTAATCTTTTAAAACCCAACATGCAGACTATTACCTTAAAAAAATACCAGCTGAGCACAAATGGCTCATATCTGCAATCCTAGTTACACAGGAGACTGAGATCTGGGGATAGTAGTTCAAAGCCAAGCTGGGAAGAAATGTCCATGAGATTCTTATCTCCAATCAACCACGCCTCCCCAAAAAAGCCACAAGAAACACAAACAACAACAAAAAGTCGCAAAGCAATAATAATAATAACAACAACAATAAAACTGCCAGAATTAGAGCTGTGGCTCAGCTGGTAGAGTGCAAGCACTGAGAAAAAAATTTCAGGGACAGTACCCAGGCCCTGAATTCAAGCCTCAGGACTCACACACACACACACACACACACACACACACACACTCTGCATTGTGCAGGCAGCACCACTTTGCATCATCCCTGTGATTGTTGTGGTCCTTGGTGTCCAAGTCAATTAGTCATTTATCTGAAGTGACTGTCACTGTTGGCATAGGTGCTTATCCTTCCTGATGGGGCACAAGTCCCAAAGCAAAGTGGTGCTGCCTGCACAATAAATTGATGCCTAGGCTTGGCCTTGGAAAGCTAGCAGATCTCCAGGCAAATGGCTGTGGGGTGGTTAAATCTTCCCCAGTGGCTCCTTTGTTAAACTCTTCCCCGAAGCATTGTTGTTGGAAGGTGGTGGTAGCTTTAAGAGGTGAACCTAGCATAAGGCCTTAGGTAATTGAGGGTGTACCACTGACAGAAAGAGTGGGACCCTGGTCTCTTCCTTCCTCCTTTTTACTTCTTGGCTTGAGGTGGGAGGATTTTCGCTGCCATGACATGCTGCATCACCAAAGGCTCAAGAGTAGTGAACTGGAATCTCTGAAAAGATGGATGCAAACTAGTCTCTTCTCCATACAGGTGGTGTGTCCCCAGGTGCTGGCTATAGTAACTGAAAGCTTGTTAAGTCAAACATAGAAAAAGTAAGCAGAACCTGGGCTGAGATAAAGATGCACAGAAAGAGCTGTGTCAGTGAGAGGCTTCTAAAGCCTTACACAGACAGCACAAAGGAATTGGCCTGAGGGCCATGGTGGATTGGGAACTCGAAACCAACTCAGTGAATGCTGTGCCTCTCCCATATTGTAAGGCACACAGGGAAGAAAAAGTTAAGCTCTTCCTCATGTCCAGCGAAGGCTCCTTGGGCAACAGCATGGGGAAAAGCTGGAACAGAGAGGCACAGGTGCGGTGAATCAGTCAAGAGATAACTGCAAAGGTGTAGGAAGGAACACATGGGCTTGGAAGAATCTGGCATGGAGCATCCTAAAGTGACTACTTCTATAGGCCTGGTCAGGATTCCAGCACTGATAACAGATGCTCCTGTGAGTAGGACCTCTCCTTATCATTTCATATCCGATATCCACACATCCTCCTTCCCCAACCTAGAGAAAATATAGAGTCAGGGAAGGGCTGAAATGAGATGGCTTGGGCTCAGAAAGGAAAGCATCCCAATGTGGTCTCTAAGGGAACACATGGTCTGCTAGGCCAGGAAAGTAGTGCAGTGGGTTGGTTTACTATGGTGGATATTTATTTTGTTTAATGTGTTAAAGCAACGTACAATTTTTTTTTTATAAAATGAGATTAGAGAGAGGGAAGGATGGGGCTTTATTGGAAGAGGCGAATTTGTTCAAATTGCACTGTGTGAATGTATGGAAATATCATCCTGAAATGCCTGCTATATATGTTTCTATCTATGTAGACTAATAGGGGCCTAAGTTCAGAGAGGATAAATATAGATCCCAAAGGTTTCACAGCACTGGCAAAGTACACCTAAGAATAGATTTCATGTCCAAAAACTAAGTTTAAAGTGCTCTTTAATACATTGTCCACCGTTTGGTCTTTCTCTTACCAATATGTATTAGGTTTCTACAATGAACTAGGCTCTATGTTGAATTATGAACTAGCCTCCTAAGTATGGAGGCTTTCGATGGCTTCTAATTCTGCCCTTTCTTTCTCCCCTCATCCACTTTCAGAGAAGGAGTTTGCCCTACTCCACTCTCTCAGTGGAAACTAGTGGAGATGCTTTATCAAATACTGGCTAGCATGTGAAGTCTTCAATGAATAGACAATTCTAATATAATATGGTCTATAACCACCATTCCAAGAATCATAAACACTGAGCAGAAGAGCCTCTACACTGACAAACCAGAGGTATATAATGATGCATGGGTTTTGAAGTCGGATCTGCTGGTTTTGAATCCCAGCTCTGCATGACTTTGGGCACCTCTCCAAATCTCCTAAACTTCAAGGTCTTCATCTGGGAAGTGCACACTACAACACTTGCTTTGAGGATTAAACACGCCTGATAAACTGCGCACATAGGAGATGCCTAGTCAGAAATGGTGGTTATTACAAGGTGAAAGGGGGGGGGGGAGAAGAGGGAGAGAGAGAGAGAGAGAGAGAGAGAGAGAAACTCAACATTGATTTCAGCTTTGCAGGAAAAATGGTAGGTATGCAGCAAGGCTGTCACTCTAACCAGAAGTATGCTAGGAATATCCCACTGAGCCCAGCCACACTCTGAACACAAGGTTCTTTCTCAGACTGAGACCTTTGCTGCTCTCCCTTCTCCACTGTACGGAAGGAAGGTCAAGCCCTGCTGGAGGGCTGTGCTTCTCCCTGGAGCTGAGTCATGCTGACTAGTGCCCAGGACAACTTGTGCCTGTGCCACTAAAGTTCAGAGGTCTGCAGGCGTCACAAAAGCTGGTCCTGGGTTTTATCCCCCTGGCTACAAAGGACATAATCACAGCAGAGAACAGAAGTGTAAACACACTCTCCATGTCTCTATTTGCCTTCAAATTGGCCAATGCTTCTTGTCCACCTCCACCCCCACCCCAACACTCACCACCTTCCACCCAGTTTCAAAGCCTAGAAGTCTAAGTGAACCAGTTCTTCAACAGTAATTCATTCATTCCAACTCTGAATTAGATTCTTAGCGTTTTTTATGATTATTTGCAGCAGTTTCAGTGAAGACCCTAGACAAAAATTTACTCTACATGGTTTTGGAAGAGTATGGTAATGATAGTACAAGAACTAGACCCAGAAATACAAAGGATAAAAATGTAGAAATCTAACAAATAAAAAATAGACATAGCCGGGTGCCAGTGGCTCATGCCTGTAATCGTAGCTACTCAGGAGGCTGAGATCTGAGGATCACAGTTCAAAGCCAGCCCCGGCAGGAAAGTCTGTGAGACTCTTATCTTCAATTGTAGCTCAAGTGGTAGAGCACTAGCCTTGAGCTAAAGAGTGCAGGGACAGCTCCCAAGCCCAGAGTTCAAGCCCCACAACTGACAAAAAAAAAGACATAATCTTTATGATCAATGATTCAAAAATGATGGCGTGAAACTGAAACACACTCATACATTGAAATGTTAGCAACTGCTGGAACTGTTAGTTCTCATAAACTCAGAAGGTTTCTAAGGCATAATACATAAAAGCAAAGATAAGAAAACTGTATACATCATGATTTCAAGTATTAAAGTGCCTATAAAATATACCAAAAACTCTATAGGGATTCTCTAGGAGATTATAATATTCTTTTTTTAAACTTTATGTGTATGGACTTTAATACAATGCATGCTCCATGGGAAAGTACAATGGAAGGGAAGACACTGATCAAAATGTATTTTGCTCACACACTGGCATGTTGAATTGAGACACCTTTGTACAGCTAAAAAAAGCCAGGCACTAAAATGTTGTCTACCTTGGCTATTTTCTGTCATTTTATTTCTTTCCCTTCACTTATTCATTTGTTCACATTTTTCAGAAACATTTTCTCAAGGGTATGAGGACAGAACAATGGACAGAAAAGGATGTAGCTTTTGCTTAGGGGACTTAAGTGTTGGTGCGAAAGATAAAAACCGCATAATACATCACACCAGTGTATAAACTAGTTCCCTGAGCTGATGAGGAAGTATGAGTCAGGGTCAGGAGAAAGCAGAGGACAAATGGAGGTGATTTGAAGGCAAGTCACTAAGTGACACACAGCTCTGTAGAAGTTCCCCCTAGGACTGTGTGTTTCAGGCATTGGGAGCTGGCATGCAGAGCTCCAGGGGCTGGAGCAGAGCTTTCCCATTACAGTTTAACCACAGGCCTCCATTCAGAGGTAGGCAGCACTGTGCTTCCAGATCCCACACTTCAGATCTAAAGTCCAAGGCCTTCACACAGGAGGGGCATTTACAGAACTTCAGCAGCTCAGCTGCTGGGCTTTGAAGGCCCCGCTGAGCAACTATTAGCTGATTCCACTTGACAAACAGTGACGCAGTCACCAGGCATGTTTCTGCCCAGGCAGGTGACTATTTTCTCTCCAGTCAAGGACTTTCTAGTTGCAGATTTCAGGCTCCAGATGACGTTGGACACAGGGGGTCAGGTGGGTAGTGGAACAGGTCACACAGCCAAGCAGATGACACGATCTGTACCCAGCTGCATGTCAGAACCTCCTTTTCCTCTGTGGATCAGGCACACATTAGTGTGAGCCTTGTAGACAGTAGGGTGATTCATCAACTTCCAAATGCTTGAGAAAGGAAGCCAATGTTTAGCCTCTCCTCATATGTTTCCCTAACCCCTACAGGGATAGCAATAGCTCTGAAAGATAAACTGGGTTGGAGGTAAGGGTGAAAAAGAAGCAATTACTGTCATCCATAATTATAAGCCTCAGCGTTTACTGTGCCCTAATAGTTGCATTTTCAAGCAGATGTTATTAATTAGTGGCACAACAAGGCAATTTGCATTCATCTCGATTGAGGAAAGAATTAAAACTACTAAAACCACACATAGAAATTGCAGCCTATGTACTTTGTTTTTTTTTTTTGTCTTAATAGAGAGGGAAACTAAGGCAGAGAGCCTTCGAGGATCATGGTAAAGAAAATAAATGAAGCATTAAAGCTTCATTGAAATCAGATCGTCGTTATAAATAGCAATGAGATGATCAGTGATGGACATGTGGTAGATCTAAAAGAAGAGACTAGGGTTACCAGACAGGAGAAGAGGTTGACCTAATCCACCATAAGCACTGACATGGATCTACGCTCTCTCCATTGGTATCTTTATCAATAAAATGATTCTGTCAATCCCAGCCTGATATGTTTGCTTGGATGAATAAATAGGGTATATGAAACTGCAAAGTAGACATAGGCTTTGATGTAAATTAGAATTGTCCAGAACCCAGAACCCAAGGGCAGGAGGAAGACATGAACCTATTATGTGGATGACTAGATGGTTCCAGAAGAATTTTTACCCAGGAAAGGTGGGGGCCTCATACTCAGGAGGAAATTGCTGTCATTTTGAAGACAATGTCAGAAGTCCAGTTGGGTTTCCTGACTGAGGCAGGAGGAAAGACCCAATAAATTCATTATCCATTAAAAGGACACAATCAGTAGACAAATGGAGAGGAAAAAGGTGAGAAAACGCAGCCAAAACATTCAATGTACACATGTGAAAATGGCTCCAGGTGACTTAAGGGGATGGGTGGGTTGGGAGAAAGGGGAGAGAATGATAAAGGGCTGACATTGATGAAGATGCATTGTGCACAAAAATTGGCATGTTAAATTGAAACCCCCTTGTGCAGCTACTCAAAGGGAACATGAACACATACATAAAGAAACAAGTAAATAAACCAGAAGGGATTGGAACAGCACGGATTGAGCATCCAAGCACCCTGACTTAGTCCTGGGATTCATGATTTCTCAGTGTTTGAAGGCCACTTCAACTGGGTGAGACAGAGAAGTCCTCATGGCTACAATTTTCAAAAGATAATGAAAGATTAGAGCTTGAGGGTGATCAAGACACACTGTATCCATAAACTGCTCTGTTAAATGGAAACTCCTTTGTAAAACTACATAGAGATAATTAATATAAAAAATTAGAAATATGTAATATATATGAATGTCAATCATTAGTACATTCCCATTTCTGTACATTAGGAAAACATGTATACTGGAATAGGGAACTAAGGATGTTTTATCATGTTAGTTTATTTTAAAAAAAAAAGAATAACCAGTGTGAGATAAAGCAGAAAGGAAAAATTCTATTGTATTTTAGTAGAAATCTGAGACACAATCTTATAAAGACTCTTTGCTTTTCCACTTAAAGAAATGGAAAGTTTTGTTGCTGTTCTAGAGGTCTTTCAAATGTTGACAAGGATGTGAAGGAGAGACCTGGGGAGAGGGAAAGAACCTTTGTATACTGTTGATGGAAAGTAGTGCAACTATTATGGAAATCAGTTATTATGGAGGTTTGTAAAAAAAAAATTAAGTAGACCTACCCTAATGTCTCAGCTATACCACTCTTGAGCATATATTTGGGGTTTTTTTTTGTTTTTTGTTTTTGTTCTTGGTTGTGAGGCTTGAACTCTGGGCCTGGGCACTGCCTCTGAGAGCTTCTGCTCAGGGCAAGAGCTCTACCACTTGAACCACAGCACCACTTCTGGATTTTTGGTTATTAATTGGACATAAGAGTCTCATGGACTTTCCTGCTGGGGTTGGCTTTGAACCATGATTCTCAGATCTCAGCCAACTAAGTAGCTAAGACTACAGGCATGAGCCACCAGCACCTGGATTGAACATATCTTTGAAAATGAGTATAATCACATACAAAGTACTTTGCCATTAAAAAAAAATTGAAGTAATGACATTGGCAGGAAAATAGATGGAACTGGAGATAATCATGGCCAAGATATTCCAAATCAAAAAAAAAAAAAGACAAATAACTTTTCACAAATTTGTTTTCACTCTGTGGAATCCAGTTTGAACATGAGGAGGAGGAGGAGGACAGTGATGATGATGATAATATAATAATATTGTGTGAGAAATGAATGCAAAAGAGGGCAGTCTGGTGGTGTCCATGAGAGAGGCAGAGAAAAACATATAAGGATATTGAACAGTAAAGAGATTGGGAGGCTGGGTGTGGTGGCAAGTACCCGTGATCTCAGGAATACTGCGAAGCCTAGAGTATGGGGCTGCTGCTCAGGTGGATGCCCGATAGGCAAGTAAGACATCGTCTCAAAAGCTGACCCGCCAAAAGTAGGATCAGAAACATGGCTCAAGTGGTAGAGTGACAGCCTGGTATATATGTTACCCCAAATTCAAACCCCTAGGACCACCAGAACACCTCTTCTCTAAAAAAATAACATCTCTTCTTTAAAAAAAATAATTTTTAAAGGACAAAGAGGGAACCAATGCAACAGTGATAATCACAAGACAATATGCTGGAAATGGTCTGTACAACTGGGAGGAAGGGGTTAGTGAAGGAAAAGTGGGAGAAGAAATGAGGGAAGAGGTAACAAGTTCAACAAGAAACATACTCACTACCTTATGTACATCACCTTGACAATAAAATTAAATTTAAAAATTTTAAAAACAAAAAAATAATAACTTTTTATGATCTTGAAATTGTTGTACAAAGGAAGCTCAATTCAACACGCCAACTGACGTGACAATCCCTCTTGATCAGGGCCGCCCCCTCTATCATTCCAACATTTCTCCCCCTACCCCCCATCATTTCTCCTTGATGCTATTATTGGTATTCATGTCACTGATATTTTCATTCAGTGGCAAGAAAATAGCTTCATGTTTCATTGACAATTTCCTCACACATATCTAGTTTGATTTTTATTACTGGTTCTACAAGAATAAGGACAGTAAACACAGTCTTACATTGAAAGTATCTTTCTTCAAGTAGCACCTGTCTTGCTTAACAAACTGAATGGGAGCAAGAAGCAGGACCACAAGAGATTCCACATTTCTGCTTATTTACCCGTCGATAGAAATAAGATGGGGATGTCGAGCTTCTCCACTTGCAGTTAGCTTGTTATGGCTGTAATGTTCTTTTCTATTTCCTTGCCATTTGTAATAAGAAGGGAGTGCTGGTTAAATATTATCTAGCTATCCCACCCTTCTCTATATAGGACACCTGTTATCCCAGAGCTTCATATGCCCTATAATTATTTCATCATCCAAAAATCATAGCCTGAGGCCACTGATAACCAAATCTCCTCAAAAGCTTCAGTTTCTAAAGAAGGAAAAGATTCCTGGCTCTCTTCCAAGGCCCTGACCCAAACTATTGCAGCACATTATGTTAGAAGGGTTTACTTTATGGTTGGGATAAATGGCAGTGAGGGTTTACAAATTCAGTTGGGGAAAGGAAGTTCATGCTAGTCATTTTATTCACGATCTTTTTTATTTGTGGAGGGGGTCTATCATGGGGCTTGAACACTGGGCCTGGGCGCTGTCCCTCAGCTCTTCAGCTCAAGGCAAGCGCTCTACCACTTGAGCCACAGCACCACTTCCAGTTTTGTGGTGGTTTATTGGAGATAAGAGTCTCACAGACTTTTCCTGCTTGGGCTGCCTTTGAACCATGATCCTCAGATCTCAGCCTCCTGAGCAGGTAGGATTACAGACGTGAGCCACCAGCACCCAGCTTGCATTATCATTCATTTGATCTAAATTAAAATGCTGATTAAGATGCTTTTAATATAGGTAACACAAGAACCAACTAATAATGCCCTAACTACAAGTCATCTCACATTCTGGTGTCCTCCAGGCTTGGTACCATTCCTTGCTATTTTGCTTCATTATTTCCTCTTCATAGTCTCATGGAGATTGCTGGAATCATATCATCACATACTCTTTGAGTTCTTTTTCTATTGCAAGAGAAATTTCCCAGAAGCCTCTTAGAGAACTTTCCTGTATGTCTCTGTGCCAAAATTGAGCCGTTCACCTCCTGAGGACAGAGGGATAATCACCACAACTGAATTAAGTTAGCCACTATCCTTCCCTACACACACACACACACCACACACACACACACACACACACACACACACACACACACACATCACTCACTCAGCATTGCATGACTGGGCTGAGCAAAAACCTAGACTTTCTTAAAACAGAATACCAATTAGCCTGCCATGATTAGGGCCCCATGAGCAAGAAAAATGGGAAAGAGTAGCTGTCAAATACGTGGTTGTTACTAGATCTATTTTATAAACGAAGAAGGCAGAAGTTCAAAGTAGTTATTAAGTGTATGAGTCAGAGTAGCTTAACCACTGTGACAAAGGACTCTAAGGTATCAGTGGTCTAACACAATACAAGTTTTTATTTTTCACTCAACTTGCACACCAGTGAGTTACTCAAGGAGCCACACATCAATCATCTGCAAAGTCCTCTAAATCTTTGGAGTCTTCCCTCCACTGGAGTTAAAGGAAGGAGGATGCTGGTCCATGGCATTCAGGGCTACAACCAATAGCCATGCATCTCCTCTGGCTCACAGTCCACTGGTGATAAGCCCGGTTCCCAGGCTGAATCTAACCTCAGAGGACGCTGGATGTCCAGAAGTGTGTAGAGGAATGACAGTACTCTTCATGGTGGCTGAGGTGGTCCAGGTGACATTCTGTGCCAAGAACGTCTGAACGCAGAGGTGGAACCATACTGTTACTTCAGATGATCTCCCAGTTCATTTAACTTTCTTTTCATTATGGAGACTGCTCTGACTATTTATTGTTAAATTCCTGTGCTGTGTTTACCCTCACTTTACTTACATTCCTCCCAACCCCTCAGGCCATCTTAGTTTTGGCTTCTCAGTTCCAGAGCATTTTATTGACTTCCTATCCTAGGAACAACCTCTCTCCTCAGTTTCCAGATATTTTTGCTCTGATCTTTCTGTTGGACAATTCTCTTCACATTGGCTCTTTCCCCTTCCCCTCTCAAATCCAATCCTCTATCTTCAACTGTCTCCCTGAAGAAAAGACTGTACAAGCTGACAGCTTCACTCAGACCTCGGTGCTGATTCACACTGTATTCTGAACTCTTTACCTGACCAGAGTCTATCTAGCAGAGTTTATCTAGTACTGTGACAGCTCTCTGATGTCATGATTCCTACAGATGTTGTACAATGTGTCAGATAGGACAATACTTTTTAAATGACACCAAGAACCCAGGAGGTTTGTTTCATGGCAGCCAATGCCACTACCACCACCAAACCCCAAGATCAACAACAACAACAACCAAGAGCTATGAAGTGGCAGGACAGGAGTTCAAAACTGGACATGATGACTCCGAAGCCAATATTGTGGGGTCTCAAGTGTGATTATCTTTGAATTCAAGACTCTGAAAGCCTTTTCCCCATTCCCTCCAAACATTCCTGAGCTAAGTACACAGGAAGTACTTGATTGATGCCCACTGTACCCCAAAACAAGCAGAGTATCTTCTATCCAAAGCCTATTTTCTTTCAAGTTCTTCCTATCTTTACCATCATTTTCCTAAATTCATAACTAATATTTATAAAACTGTGACCATGTTCCAGGCCATGCTTTCTTGTATTCTAAACCTCTGAGCAAAGTCTCATAATTACCCCCATTTTATAAGGTAAATGAGGTAGAAGTCTTCATTCAACTGTGCATAATCATGGGAATATGCATGAAATTCTACCGCCTGTGGCAATTCTTTTAACTCTAGTACAGTCCTTTTCAGGGTCTCCAGCTTCTGTTCACTCCCTCTTCAATCCTAGAATAGATGTTCGAATATATGGTAATAGAAATAGCCCCCTTTCTAGGCTACAACTAACTCCCTCATGCAAATTTATTTCATGGACTCCATTAGATATTTTATTTTACTTTTTTAATTGATTTCATTATCTACTTTCATTTTTTTCTCTAATTATCACCTTCTAAAACCTTTACTCTTTGTACTTATCAAGCAAGAAGACTTCCTATATTTACCTGGGTCATATTTATCATTCTTTCCATGATTAAAACATTCTATGGAATATAAGGTGTGCTTATAAAGTATTCTGTACATAACACTGTGTCCAAGGTGTTCCACATCAACAGGGCACCATCTGAGCAGCACTATTTTCATTGGTTCAGTCACTACTTTACACACTGTTGGCTCATGAGAGGCACTCAGTCACTGTTCATGGAAGAAATGATAGGCAAACAGAACAGAGACTTTGTCCAAATACACAATAAGCTGAGTATAATCACAGTACCTGAAGGTTATCCATGATATTAAATGACGTATTTTAGTATAGTGCCTAGTATAAGTCCAAGTCTCCAATTCCTCTCAAAACAAATGAACGTAAATATAAGTTCTCAAATTCTTTGTCTTACAATTGCATTGTGAAGCTCTGTCTCTTCTTTGGATGGTTTGTACAGCTGTTTCTCACAGATAACCTGACTCTTGATGAGTAGACTGACTTTAATGCCCAGTCAGTACAGCATTTTCCAAATGTTAGGTTTGATTGTGCCTACCAATGGCATTGTGCCTTCCACTCAGCACAGATGCAACAAGCGTTTGTCATGTATTTACCATGTGCCTAGCATTGACCTAGGCTTTGATAGGTACAGTGGTGATACATAACTCCTTAAGGAAAGAAGTAATAATTAGGTGTGGAAGAAGATACATTTAGTAAATACAAGGAACTATGGGAGAGTAAAAGCAAGGCAAAGAAATATGTATATATGTGTATGTATATAATGTTGCACACATATAACATCTTACTTGTCACTTTTCCATATGTGTCATTAAATCCTGTGTTATAGGGTATAGTTGCTGAAAAGAATAAACAAAGCAGAATGCCAAGTGATATCAATGGTTGCAGGCAGGATTTGTTTGGTTCATATGACTAAACAGCCCAGAGACACTAATTTTAGAGATCTCTTCCATCTAATGACTCAAGATAGAAGCAAAAATCATGTTCTCTCCACATCTCAGCTCTCATTGCTCAGCATCGAATCTGTTATTGGCAAGCTCCTCCCTTAGAAGTCCCAAAGTGACTGTCACTTACAGCTGATGGTACACTCTGCCTGATTCCTCAGGTAGAAAGTAGGAGGGCACTGAATACAAGTCTTGATTTCTATCTAACTGAACACCTTAGACGTAGTTATTCTATGGAAAGAAAGAAGTGTGTGCATTGAGTAGTGACTACTGAGCCATTTAACTGACCCAACACCCAAGAATGACGTCCACTTTGCTGAGCTTTACAGTCTGCCTGAAAGAGAGATAGCATAGGCTGCTCTCATGCATATCTTTTCAGACTTGCTGTACAAATCGATCATCAACCCTAACTTCTGCCAAAGTCAATGAGACCTGCCATTTCTCTGCATTCTCATCAACACTTGGATATTTTTAACTTGTTCACGTGAACACAGTGAAAGATAAGAGATGGAATCTTATCATTCCTGTCTCTTTTTCCATAAATTACCATTTTAAATAATTGCCCATTCTATAATTAGTTTGCTTGCTTCTTGTGTGTATATTTTATACTCCAGTTTTTCTCCATCACTTCTTTTGTTAATAATTTCTACCACTGTGTGTCTTTCCATTTTTAGGTTGCTGTACTTGTCATGCAGGTGCTTTGACTTTCAAGATATCTAAAGTTATCACTATTTTTCTTTATGGTTTGGTCTTTTCATACCTTATTGAAAGTTCTTTTTCTATCCAAAGATGGTAAAATTATATTTTTGTCTATAAGTTTTAGAGTTTTGAACATTATTCATGTTTAGGTCTGTAATTTACTCATCACTCCTTTGTGTAAATAATGTAAGATAAGGATTTTACTTACCATAATCTGAATAGTAGAGTTTTCTAGTTCAATTTTTTGGCTGGCCTTTTCTTTCCTCGTGATTTTTTTCAGGTACCCACTCTTCATCTAATAAGTGAATCAAGTTCTGAGTTCAGTATTCTATTAATTAGTTTGTGATTTCTGACATCCCTTCTTCCTTCTGTGTTTCTTTTCTTCCTGTCTTACTTTCGTGCACAGTGACTAGATCAACCTTTCCTCGTGTTCCAGTAGTTTAAAAGCTACAGTTTCTATATTCTATTCCTTAACATTATTTTTTTTAACATTTTTACACATAGCCTTAATTTATCAGTACAAATTCTTGTTTTACCCATCCTTTGAGGTTTTGTTAGCAACCAGTATTTAGCTTCATTCTATTTGTAATTCCTTTTTAGCATCTTGTTTTTTACAATAAAACTAGCTGAGATGCCTATAAATACTTTCCAGCATTTTGTTCATTGTTGCTACTTACATTTTTATTCTGCTTGTGTAGCTAGCGCTTTATTGATTCCCAGCATGCATTGCTACTGCCAGGTTTTCTGTAGCAACCTCACAGGGGATTTGTCTTGTCTTTCAGCGGCCTTCATTTCACACAATCATTTCTATGCATCTGTGTTCCGTATTTATCCATTATGTGTCTAATAGAGGTTGCATTTGTTTATCTGTTTGTCTGTTTCTTATTATTCACAGATCTAGTGTGACTTTTTTATTCTGAAATCCAGTGTACTTTTTCTAGTTCAGAATCTTCTAAGCCATGATCTTTAAAAGGTTTCTTTCCTCCATTCTCTATATTCTATTTATTTGGATAATTTACTGTATTTGTGTTGAAAAAATTTATTCTATCTTCCATATCTCTTAACTTTTCTTTCATATTTCTTATGCTTTTATTTTTTGTCAAAGTGCGTTCTCTGTCATTTTTTTCAGATCCATGTTCAACAAATTGTTTTTTTCTGTATCTAGTTGTCTTAAAATCATACACTGAGATCTTCTCTCCTCACAGATGCCTACTTTTTATCCTCAGGAATTCATTTACTTTGTTGTTGTTCAATAAAATGTACCTGGTGCTTTTGTTTTCAGGGCATATCATTATTTTATCTTGATTTTATTTTTACTTTTATTTAATCAACTCTTAGGCTCCCTTTCAGGTTCTTCTATTCTCTTGAAGTTTGGGCACAGCACTTCCTCTCTGGGCTGATGTTGTTGGCTTTCCCTGTGCTCTTTGCCTGTCAAGCAGGCTTAGTTGTGTGCATTTCATATTTTCTTCTCGAATTGCTTTCCTATATTTTCTTCAGCTTTGCTCTAGACTCTGGCTCAAGTATTTCTCCTTCTGAACCCACAGAGACATTCAAACTTTAACCATTCATCATGGGCATGTATGTCAGCCACTAGGATCTATCAGGTGTTACAATGTGAGTTTATGACCATTATGAATTTGTTCTTCATGTTAGAGATTTGGGGATTCAACTTTTAAAAAAACTTTTGCATTTTTTGGTACCAGTGCTGGGGCTTGAACCCAGAGTTTCACACTCTTTGCTCATGACAGGTGTTCTACTACTTGAGTGAAAACTTAGTTCTAGTTTTTGCTAATTTGAGATAAAAGTATCTCAGATTGGTTTGCCTGGCTTGGCTTTGAACCTCAATCCTTAGATCTCAGCCTCCTGAATAGGTAGGAGTATAGGCATGAGGCATTGGCACATGGCTTTTGTAATTTTTTTTTTTGTTGGTTGTGGGGCTTGAACTCTGGCATGGGTGTTGTCCCTCAGCTCTTCAACTCAAGGCTAGTGATCTACCACTTGAGCCACAGCACCACTTCTGGTTTTCTGAGTGGTTTATTGGAGATAAGAGTCTCACAGAGTTTCTTGCCAGGCTGGCTTTTAACCTCGATCCTCAGATCTCAGCCTACTGAGTAGCTAGGATTAAAGGCATGAGCCACCAGTGCCTGGCTGTATTTTTTAAGTGTTAATTTTGTTCATATATGAATGTATGTCTACTCACTTGATGTGAGACTCACTGATATATTTGCCTTTTGTGTTATTAAAATTAAATTTAAAAGTAAGTCACATCTATCTACTCATTTATCTATGTCACTCAGGAGACTGAATTATTTATATATTAACATTTTAACTCTTTTGTTAATTTCACTGTGACTGCAAACTTAGATATATTATAACTCTCCTACAATTAGGAATACAGGTAAATAAAAAAATCCTGCATTACAGATTTTCATTAAAACATGGTGATACCAATACAAATCTCTCAGAAGGTCATGCTAGAAAAATAGTTACTCATGAAAAACAACCCAGCATAGTATTTAATATGTAGCAAAAGGAAACAATGAAGAAAAATTCAACAGATGGTAATAAGTGTTGTCATTAGGACATTTGCTAAATATGTATGCATATGAAAAAGTAAAAAAATTCTTAATAATTCATGCATGAAGAGTTATGTATACTAGATTCTGGAAAGAAAAGTTGTCTCATTATGAGAGCAATGTGATTTCAAGTTACATGCAAGGGCTTGTGGGTATTAGGTCGTATCCTGGACCTGGAGAGCATCCTGGTGGGGTTGCCTGGCCTTAGGATTCAGGAAGTGCATGCAACCTTCCTTCCATAGCTTCATAGAGCATTGGCGCTCTAACACCCTCTTGCTTGTCACATGTGTAAGAATTAAACAGGCAGAAGCCTGCCACTTTGAGGATCTTATTACCCCCATTCAGTATAGCAGGCTTCTAGCATAAAACACAGTTCCCTTTTTCTAATATACGAACAGAAAGGGAAATTTGGGTTAACAGGTCTCAAGCTAGAGAACTAAAGGTGAAGAATAAAAGCAAGTTCATAGTTTCTCAAGAACAAAGATTTGAGGAAGCGGGTCCTGAGAAGATATCTGAAAAACCACTTCCCATGGCCTATGTGCAGGGCTCAGGTTGCAGGGGTAAGTGTTACCTGCACATCAAAAGTTTCCGTACTGTGGACCTCACCCAAGTTAAACACTACAGCTGTGTTTTAAAGCTGACTTTTCTTGAGAGAGTGGAAAAAAGTCAAGCTAGTGTCTCGCAAAACATGCCTTGTTTGGAAAACAGAAGTGATATTAGGTGACCTTGGGGTCTGGGCAACCAGGGCTTGGAACCAACCTGTGAATGTTCCTTCCTTCTGTTCCTCCCACCATGTCAGGGCAGCCATGATACATCTACTCATGAGAAGCATCTGGAAGAAGGCAAGACAGGTGAGAAGTAGGCATGAGAAACAGCCTTCCTTAGTTGTACAGTGTTGGGGTAGGAACAGACTTTGTAAAATGTGTGTATATATATATATATATATGTATATATATATATATACACACACACACACAGAAAGAGAAAGAGAGAGGCATATATAACATATATTTAGTATTTATTATATTGTATATAATTATCTTTGTACAAAGCAGTTTCAATGTAACATGTCAGTTTATAAACATAATGCATCCTGGTCAATGCCATCCCTACTATCATTCTCTATGCATGCCTTCTAGTTCCCTGGCTCCACTTTTACATATGTACATGGAATATCATGACTCCATTTTTCTACCTTCCTCTCTACATTGGTCTTCCCCCTTCCCTTTGACCCACCCTTGTTGACAATACAAGTTTCAGCTTCCTGGTATTCACTTTGTCAAACTGTGGAGTTGGGCTGTTTGAAGGAATTTCTTCATTAGAATCCTCCCTTGTGTATTCCATACTTTAGTCAATGTGTTTCTGTACATATAGGTAGAGCCTTGTATATGTTTTTTATATATGTTTGTGCGTTAGATTTAACTTTCACATATGAGAGGAAATGTGTGCTCTTTGCCTTTCTGAGTGTGACTGATGGAAGTAAGCATTTTGGGTAAGGCTCTGAAAAAGCAAAATACATCCCATCAATGATTTAGCTATCATTAATGCACACTTCCTCTGTACCAGTGCAATGAATAGTATATACCCAGTATGCCAAGCATTTATTTTTATTATCTCACTTAATTTCCATAATGCTGCAAGAACACTATTATCTCGTGTCCTTTAAGAACAAAATTAGGTTGCTTCTCAGTTGCTGAAAAGCAGGATTTTGCTCAACATGAAGTCATCAAGATTTAATTGAAAACAATTGGGTTCTGTAGCTTGATAGACCTGGTCTTTCTTTTCCTCCCTCAGCTTTGCCATGCATTCACTTTGTTACTATGATCAACATAATTTAAACTCTCTTAGGCTCAGTCTGCTTAAGCATTAAAATAGGAGTAATAATGACTACCTCATTGGGTTCTCACAGAATTTAAACGAGATGTGTTTACATGAAATATGTTAGAAGTTAACGTTTATTAAGTGCTTCCTTTGTGCCAAGCATGTGCTCACCACTTTATAAACATCTTATTTAATTCTCATGACTCCCTCTACAAAGTACAAAGAATTCCGAATTCTTTTGAGGAAACGAAGGTTCATTCAAAATTAGGGGAGTTTTTGTTTTGGTTCAACTAAGGTACCATAATTGAAATATCCTCCCCCACCTACCTTCTGCCTTGCTTTCTTGCGGTCTTAATGATCATTTTTTAAATAATTTGTGAAGCTTGAAAAATAATAGAAATATTCATCCTTGGGGAGACTAAGGCGGTTATACATAAGTACTTACAAAAAAGGACCCAGGTAGTAGTTTCCAAAGCCCTTCCGACTCAGAGCCTTGTTTATATACAACACATTTCCTGAATTACTAGGTAAGAAATAAGTGGGAATTGGCCAAATTTGGTTTGGCATGAACTACAATAAACGCACAGTTTCTTGCATTCCGTGACAGACACCTACCCCAGCTCAAACTTTCATAAAAAAGACCACTGATCCAGTTTCAAGCTTTGTTCCTTAAGACTTCTGTTTGTGAAGTTTCTCAAATCTCCTTGCATTGTTACATCCTTCCTTTTCAGGAAGGTACTAATCTATGTACCTAACTTTAAGCATAGGCTGGGCTCTTCTGAAAAGTAACACTTGTGCTTAGATACTTGTCTAATTTCTCCTCAGCTAAGGTCCGGTCTGAAAGGCCCTGAGATCTTTGCTTGTTCCCATATTGTGCTCATGAGACACGAGAATTTGCTCTCCTTCGTTCATCATTGTTACTTCTTATCCATCCAAGCAATACACATCTCTCATAGTTATGCATGTCATGAGAGCAGCAGAGGCTGATAGCCAGTGATGCAATTATTCTGACGCCAACACCACACCAGATACATATCCCAGGAAATTGGCTCAACATGAATAGCCTCTTTCAGATCCACAAATTTCCCTAGTCGTGTGTGTTTGTACCTGGAAGCCAGATCCATAATAGAGGTCCCCATCTGATTTCTCTCTTGGATTTCATTTGACTTCAGGAAAAACATGGGTCTTTAAATACAAGTGAAAAATAAGGCAGAATAAAACTTCCTTTCTTCACACAGGGGACTGTCGTTGATAAGAGCTTAAGGGACACTGGAGTTGTTCTGTACAAACTTTCTATTCTCAGTTGTGGAAACTGAGGCCAGAAAAAAGAGAGTCCTTCATTCTCTGTTAATTTTGTTCGTTTTTCCCTCAACCATGTACATTTGAACAGATGGACAGCACATACATATACGTATTCAAATGTGCTTTCTCTCTGTCTCCCATTGTGTCTCTGTCTCTGTCTCTGTCCTCTCTCTCTCTCTCTCCCTCTCTCTCTCTCTCTCTCTCTCTCTCTCTCTCATACACACACCCATACACATGCTAGTTGAATCAGACATCTGAAATTTATTTGGATAAGTAAAACCAAAAGCATTACAAATGCAACAACTTTATAGAGGGTTCATCTATACACCAGGCATTTTTAAATGGTCAGAGGAACTTTCTCGTTGGAGCACAACACAGTAATAAGAGGAGAATTTTGAATTTTGAGTCTACTTGACGTTGGCTTGAAGGATGCTCCCTCACTATATGACCTCAGGTCACCTATACAATGTCTCTGTGTTGTGCTTTCTTCTGAGCAAAAAGCTTGGCCCTTCCAAATTCACAGGACTTGGAGAATATTAGGCAGGTCTGGGTGAGTGAACCTACTTCTCCTGCAGCTAGCAGGGTCAGGTTGTCAACAAATATGTCTTTCTCTGAACAGGGCGGTTCAGGAACTCTGCAGGGACGGGGGTTGGGTAAAGTGCTGTGGTGAGGTGAATTTGGAGTAAACAGGCAGAGACCAATAAACCCTCAACAGACCCATGTTTGGGCTAACCACACCCAACTCCACAGCAGCTTACAAGACACAGAGGGAATATCAGCAGCACGGGTTGACCTCCATGTGATAGAAATGTTGCTAGGAGCACCAAATTCCAGACTCACTAGACTTCAGGAAATGGAGGTGTGCTGAGGGGCACTGAACACAGGCCATCACACCTACCCATTC
Source organism: Dipodomys spectabilis (assembly GCF_019054845.1). Classification (NCBI taxonomy): domain Eukaryota; kingdom Metazoa; phylum Chordata; class Mammalia; order Rodentia; family Heteromyidae; genus Dipodomys; species Dipodomys spectabilis. The sequence continues at coordinate 192,768 of NW_024870941.1, read as the reverse complement.
CTTCCGGGTCAGCAGTCCCAGGCCTGGGGAGCTGTGGGACCCATGTTTCCATGGACAACAGGAAGGTCCTGAGGCTCCTTTGCTCAAGAGGAGCCTGTGAATCTGAGGCCTTGCCTCGGGGGAGGTCGCTGGCAGCCGCAGGAAGAGTGATCTGAGTTGGGATGAGCCATGATATTGAGTTCCAGTAAAACCCACAGAATGTTCTGAACTTGTGACTAAGCCTGAGCTAAATAAACAAGCCCCAACAACCACCTCAAGAGGGATGGCTATGTGTGGTGTGGCCTAGTAATCTCTTTTCTCAAAAAAAATTTTTTTTGAAAGAGCCAAGATGTTCTACTTTGCAGCTTTCAGCATTTCTTAACAATGACATACCCAGTCGCTAGTTCGTGGTAATCGTCGCGTTAGGAGATCTGTCTAAATAGGAAGGTTGTTAACTGGGTTTTCTGAAGCCCAGGGCCTCACAGGACCACCATGGGGCAGGGGTGGAGCTGAGCAGATGTTGTGCATGCCGACTCCTCCTGAGAGTCCGCCAGAACAGCTCCTTTTTATTGATTTTATTAGCTTTCCTCATATTTTATTGGGAAAAAAGTAAAGAGTATAAAACAAAAAGGTCCTGCTTCTCTTCAAAGGAACAACAGTACAAGGACAGAATCTAGAGCAATAATACTGAGTTAGAAGGATGGGGGACACTTTGCTTCATGCTAATGCAGGGCAGAGGGGAGAAGAGCTGATGGTTATTGCTTATTGTGTGCTGGACACTGTTTCCAGTGAAAAATCCTCATTTGACCCTAGAAGTGAGCGCTATGATATCAGCCCTGTTTTACAGAAGAAACTGAGGTCAAAAGAGTAAACTTGCTCAAGTCACAGAGGCAATCGATGACCCAGGAGCCTGGATGCTGGAGCTGCCTTCTTGCCTGTTATGCTGTGCTGACTCCTCAGTCAATTCTCATTTTCTGTCTGCATTATCAAGGCTAAATACTAAGATCTTTGCCTGGCTTCCCTTCCAAATCTAGACTTTGCCATGTACAATCTCTGCTCAAATTTTACCACCACCTTAGAGGGGCTTTCTTTGGTTAGTCCATCAAAACAGCGCCTGCTCTGGTACTAGCCCACATATCTTTTGTTTCAAGTCTCTTTTCAGCACTTAAAAACACAGGAGTAGGTTTTTCTTTGCTTATGGTCTTTGGTCTTTGGACGTCTAGCATTGGGGCAGCTTAAGATCAGGGTCTTTGTGAGATCCCAGATCATAGCAGCTGAATTTAGAAAGAAATTCTGTGGAAATAAGCATGTAAGCGGGTGCAAGAGTTGAAGAGGGAGGAAAAGGATCTGGATTGGGTTGGGCAATATGATGTAGGATGATTAACTTAGAATGTGAAGCCAGACTGTTCAAACTGGAATCTCAGCTCTGCTATTATGTAGCTGTGGAACCATAATCAAGTTTTAATTTCCTCATTTGAGGTAAGGAAAATAACCTTAGACCCACAGTGATGTTATAAGGACTAGATGAGATAGTGTACTTCAAAAAAAATGGGTCTTTGTTGCTTACTGATTTGCTTTCGCTCTAGAGCTAGCCTTAGAATCATGTGTAAGCGCATAAAAAGTTTGCAAGTACAAGTACATGTTTGAAGAGAGCATGTTGGATCATGGCTAACTGATAGATAGGCCCTATTATATGTTGGGAAAAGTATAAGGAGAACATAGACCTTATTCTGTCCCAAGATGAACTGTATATCCTTGGTCAAATTTCCTTACCTCTGGAGTCTATATTTCTTCCTGAGTAAGAGAAGGAGGTTGAGCAAGATGATGTGTAAATTGCCTTATGTCTTTGAATTACATAAGATGAGAACCAGCTGGGCACCAGTGGTTTACACATGTGATCCTAGCTACCCAGGAGGCTGGGATCTGAGGATCATGGTTCAAAGCCAGCCTAGGTAGAAAATTCTTTGAGACTCTTCTCCAATAAACCAGCAAAAAAGCTGGAAGTGGTGATGTGGTTCAGATGGTAGAACACTAGCCTTGAGTGAAAAAGCTAAGGGATAGCCTCAAGGCCTCCTAATATGAGTGGGGGGGGGGGGAGGGAAGGAGAGAAGGAAAGTGAAAAAGACAATGTTCAGGAGTTGATCTGGTTTCTCCTTGGTTTTCTGATAGCAAATCATTTCTCCATAATTGTCACAATGTTAGAATGACAAACTACATTTATTAACTTTCCTCCTACATTCCAGTTCTTGTACAGTGGTCTTTAGAAAATAATGCTGGTGGTTTGGCCAAGATATACCCACACTTAAAACTGGCAGTTAACTTGGTATCTTATCTGGGTCTCTAGGGCCGTTCTGGCTAGATGAACTTTGACTGATTGGGTGGGAAGAATTCCACAGCCTTTTACTTGCCCTAGGTGAATGCAAAAGGAGTCAGTCGAATCAAGGTTGTCATGGAGATTTGTGTTCCAAGTCCATCTTGGAAAGTTGGGCAATTTTGTTCCTGTTCCATTTGAAGTGGCATTGTTTCTTTTGACATGCTGATGTATTAGAAGAGGCTTCACTGGCTTGGAAACTCACATTGGTGTACCATGACTTCTTTAGCTAGAATTTTTTAAAAAAATTATTAAAAAGGTGATATACAGGGTTTAGCTACCACTTCTAAGCAAGTATTTTACTTCTGTCCCATAATCAAAACAACAGTCTAGCCATAATGGCTTCTGAGAATTCAGCAGTTTGTTGAATTAGTGTCTTACGGTCAGTACTAGCATCTACATCCCACTCATTGCATATAATTATCTAAAGATTCACCATAGGTCTCACTCATTGTTTGACATACAAAGACACAAGCAATACTCTGCCCTTTTGGTTTTCAGAGAAATGTCGCATGTCATACTCATGGCAGCTGCATGCAATTGGTGTGTCATTATGGCCATATATGAAGAAGTTAAATCTTTAAGTCTTGCCTAACAATACAGATTAAAATATGGATTCTCTGATTTAGATTCTTGGCTCAGAATTGAAGGAGAATAAATGAGATTCTGAAAGGCAGAAGTTCATTTCTGGAGCAAAGCAAGAGACAGTGCTGACTTCAGTATCATCTCAACTTTCCCATCTCTGTGGAGAATATAGAAAATCACCAGAGAGGAGACATGGCCAGCAACACACTTACATTACTAGGAGAGTAAGGCCCAGGCCACCTCTTGGCTTGGAGAATCACATCAGAGTTTGGGAATGGAGAGGTGGGAAGCAAGGCGGGACTCTGAGGACACCTGATAAAGTACCACCTGGACCTAGGTATGAAAAACTCAACTGTGTTCCCTGAGAGTTATATGACTTATTGCAAACTTTCCTCTCCTGTTTACCCAGGAATATGTAAGAACAGATCACTAATGATGTCATTATAAGACTCCGATCATTCATATAAAGTGTTGAGCAGAAGTCCTGGGACAATACGGTAGCTCTATGTGTAGGTGTGAACAAATCACTTCACTCCATTGGGCCTCAATTTGTTTACATACTAAAGTAAGGTAGTTGGATGAGTTGATCTCTAAGTTGTATATGCTCCAAGCTCTGCATATGATTTATGACTGTCATTCATAGAATAGAGAGAGATAGAGTTATGATAGATTTATTTACTAACATGCACTGGTGTATGCTAAGAGAGGCAGCAGGTGAGCAAGCAGAAGGTGACTGTGTTTTTCACATCTCATTGATAATAAAGACAATATTAATAAAATACTCTCTTTTGTTGGGCATCTGCTTAAATGAAGCTCATCAAATATTCCCTGCCCCCCACCACCCATGAAAACCCCATAAAGCAGCTAATATTGGCTCATTTTACATATGAGGAGACTAGAAAGCTCAAGGTTAGGATGACTTGTTCAGAATCATGCAGATCAGTAATACTGGATCAAAACTTACTACATCTTTCTTGTTCCCATGCCCTACGCAGTGCCTGCTCTATTCATTATACTAGATATTTAATCTCTAGCTGACCTTTGTTTCCCATATTTCACATCAACTTCTCTTTCTATGCTCATCCTCAACATAATAACAATATAATGCATATTTTTAAAATGTACCTTCTGCTGTATTATATGCTTTTGTGTGTGCTCTATTATTATCTACTTAAATCCATGTCTTTATTGCATAATTCAGCACTTTAATATTCGCCTTGAAAAGTGTTTTGAGTCACTTCTCTGCAAAGGTGCTGTATTAAATTACATTCATTATTCTTGCTAAATGTAGACAAGTCATGGTTCAGGTGAACTAGAAAGAAACTCCCATTCTCCTCAGCACATTCCATCACATTCATTATTCTATGTGACATTTATCAACACAGCATTTAGACATTTTAAGGAGAAAGAGAAAAAAAAATCACTTTAAATTCCAAGGCATTTAACTAACATTGAACTGAATTCTTCAGGTGAAAGTCATCTCTCTTCTACAAGTAACACATTGCTTTAACTCCGAGAGCACAGGGAAGAGACAGGAAGAATCAAGAAGAATAACCCCTACCTCATGCAAGTCCCATGACATCATGCTTACTAACTGTGGCCACTTCATTCTAACAATAATGGCTCCTTATATACCAAAACATGTTAGTGTTCTGCTAGACCCCTTCGGCCACCTCCATCCTTGTCCATTTTTCATCTTTGTGCAAAAACTCTGTCTTCTAAGGGAAATGTCATCTTTCAATTCTATCTTTTAGCTATCCCCTTGGCTGGCATTTAGCAGCCTCATTTCCTTTTATTTATGAAGAAATCACAGACTTGCTTTCTGCTCTAACTTTAGGCATTGTGAGTCGTGGGAGAATCAGCAGTATGCTAACCTGGGCCTTTAGATGAAAATTTAATGCTTTGCTTCTGGGAACATCTGGTTTCAAATAGAGAAAAGGGTACACAGGTGGATCTTAAATGAAGGGCACATCATCCTTGAAGTGTAGAGGATCTTTAGAGAGCAGGCTCCACCTCAGAGGCTAGAGAGCTGATAATTCCCAATCCCATACATTTCAACAGTTGGTCAAGGGCCAGTGGAATTGAGAATAAAGACCATCTGCAAGTGAAAACAAGGCTATCCATTAGACTGAGAGCTCTTCTTCAGAAAGAAGGAAAAGCCCAATGAAGGGACTCATGGCAGAAATGTGGGTGAAGTACCAACCGTGTCTGCCAGAGGCGCTCACTTGGCTCGATCACCTAAAACCTAACTTCACAGCCTTGACATCTGGGTTAGTGTGTGAGGGGGATTAAACAACATAAATTCACTGTCTCATAACTATGGCTACCAGAAGTTCAAAGTCAAAATGTTGGCAGAATTGGTTTCTTCCAGGAGCTGTGAAGCAGGGATGTTTCAAGACTTACTCTGGAGCTTTTAAGTTATAAATGAGTTGCCTTCTCCGTTAGTTTGTAGCATCTTCCATCTATGTATTCCTGTGTTTATGTTCTTTGTTTTTCTCTTTTTATAAAGATACCAATCATGTTAGATAAGGGACCTCTCTTCCAGCAATAGGAGTACCATCTACATCTGCAAATGACTACTTCCAAGAAATATGTCTTCTGTTTGGCATTAACATATGAATTTTAAAGGGACACAATTCAACTTATACTAATATTCTTCCATTTCAAAAACTTTGTTGAATTCCATTTCAGTAAACTACATTCATGTCCACATTGAATATCTTACTTGCTGGTACTACTCCGGAATTTTTAATTTTTTACTTTCAATTCATGGCATGTCTACTCTTTTTCTCTCTTATAATGTTTTGTCTGAACCATGATACAAAGAAAAGAGCTATAAAATGTTAAAGGATCGCTTAAAGAAAATGCTTCGTAAATTATAAACTTGTCAGTTTTAAATGCTATTTATTAATATTCCTTTAAAATATAGAATAGGTGCTGGGAAGGTGGCTCAGTGGTAGAGTGCTTGCCTTGCATGCATGAGGCCCTGGGTTCGATTCTTCAGTAACACATAAGCAAAAAGAAAAAAGCCGGAAGTGGCACTGTGGCTCAAGTGGTAGAGCGCTAGCTTTGAGCTGAAGAGCTGAGGGACAGCGCCCAGGCCTAGAGTTCAGGCCCCACGACTGGACCCAAAAAATAAAAATAAATAAATAAATAAAATATAGATTAATGTCCTTTGTTCTTTCTTTTTTTTTCCTGTCGTATTAAACTCACAGCCTCCTGTTCGCAAGGTAAATACTCAACCATTTCCCCCAGTCCCTCTGCTTTTCAGTTTGTTTGTCATTCCTCATTGTTTTTACACTAGTTGGCCTTAGACCAAGATCCTCTCATCCTCACCTTCTGAGTAGCTGGGATCATATATGGTCCATGAATGATGGCTATCTTGTTTTTAAGCTAGGGTCTCATTAACTTTTGCTGACTGGGCTAAAACTGTGATCCAGCTATCTCTACCTTCCAAGTAGCTAGGATTTCACCATGTTTGAGATCTTATCTTGTATTTAGCACATATCCTGTGATGTTTATCATTTTAGAAAGCTTTATACATGGAGGATGGATTAAAGGAGGGAAAAGAGAGGCATGTAAATAAAAGAAGAGGGTATGATCAGTAATGCATTGGCATAAGTTTTCAAAGGAGAGAGTTTAGATTAGGGAGCCACACAGAGGATGCAGGAGAGAAATAAATATGAGCCACAACTCCAGGGATAGTTGTGTAGGCTTGACAGATCATTAGATGTTTTATCCTAAGGAAAAAAGGCAGATGTTGGTTCGTTGTCTGTCTGCTTTGAATACTGTGATGCACCCAAATAATACCCACAGTTGTGTCCTATACTGCTACTAGTGCTATAGTGGATGCCAAATAGAAGAAGAAAACTTCAACAAATTCCCTTCGTGAGCTTGACCCTGACTAACCTTCAGTATCTTATATGTTTTCCCTTCACCTCCTTGTCCAGGCCTTTCCTGACTTCTTTAAACCCTGACTTGCCTTTGTGTTTCACTTTCCACCTACTCTTCTCTCTTCCCCAAAAAAGTGTCCCCACACTTACCACCTAATGCATTCCTCCACATGTCCAAATCAGTGCTGAGACAGGGAGCCCTGTTAGACTTTCTCCTTGTGTACTATGCTTGTCCCATGAGATCCCTCTTGCTATCATTTTTTTCTTATCATGGATTATAGTCCTTTCTCATGTAAGTTTTTTCTTACTAGACAGAAGCTTCTTGAAGTCAATCACATGTTAGAATCATCTTTGCATTCACCATTCTCTAGATACTGTCTTGTCATTGAATGGAGTCAGGGAGGTTTGCTAAATAAACATAAACCCAGGGCTGGGAATGTGGCTTAGTAGTAGAGTGCTTACCTAGCATGCCTAAAACCCTGAGTTCAATTCCTCAGCATCACATAAAACAGAAAAGGCTGGAAGTGGTGCTGTGGCTATGTTAAATAATCAAATTTGACTTAGATATTGAAAACCTCAGTGTTCTCACCTGAAAATAAGAGCTAAGAATAGTGGACTCTTCACCATACTTGGTCATTATTAAAATCTTTCCATCTACAGTATAGTCGAACTGTGTTTACCAGCAGAGTTGCTATTGACATAGAAGATGGATGACATTCCACTCTGTGATATTAAATACTTCTGGGAGATAATGTCTGAATGCCAGTATAGAACCTCTCCAGCCCGAAATGACCACACTCACATGGCAATAAACCTCACTATAGTAAGAGATGAAACTGAGCCTTTCTCTTGCATGCTATCAAGGATTCTAGGAACTAGCTTGGCTCATTTCACTGAATCCTTGTAAAAAATTTTATAATGCACTGGAGTGAATTGTGTAAACAAAAAGTGAAGGAACTACAATTTCAAGCAGGTTGGATTGGCATCCAAGACATCAAGACTGGAATAGTAGAGTCTCAATAAATGGTCTTTGTCTTTCTTCCCTGTCAGACAGTTGCCAGTCCCTTTGGCTAACTTTTCTGAAAGCTACATATAGATTTTGGCCTATGCATCTCTCTTGGGAGAGCCCAGATACATTGCAACTTTTATTGACCAAAGCCCAATCTTAATAAGATTAAAGGTTTCCTTTACTCTTTTCTAAAAGTGTCAGCTATTTCGGCACTAAATTTGCCTTGTTGTAACATGCATAGCCCACTGAGGAGTTTTGCTGGAGATAAATAATTGAGGAGCTTTTTGTTCCTGCAGCATTTGGCCGGAGAAGGTTGTAGAATAAAGCTAGAGTCATGAATCATTGTAAATAAAATTAGGAACCCTGGCTCATCACCTTACTAGCACATCTGAAAGAATGCAGAAGTCAACAAATCAGTTGATCTTGTGAGGTAAGCATGTGCCTTGCCACCTGCCACAGGGAAGAAGCACTGGAATAGTGTTTCCAAGATGAGAGAGAAGAAAGGCAGCTTCTGCGGGGCACGGAGCTGAGGTAGGAAGCACTTCTAGTACTTCTACTTTCCAGTATTGTGACCTTGGATGGCTGTTTGTTCTCTTTTAGTCTTAGTTACTTAGGTTCATACTCTAATTTCCAGCACATGGTGCATCATATATGTGTCTATACGTGGATGTATGTGTGCCTGCATGGTGAAATACATAATGGAATATATACACATACATGAAGTGCTTGTCATATAAAATAATTTAAACATGATTACTACAGTTAGAAGAACTCTCAGAAATCATCTGGTCTAAATTTGTCCAATGTCAACCTACTCAAGATTCTTTCAAGTATAATTTCCCAAGAAAGAAATGTGTACCACAGACCCATGCTAGTTCTTTTCACAAATTCTGGTGATGAATACAGGCATCTTCATTTACAAGTAGATAAACTAAATCTTAGAGCGGTCACCATGGCTTGTGTTTGGGAAGTCACACAGATAGGAAATGAGGGCAGCAGGAGGCCCCATCAACCTCCAAGTTTGTGTCTGCTTGGTTATACTTCATGGACACAAATGACCATTGTTGGTCAATGTTTGATTTTCAAATAAGGTATATCCTTAACTTATAAAGGCATGCAGATTGCCTTGATTTGTGTAGGAGAGTTTTTCAAAGACCTATAGAGAAAAAAATTCTCTGTCTCTTCTTAAGCCCATGTTTCTGTGAGACACGCTTGTTGCCATTTCCAGGTCATGGGAAAGAAGTGTGTGTCCACAATGTGAAAATGTCTAGGAAAAAATAGAGGGAGAAAACCCTCTTTTCTTTGTTTGCTTAGCTTGCTTCTGATAAGTCCTTTTGGAAATGTGCACACATGGTCACTGCAACGGCATTTATCTGTGAGAACACAGATAATTTTCTGCAGTAGGAAGCTGGATCCTCAAAAAAACAAAAGCCATAAGGAGAAGAAAAGAGAGAAGAAAGGATTCCTCTCAGTGAATAAAAACCATGGGATGTTTAATATCTTATCAAATGAGATAGCTCTGGGAAGGGTGTTAAAGCCCATGGAATGAGACTTGTTTCTGTCAGCCAGATCTTACTGGCCCCAGAATTCAATAACCAAAAGGCCTAACCATTTCTAGAATAGACAAACAGACACATTGTGCCTTTTCTGGCAATAAGAATGACTCTTTCTTAGTAAGTACTCAGAATCATTTACCAGAAATGGGAGTGCATTATTAGGTCTAACTCATGTTTAGACACCATGCTCCGTTCCCCTACCCCACGTGCTCACTCCGTGACTGTTTTGTTGCTGTTATTTTTTAACCTGTAATACAGAAAATGATGGTCAATGGCCAGAGAGCTGAGCAAACTTTGTGGCCTTGGGAAAGTTGGTTCTCCATTGTCACATTCTCATCGTCATTTGCAGTATCATAGGTGAGACCAGGTGGTGTCAAGCATCTTCTAGCACTGCCATTTAAGAACTTTGAACAAATGGTCCCCAGTGAAGGAAAAAGTCTACAATTATAGCCCATTAGGTACTAAAATTGGTGGTCAATGGCATGTATGGCCTCATTCAATCTATCTGTTCATCAGTCAAACTCATTCTCACACTCATGTGGCACATGGGCCGAGGCATCTCATCCGTGTATGTAGCAGGTGTCACATCCCTTAAGTAGCTAGTCAGCAAGACAGGACAATGTGTACATATTGTCAGTCTAGTGTGTGCAGTGTCCTGGGTCATTGAGAACAATGGGAAGCATAAAAGGAGAAATCTCCCTCCATATGGAGAAAACAAAATAAGCAGGAGGTGAAGAGAAAAATAAGACAATAAGCATCACATAGAGTTAGGATTCAGGCAGAGTTCAGCTCCGTCACCTACCAACTGAAGAGAAACATGTTTTTCATCCCACTAAATCGAGTTTCCATCTACTTCCTGAGCATAGAGATGCCATCGCCTGAAATGACACCTCTAAGCGGGTTTGGGAGGATTCAGTAAGGCAGTCAATGAGAAAAGATTGCTTAGACTGTCCAGATGTCTGGAAATTCTTTCTCTTTATGTCTATCCAGCCCTTTCTTTGCCTGATCGTTAGTTCAGAAGACAACACCCAAGCAATAATGTATTTAGAAGTCCTTAATTGACGGCCTCTATTGCCAGTTGTAGTGCAGCCCCCAACTGGAAAAATTGCTGAATCTATCTTCTCTCCTTATCAATTTCTAAATCTCCATACTACGTCTCTTTTAAGGCTTCTCTGGATTTAAGAAAAGATTAAGTTTTATTTACAACCATTAAGAAGCCTTGCTCATTTAGAGGGCTGAAGCTAAAAGAGACAGCCTTTGCTTTCCCTCCTAACTCCTAACCCCACAGCCCCATCCTCTCTCTCCTGTATGTTCTCACAGCAGGATACCCTACCTTGAGATCACTTAGCAGCTGCAGATAGTGGGGACTATAAAGCTGAGGTTGGAGTGATGTGTTCTCAGGAAGTTTGAAGCAGGAGTCAGAACTGGGGAAGCAGGTTTAAAGTTTAGCTTCATCTACTCATGAGCTTTGTGAACTTTTTTTTTCTTTTGGGTCCAGTTGTGGGGCCTGAACTCTGGGCCTGGGAGCTGTCCCTCAGCTCTTCAGCTCAAGGCTAGCACTCTACCAGTTGAGCCACAATGCCACTTCTGGCTTTTTTCTTTTTGCTTATGTGGTGCTGAGGAATTGAACCCAGGTCCTCAGGCATGCAAGGCAAGCGCTCTACCACTGAGCCACCTTCCCAGCCCCTTTGTGAACTTCTTGAAGGCACTAATTGCTTCTGAGTTTGCTTGCTTGCCTTCTTTCCTTCCTTCCTTCCTTCCTTCTTTCCTTCCTTCCGTCTTTCCTTCCTGCCTTCTTTCATCCTAGGCTTGAACCCAGGGCCTGAAACTTTTTGTTCAAGTATAGTGCTTTACCACTTGAGCCACATCTACATTTCTGTTGTTTATTATGATGATGATGATGATGAAGTAATAGAGGTTACAATTCTAAAGTCAGATTATGGGTACAATGTGTCTTGATCCATGTCATCCCTTACCATCGTCTCCCTTATTTCCCCTGCTCCCATCTCTACCCTCAAATTAATGACTGAATTTGTTCACCTTTCCTCCCTCCATTCATGCCTACCCCCCTTTTCATTCCCTCCCCAAAAAATGTTTCCACTTCCTGGTATTCATTTTAATAAACAGTTTATTGTTTGTTCAGAGAATAATATCTTTGGTAAAAATCTTATCCACTTAATTAGCACTAAAAGAGATGATGAACACAAAAAAATCTAAATGATGAACAATGTGGATAATTAAGTTAATACTGATGATGAAATATCTTAATACTTACTAAGCAGTATCCACAAAATAATTCACCAGAATGAATTTCCTTTATTTTTTCATTCTGACGTGTGTGGGATGCAATGGGAGGCTGTGCCATGCCAGCTGAGGGCCCTCCGGTAGGACATAAAAAATTCTGATCCACATCTGTCCCTCCCATAATCTGATGGTATAGAAGACAAAAGCTCTCTGTCTCTTTTCTTTTGCTCCCTGGTAGTGTAGCTTGCACTGATTCCTGAACTTCCCCAGGTCAGCATGCATTTACTTTGCATATTGACTCTTCATGGATGAACGGCATTCTCCCAGGTTTTTAGATGTGGATCAGTCCTGTGTTCTGAACTAACTCAGACAGATAAGATCTTTCCCCCCTCCATGCTTCCTTGGTGTCATGGCACCCACAAGACGGCACTACATTCGCTAGTTACTTGTCAATCACGTGAGACTCTAAGCCTCTGAAGGACAAGGATCTATGGTGGGAGCTGTTTGACTTCAACAAACAATATGACAAATAATATGTGAATGTACAAATGAATGAGCCAGTGAGTAAAGGAGTGAGTGATTACATGGATGGTTGAATGTGTCTCTAGTTCTCAGAACACAGGGCAATGAAGTCCATGCCACCTTTCAAAGTAAGTTTCAGTTTGTTGTTAGAGAAGACAGCGAGAATGACTTGACCTCTACTTCTAAAGTGAATCTGAGCCTCCCACTAGCACCACTAACCACTTTTTTTTGTCAATTTTATCCCATCTCCTTCAACAAAGTATTCTGATTCAATTCAAGCTTTGGCCCTACTCACCATGGTCCAGCATTTGTATACTCTCTAGCTTTAATTTCACAAAGGCAGTCAGTTGCCCTTGGCTGTATCTGTTCCCTTAACCACATAACAACAACACCAGGACATCTGGAAACTCTGGTGACTCTAATGCCAATCAGATGTGTCCCCAAACAGTGTCCTTGCTTTTGTCCTGTCTGCCACAGACTACTGAAAAGTCTTCCATCAGCTGCTTAACGCTGAAGGCATGCTAGAAACAGTTCATCCAGTCTTGGCACACCATCCAACTCTGGCTGTTGGATATATTTGTAAATAAAATTTTATTGGCTATGGCCTTGTGCACTCATTTGTAGATAGTCTACAGCTGCTTGCCCTGCTGTGGAGCTGAGGCAGTGAGACAGAGACTCTGTCGCTGCTCGTAGACTCTAAAATATTTGCTATCTGTAGCAAAATTTGACCAGACTGCTCTAGTGGGTAAACTCTCTTTGTAGATCAACTCAGATTTGTTCGTTATTTAAGCTAATTGCTATGATGGTGTACTTGGCTTTGCATTTTTAGTGAGTAGGACAATTGTGTTTTTGTTCACTTCCACCCTAGAATGGCCTAATTGTCAGGTGGAACTCAGATAATTCTAAATTCTAAAGGACGGGCTACAATAAAATAGAAAGAAGGAAAAAAGAAGCAAAGAATTAGGGAGTGAATGTCAACACAAGCACAGACACTCAAATAACAACCCAGGGCTCATGACACTAGCCTACTACAGTCCCCAAAATACAGAGAGATTCCAGATTCTCCTACCAGGTTTTACTTCTGTGTGCAAGCTGTACATTTGCATCTCAGTTTCCTCATCTGTGAAATGGTTAAATGATAGGTACCAAGCATTGGCATGCAATGTAAGTGAGGTAAAAATCCCTTGCACTCCTGGCAAAGGTCTTCCTTAGTGTGTTTCTCTGTCCACCTTCATTCCTCGATGCTCCACCCAGGCAGGGAATTTTCACTATGGACATTTTCTATTTTATGATGTTTTTTGATGTCAGAATGACACCAGTCACTGCAAATTAGACGCCAGTATGTGTTGTCACCATCCCTGGAAATGTGTGGATTAGAAGTGGCAGGGAGTAAATCACCGACATGGCAAGGCACAAGTCACAGCTGGAGCACATCACAGGCAGGAAACCTAATTGCACTGAATGCCATCCACACAAAGGAAAATCTGGGAATCCTGCCAGCATCTTCCCAGAATAGTAATTTTTCATTTAAATTCTCCCCCATTTTCCCTGCATAAAGCAGATCTCCTTCTCTGTCGTCATATTAACTGCCCAATGTTTCCTCCCCACCTCCCACCCCAATCCCTATGGCAGAAAAACTGGATTGCTTGTGGGCCTTTCTAGAGAGATGATTTGTTGACACCCACAGATAGATATGATGAGACCCACTTCTCAGAGGCCAAGAAAGTCAAGAGATAGGAAAAGAGAGACTTCTATCCAAGCTGAAGGAGTGCCATCAGGTACACAGGAAGAGAAGAAAGTTTTTGTTTTTTTAAAAATTCAATATGGCCCTCGTAGTTTGGAGATAGATTGTTGATCCAAACTCAATGATGGAATAACTCCTGTAGGAGAGAGAACATGAAATGACATTTTGCTTCCATTGATCCAGAGATAGAATGAGTTCAATGACATTTTATGACTTCAACATTTTTTTTTTACACAGAACACAGTCTACAGGGATTGAAAGCTGTCTGTATTGGAAGTTTGCCTGAAGTTGAAAGGCTTAAAATATCATTTGAGTTTAAAAGAAAATATAATTAGAACTTTGGGCAAAGAATGAATTTAACCCATATTTGACTGTTAAAACAATATGTACCATGGCGAACATGCCTAGAAATCTGTCAACAGCCCTAGAGATGTAATCCTTGTATTATTATTTCACCAACAATATTTTGAGTCTCTGAGTCTTAATCACAAGAATAACATTTATAAAACCTTTGGCATTTTTGAACTCTTTTATCTTATTAACTCTCAGAAAAATTCTCTGAAGGAAAAATTATGCAAAGATTATTTTACAGGTTAAAGGACCAGTTCTTAAATAGAAGGATCATTTATTCAAGGTCATTTCCTAAAATGTGCTGCATCGTGCAGGCAATTTCTATCTTAGGACCCTAAAGGTTTGAACTGGTGCCTGTCTGCTCCTCCCTAACTTAGCTAATTTCTCTGGAATTGTGGTTCTAAGTCCTCAAGACATTGTTTTCCCACATTCGGATGGGATATATAGGACTTTGTTTATTGTCTTCTCAAGTTTCATTGATTTCCACAAAATGGATATAGAAGCTCACACCCTCAGGAGTCTGTTGTCTAAAATTGCCTCCAAGACATTTTCATCAGGGGGAGGCAAATATTCCCTATAAAATCCCAGATGGCAATCATTTTAGGCTTCTGGGTCACAGAGTCTCTGTCGCAACTATGCAACTATGCAATGTTATCGTCCTGTTGTGAAAGCAGCCACCACAGACAATACATAAACATATGGGTGTGGCTGGGCCCCAAGGAAACTTTATTTACAAACACTGGTAATGACCAGGTTTGCCAAGCTCTGATCTTGATTCCTCTTGCTTTCTGGTAACCTCCTAACTAGTCAAAGTCCTTGGACTTAGTGCATTTATTAGCTGTCCTGTATACTAATCACTTACGTAAAAGGCCCAAGTTTTGTACCCTTCATATCAAAGAAAACCTGTATCAATTATAGGGAGATAAATCCACACTGCATTCAAAAAAAATTGACAAGGTAGGAAGCTACCAACACATAAACAGAGTGTTAGCTTTGACCATTCTCAGCACAGTAGCTTTCGATGTGAGAAAGTTAAGCAAGGAAAGATATTGTCATTTCAAAGTGCCTATTACAAGACAAGCCCTGTAAATGATACATGATACAACTCTTAATCCTCAAACCATGATTTTATGTCTACTATTGACAGAGAAACAGAACCAATTCAGCATATCAGTTTGTGAGTCCAATGCATTTTAATCAGTGTCATTCCTTTTATCATTTTTCCATCTTAATCTCTTCGTATAAATACTCAACAGTAATAAATACTAAAGATTAAATATATAATATATAATAATATATAAATAAGTAATATATAAATAAAATATAAATAAAAAGAAGCATATCCTTAGGTTACTGACTTTTGTGGTTTAGCTTCTTCAACTAATAACAGTAAACTAGCATTCAACCTCACTGTTGTCTAATTCCAAAAACGTAAATTAATCTAAGTGGCCATAGGGTTCACTCAAGGATTGGCAAGCACTGGTAGCTCATGCTTGTTATACTAGTTACACATGGAGGCTGAAATCTGAAGATCCCAGTTCGAAGGGCTCACTCAAGGATTGGCAAGCACTGGTAGCTCATGCTTGTTATACTAGTTACACATGGAGGCTGAAATCTGAAGATCCCAGTTCGAAGACAGCCTAGCCAAGTAAGTCTGTGAGACTCTTATCCCCAATTAGCTTCCAGTTTAAAAAGAAGCCAGAAGTAGATCTGTCACCCAAGGGGTAGAGCACCAGCCTTGGGCAAGAAAGCTAAAGTATAGCACTCAAGCCCGGAGTTAAAGCTGCAATACCATCACAAAAGAAAGGAAGGAACGAAGAAGAATGGGAGGGATGTGGGAGGAAGGAGGGAAGGACTTATTAAGGAAGGAAACAAGGAAGAGAGCATCCCTCAGTGATAGGAACACTAGCTCTTCTGCATCCCAAATCTGAAGGAAAAACTGGTGGTTAGGATTAAATTTAAGGATATCAATGAATTATGATCATTTTACTCAACTTATATCACCAAACAAGCCAGAAATGAACTTCCCTCTAGCAAGTCATTGTCTTTCTGCTATTGACCCACATCATTAAAAAGGTTTCATAGTTATTCATGAGGGAAAGATACATCATAAGCTCATGTAATTCATGAGCTGAAAAGACCAATTTCATGATAAGTGCAAGTCAGCAGTGAGCTATATAAGAAAGCAAATCATTTTCTGGACAAGAAATTTTCCAAAGCTAACAAGCAGTAATGATGCTCAGTTTTCAGTGTTTGGGAGAGAATACAAAGCTGAGGCCAGTGCCCCCCAACATGGGTCCCTTTGCCGAACACCTTGATAGTTCTCTGACCTTGTAAACACAGAGGTCAAGGACAGGAGATGTAGACTCTGAAGCCATTGTTAGTTCTGATCAGTTTTCACAGTCATATTTCTTTTATATAATATTATAGAGCCTTGATCTCAGTATGTCTCTTTTATAAAGAGTGTCTATCAATACTCCATGAAATAAATGCTAATGAACAAAACTCTTTGAAGTTTGGATTCAAGATCAAGAGAGGAATAAAATTTGCCTTTTTAAAATTGAGTTTGAAAGGGAGGCACATAAAAGTATTCAATATTTACCCCATCATTTTTTCAAAGTGCATTGACTGGACAATAAATAGAACAAACAATGTGTGATCCTGGAGCGGGGTGGGGTGTGCTGTGATTTGAGGAATATTGAATAGTTTTTTTTTCAATGGCTGAATATCTTTGCAATTTGTATTAATTACATATTAGTATCTAAGTTTAGTAACAGAGTTACAAACTGTGGTTACCTTTTAGTAGCTAGAAATCAAGAATCTGCTTTCAGCTTAGTTGAATGTCTCTGGCTTGGCATAGCTCATGAGAGGGAGTGAGACTCTCTGGGGTCAGCAAAGCCTGGAGAATTTGTTTCCCATCTCATTCCCACAGCTACCTGTAGACTAAGAATATCCACTGGAAGCAGCAGCACTCATGTGGTCTATTTGTGCACATCTTGTATGTCCACCATATAAATTTCTCCTGAGGCTTCCTAAATATACTTCCAGCACATTACCCGATGGGTTTAGGGCTAGATAGCATCAGAGCAGGCCCTAAACAAAGAGCTGTTTTATAACCTAACATCCAAAGTAACATCCCATTACTTCTTCTGCTCCATTCTTGTCACTGAAAATCAGATCATTATCTAGTGGCTGATGCCTGAAGTCCTAACTACTCTGAGACTGAGAACTGGAGCATCTTGGTTTGAGGCCAACACAGACAGAAAAGCTTGGGAGGCTCCTTCTCTACCCATTGTGGGGCACGGGGATACACACTTGTCATCCAACACTACAGTGGATGATGGTGGTTCCAGACCAGTCTGAGCAGACAACATCCACTATGGATGTTCTCTTCTCCATGCAGAGAATCTGGATGCAGTGTCACCTGCTTGTAATTCCAGCAATGACGAGAACCCTACAGTAGATAGATCATGGCTCTGATGTGAGATCCTATTCTGGAAATGACCAGTGAGAAACATGGCTAGAGGCATAGCTTGGTAGTACTGAACCAGCCCAGCAAGTATGAGCCCTGAATTCAAGTCCCAGTGCAGCCCAAAAAAGACATGAAACCGCTAAGTGCACTCTACACTTCAGGGAGGGCCTTACACCAGGGCATGAACGGAAGAAGACAAAATCATTAAGCCCACTTCAGAGACCACCTACACAGAAGCTCTGATTTAAAGAAAAATGAAAGGTTGGTTGGATGAAAAACATCTCAGAGCTTTTAGTACACAAAGAATGAATAGAGTAGGAGGTCTACAAATGAGAAAGCTAGACCATAAGTATTTTAAGCAATGGTCCTTCAGATCCTTGTCCCAATTATCCAAAAGAAGTCATAGACCACATATATACAAGTTGATGTGGCTGTGTTCCAATAAAACTTTATTTTAAAAGTACTCTAAGATGACAAGATACAACTTCACCTGGCAACATTTTGCTGGAATGACTTATTAATCACCAATTCCTACCTCTCCCACTGAACAGAGTAGAAAGCTGCTGTAAACGCACCTGCAATTTGGTCAATATAAATGCAAAAAAATGTCAGCAGTAATAAACTGCTAGACACGTTTGCTGAAAAATCATTCTTAAAGTTTCTGGAATAGACACATGGCTCATTTGGGATTATTAAGCATTCTTGAAGCTCTAGATGACAAACCTTATGAGAGTAGAGTACATATGCATCTCAGGCATTTATCACCACATTTTTCATGCTTAGCAGAGTTACAGATCTAATGTTCATTTAATACTTACAAGTGAAATGGAGGGATAATTAAATGATTCCTAACACTCTCTTTTTTTACTGGAAAGGTGATGGGCGGGGGTGGAGTGGTTATAGTTATATAAGTAAGATAATGAGTACATTTGTTTTTAGTCATTGTTACCCTATCCCTCATTATTTCTCACTTATTCTTTACAATTCCCCTCCTCCTAAGTTGTAAGGTTTTTATCCCACATAGTGTCTAGTAAGTATCAATGTCGCATTGGTTCCTCCTTTGTCCTGCTGTTTCTGCGACTCCTTTCCCTTATAATGAAGCATACCAACATGAACTGCCTTTTCTCCCTGTTTGGCATTGCCTGTACTTTCACAGTGTCCACATCCCAATTTAAACAGTGCCCGGGCTATGTATAGCCCTCACCCATGGCATTTCCCTATATCCTGCCTCCACTCACATCTGAGCATGCAGCTTGGAATCATGACACAATATCCTCAGATAAACTCTGTTTACTTTTAGTTTGGCTTCATTACCAGAAGATGTAAGGAGAAAAAATAGGGAGGAAGGAAAAGGATGGACATGGGAGGAAAGGAGAAAGAAGGGAAGGAAAGTGGGGGGGGGATGAATGATGAGAGGGGAGGGGGAAGAAGGGGAGAGAGAGAAGGAAAGGAGAGGAGAATAGGAAAGGAAAGGGGAGGAGAGGAAAACAAGAGATAAGAAAAGGGGAGGAAGTGAGGGGAGGGGAACAGAAAGGAGGAGAGAGGCGAGGAGGGAAAAGAAGGGAAGGGAAAGAGAAAGGGAAGGAATAACTAAAAAATAGCACAAGGCTACAAGGTATCATGACTGATTTCAGCCTTGTATTCACACTGGCCCTTTCATGTTGAAGCACAACTTTGAAATTGATACTGATGATTCCATTTTGCAAATAGAGAAAGGGTGTTAGAGTAGTTCCATGAATTGCTCTAGGTGAGCCAACTAAGACCTGAAAAAAGCCTGATCTACCTTCAATCTAAAGCTCATTTCCATTTTCCTAGGTGGACTATGCAAACCAGTTTGTCTGGGGACAGTCCAAGTATGGACCCTTCATTCCCCGCTGGCACAATGGTTAAAATCATCTCTTCTACTCTAAATATTAATCCGACCGTGTGTCTCTAACTCTGTGTTCAACTCAGCAGGCAGAACTTTGAAACCTGCCAGTAAAATAAACACAACCTTCTGTAAGGGCTGGAACTCTGCAGAGCCAGGGGCATTCCAATGGGAAGAACACTGATTGCCCAAAATAGTCTGAAGAACTCTTGTAAGTCACTGTCACATGGTTAAGTAGTGGGGGTGGGGGTGGGGTGCAGGAGCATGCTGCATGGCCCCCAGGATGGATGACATTGTGAAGCTACCAAAAGGAGCGTGCACAGGTGGCTGTAGACAGCGGCACCCACACCTCTAGGCATTTATGTCAAACCATGTACTTGGCTTCCACTCACTTCATGGAAAGAATTTCTAGTGCAGGACTTTCTTTCCTTAGGGATGTGTATAATTCCTGCCTTTCTCCCTGAGTCCTCTTTATTCCTTCTGTCTCTGTGCAGTTTCACACAACAGATTCCTAATTTGGACTTAAGTTAAGGAGTCCTCCCCCCCTTAGCATTCAGTCCATCGCATTGTTGGTAATGCTTTTATGATACTGGCCCATGTCTTCCTCATATGACAGTCTGTCCTCTTCCTTTCTCCTTTAACAAAGATGTCCAGTATTTTCTTGGGACTTGATAGTTCACAAAGAGTGTCACAAACATAGTTGTGTTTGATCCTTGCCCTTGTGTTTGATTCTTCCTTTAGACAAACATTCAAAATATTTTGGAGGCTGGCTTAAAACTAGATATATATGCCAGGTGTTAGTGGATCATGGCAGTAATCCTAGCCACTCAAGAGTCTGAGATCTAAGGATCACAGCTCAAATCCAGCTCCCACAGAAAAGTCCATGGGCTATTTATCTCCAGTCAGCAGGAAGGCAGAAGTGGAGGTGTAGCTCAAGTAGTAGAACACCAGCTTTGAACAAAAAAGTCAAGTGAGATCACACGATCCTGAGTTCAAGTCCCAGTATTGGCACCAAATGAATGAAGGAATGATAAGTGTGTGTGTGTGTGTGTGTGTGTGTGTGTGTGTGTGTGTGTGTGTGTGGCTGTGTTATTGTTTGATTTTTTCTACATTTTGGAGAAGAGAAGGGAAATATAGGAAGTTTAAATTCACCAGAAATCTAATCGACCTGTATAAGTTTAACAACACCAGGTCAACTTGGAGAAAGAGTTAGGATTTGTTGAGTTCTCCATCCCACACAGTGCCTTCATTCCAGCAGGCAGCCATATTTATGTGTCATGACTGATTTACTAAAAATAAAATAAAATAAAAGTCCTATATATAGGATTTATTCTACCCAACTGACAATGGTCTCTGTCCTGGCAAGGACAGGATTTGAAATTTTCACACTAGAAATGTCACCAAGACTATACTTAGATCAAGGGTGAAATGTCTGGCAGTTATAAAAGGCAGTTGAGGATTGAAGGCGTCTATATAGAATGATTGGATTTGGGGTGCTGTGTCAATGGGAATTATTTGAAGGTCACAAACATGGTCTAGAGTTTAGAAGTGAGGAATTATCCTATTCTATTTACAAGAGAAACTAGACATATCCTCAAGATGTGTCTACTAGAAGGTAGTAAAAGAGATTCCAGTCTGTGGGTAGAAGATAAAGAGGCTGATCATGATTACCGTCTATGCCAACAGCAAGAGTCTGAGACTCTATATTTAGACTCTATATTTATCCTTACTTCATTCAACCATTCCTCTACTGTGCCTGTGGGCCGTGTGGGGTGACATATTGCTCAGCATTCTGCAATGCTGACACAAGTGTCCGTGAATACTCCATCTTTGTTCTGTCTCCTGGCAACCATTCTTGTTTTTATGTCAAAGTACCCAAGTCTTACCCACGCATCTAGTAACAACAGGTGTTGGCCATTTGAAGATGATTACATCATAGTGCCCAAAAATGAAGTTGATATCACTGGAAATATTGTCCAGCAACTATTCCTTGCAGGGGGGACTCAGTCCTTTCTGCGGTCTTCGGTCCTGGCACCATGCATGTTGAGAGTGCTCTGAACACACTACTGTACCACTTTGACTCCCATGAAGAGAAGGGATTCCAGTTAACACCCAGTAAATACAGATATACTGGATATAATGCCTGGAATTCCTAGTTATTCCTATTCACTCCAGCCCACTAAATCACTGAAGATAACCGAAGATAAGGAGCTGAGGAAGGAGATGGAATCCGTACGTTTTTAGCTTTCACTGAATAGGAAACAGGATACAATTGACTTATGAAACAAAGCTGGGTAAACCCGGTAAGGAATTACAAAGGCTTACAGAGCACACACAGGTTATAGGTGAGGAATGTAACCTGCGTTTACAGACAGGTAATTGATTGGTGCAGGTCACACAGGGTGGGAAGTGGAGCCTGGGCTCTTCATTCTTTGTTCTAGCCTCCCCACCCCCCATGCTGTGTGCTCCAGAGGTGGGTGTATGGAGGCGTGCACTCAGGTTGGAACACAAGAACTGCACAGCTCATCTTGGTGCAGGGTTTCCCAGGGTCCCATGACATTGTTGGGTCATGCCTCCTTTTCTAAATCTCCTTTTGCTGTGAAAGCAAGGTTTGAGATGGGGTACTCTCAACTCACCGTTTCTAAAGGACTGTAGCAGTCCTTTACAAGGCTCAGAAGTAAGAAGAAGGGCCTCTGAAGATTCCCATCTACAGACCCAGAGGGTTTTCTCACAGCCACCTCTGAATACCACGCAGAACTTTGAATTGCTCACCGTGAAGAAACCTCTGCATGTCTCCCATGTGCTAAGCAGCCTCTGAGCATTTAGATATGTTGTCTCACTAACACATTACACAGCTGCTCTGAAGTAGTCTGCGGTCATTTGCATTTCACACATCCAGCAATGAATATACCAAAGCACAAAAGTTATGTAACATGTCAAAGTTGGGGGGTTTTTTTAACCATAGCTATTAAATCAGTTGATTCAAGTAATCCCTAATGACAAATGAGCTTTCCATCAATACCTCCTTCTCCTGTTAAGAGATCTTCCTCTGTGAACCACCATCAAGAATTCATCTCCAAAGCAATGTTGCTCATTTTCTAACAGGCACTAGGGATTTTAATAGATTCCTCCATCTGACCCTCAGGATCCCAAATGCTAGCAGAGGACTAAGAGCATTGAACCTAAGGACAACGCCCACGTGACTAGGATCTCAACACATGCCGGCCTACGGATTTCCTCAGAGAAGTCACACCTGTGATTCTTTTACTCAGTCTGTTGACATTGATTGACCACCTAAGTCAAGCACAGTGGCAACCACAAGCTCTGGAGAAGCCATGGCTATCTGCCTGGCTCCTCAATGTTGTCATTTAGACAGTGTTTTCCTGGATTATATGTAATTACTTTTAATGCTATTACATTCGGAAACAGGCATGCTTGCCTCAAATATAAATATTAAACTATATTACCAATTTATGTAAAATGTAAAGCATAAGACCTAAATATATAATGGAATATTATGTTTCTATTGTAAAGAAGTAAGTAGTTTAATAATAATAGAGGAAGTAAACAAGCCCAGTAAATGAGTTAAGTTCAAAATAATTGGAAGACAACTGTATTAAATGGCTATATTTGTCTAATAATATTTGATGGTATATATTTGTTGTATATATATGTACATTGAAATTCTCTTGAAAATTCAACACTAAGCATAATTTGTGGATACTTATAGGCAGTGAGAATTAGGTCTTGGGAGAAATGAGGAAGAATTTACTTTTTACTGTACACGTAGGTGGAATATTATTTAAAATGAGGCTATAGTATTATATAGGAAAGACAAATAAGAATTAAATAGAATATGTGTATATATACATTATATATATGTGTATAATACTTATATACCTGTGTATTATATATACATCATATATGTGTGTATATATACTTATATACATGTATATTATATATACATACACACACATATATATGTGTGTATATATATGTGTATATATATATATTGCTGAACTCAGGGTCTGTTATTGTCCCTGAGCTTCTTTTCTCAAGGTTCATACTCTACCACTTGAGCCACACTTTTGACTTTTTGGTAGTTAATTGGAAACGAGTCTCACAGATTTTCCTGCCAAGGCTGGCTTTGAACTATGATCATCAGATCTCAGTCTCCTGAATAGCTATGATGACAGGCATGACCCACTGGTGCCCAGCTCAAAAAATATATATTTTTACTTAATGAAATAACAAATTAAAAACTGGGTGTGAAGAACACAAGAAACATGCTTCAAGCACATTGGCTCCCCACATATATGAGCAAAGAGGGAAGTACACGAAACACAGGCAGACAGGCACCATCTTGGAGCTGCGCTCACGGGAGGCCCAAACTCTAGAGGAGTTTGCTAAAATCCTGCAAACATAGGCAATGAGCCCAAGGACACACAGCTGGAAAATTCAAGGCTTAGCTTGAATCCTAGGCCTCCCTTCTTCTGAAATGAACTCTCTTCCTACCGCCCCACCAGGACAGTTCCAGACACAGTAAAGACCTTGATTCTACTACTTTTGGAAATGCCATAAATGGAGAGACAGAGAGTCTGAGTCTCTCCAGTAGCAGAGAATAAACAAAATATGGATACATTCAAACAACACCAAGTTTAAATTGTTTTAGGAAGAAGGAAGGTGCTCAGAACTCTTCCATTGTTATTAATTTTAGGGGAAGATACCTTCCCTTGTATTTCCAGGCAGAGAGCCTGAATGAATAAGATCATAAATGCCATGGCCAGTTTGAGGTCATTGTGTGAAAACAACAGACCTTGATGATAAAAGAACTGGTTAGTCATCAATTCCATCCCCCTGGCCAACAAAACAGACAATACTGAGAGAGCAATTTCTGTGTAAGTCAGACTCAGTCCTTCTTGGGAACTAGCTCCAAATAATCTTATCTTCTATCGTGTCCTAAACTCTTACCATTTTGAAGGCATTTTAAAGAAGCCCAATTCCCCATAATGACCCTTCTATCATTATACAAAAAAAAAGAAGGTTCACCTATAGGATAGATTCTTCCTTTATACATCATTGTAAGGGAGCTGATGGGCAGAGTCCCTGGAATACTGTATATATGGGGGCAGGAATCAGTAGAAATGGTGAAGATGTTGGTCCTGTTTGTTATAGCTGCCCCTAAGTAAAACTATAGAGGATGATAAAGAAGCATTGTCCCAGAGCCTTCTTGGGGATCCATGAAAGCAGCCTTGAAGCAAGCAGGCTGAGGGCGTGAAGGTAGGAGGAGAGGTCATAACCTCAGAGTAAAAAAAGGAGACTGTGTTTGTTACTGATACTCTGTAGTAGGAGTCTGGATAGCATCCGCTCAGCTTTGCCAACCAAGTAGATCTTAGTGGTGTCACGTGTTTCTGATTTCCAGTTTTCTCTCTGCATCCTAGGTTTACATTCCCATGACCTGCTTCAGCTAGGACAAGCTACTTAAGCCCCTGGAGACTTTGATTTCTCATCTGAACTCTACGGGCTTTGTATGCAGGAAAGCTGAATGAGATCATCCATGGAGCATAATCTAGAACCAAGTTGACACAGTAAATTGTTGCTTTCCTTTCCACTGTACCTATCCTCACCATCCACACATGCTTAGTCATATAATCTTTCCGTTCTCTAATGAATGTTTAAGATTTTTTTCTGATTATGCCATTTCTTTTCAAAGCTTGTAAGCTCTGTGAGCAATCAAAGCTCCAGTGTTATTCCTTTACAGAAGAGAAAATTCTTGGCTGAAGAAATAAGAGTCCCTCCTCGGATCTTATCAACACCCAAGTATTTCACATCCACCTAATATCTGTCAAAACAAATATTATTATATCCATTTTACCAAGTCTGAAATTGAGACATCAAAGAGCCAGGAACAGATCTGACTGTCTTAACAGGATTGGAAAGATTCACCTCAGTTCTTTATACACTTCATTAATGTCTCTGTTCCTGTGTCTCAAATATAGCCAACTCTCCAGGAAAAAAAAATGAAACTGTATCATGCTGTCTTTCCTGCTACTGCATTGCAAGAGTTTGATCTCAGGGAATTGCATTTGATATGGACACACTTTACCACTTACGCCATGCTCTCACCCCTTGTTGCTTCTGTTATGTTGCTTGTCTTTATGACACCCTAGCCTGGTCCATTATCCTCCTACTTCCACACACTATGGTACGCTGTTTTATTAATAGACAGCCAACAGTTTTGTCATTTACAATAAGATAGTCAACTCTTACCTAACTAGCAGTAAGCTTAAAAGGCAAAGAAGATATGAAAGTGTGATAAGCAATTTTACAATCATGTTCTCTATCTTACACATGAGAAGACCTGGTCTCCAGGAGATTAAGTGCCTTAGGTATTCATTGACAGACAGGCTGGGACAGCCTATCATTGTTTTCACAAGAAGAGAAAGTGGATAGAATGCTCACAGCTCTTTGAAGTTTCCCTGGCTTACCTTCTTCCGTAGTCAACGCCAAACTTTTCCGTGTCAATGAAAGCTTTGGACAATACATTAACTTTGAATTTTTTATAATTCTCTAGAGAGAGTCATATCTTGTCTAAAAGTGCTCTGTTATATGTCTGGCCTGATAGGATGCATGCTGATACAAATGACCTTGGGAGGTTACTTGCTAAAGCTTGTACCTGTCTTACTGTATTTAAGGATATTTGACTCATAACATGATTGGATCTGGGACTAGAAGCAAGGATTCATGATTTCCCAGCTTAGTCATATTCTGTGAACATAAGCCATTGCCAAATTGCTTCTCAAAAAATTACAGAGTTCACCCATACATCATAAATTTAATTGAAAAAAATTAAAGCATTTACCATGTATCACATACTCTGTTGGGACTGGGGAACAGGTTTTATAAAACATTCATGGCTAAAGTGAGTATACTATGTATTTTCCAAAATGGAATACATTTGAGAATGAAGAACATAATAATAACAATTACTCAAGCTAACAGGCATTCCCGGGTACTGTCCAGGTTAATTAAGGTATATAGTCAAACAGATCTGTCCTTGAAAACTGTTTCAGATTATGGGCAAAAGGAGACAGGGATATGGCTCAAGTGGCAGTGCCTGCCTAGCAAGGACTGGCCCCATGTTCAAACCACAGTACCACCAAAACAAGTTGGAAAAGAACAAACAAACTTGAAAAAGTGAAGGTCTGGAATGACATAATAAATAATAAATAAGAAGGTAATGTCATGATGGAAGGGCTATTATAGAAAGAGGAATTATTAAGGGTTCGCCCACCGAGGAGGTAATATTTCAATGGAGAACTGAAAATTAAGAAACATGATTTTAGGAGGTGTGAGTGGCTCATGTCTGTCATCCTTCTAGTTAGCAGTCTTGGATCTGGAAGATAAGTTTTCAAAGCTAGTGCCGACAGAAAAATTTATGAGACTCCATCTCCAATTAACCAGAAAAACGCTGAACTGAGGGTAAGATTCAAATGATAGAGCATCAGCTGTGAGAAAAAAAAAACAGGTGAAGAGTATAAGGCTCTGCATTCAAACGCCAGTACACACACACACACACACACACACACACACACACACACACACACACACACACACGCCATATTCAGGTATAGATAAAAGCTAATGCAAAGAACTGTAGAGCAATGAGAGGAAAGTGTTTGCTCTGCTGAGGATTCAGAGAAGAGTTCACTACAAAAGATGTGAATGAGGAGGCTGAGAGGAGCCAGAACACCCCAAGAGTTATAGACAACAGAAAAGAATTACTTGTGGATTTCATAAATTTCACAATACTAAAATATCCATATTCAATGTCTTCAAACATCTAACAACATATGTGAGTATCTACCTGCTGCAGATATACTTATCATTGAAATAAACTATGCCAGCATGCACCTCATTACTTATTACATATCCAGAGACCCTCTAATGTGTCACCCTGTGCTAAGTTTGGGGCAGAACGTGATACAAAACTTCTCTCCCCACTTCTATGCAGGTGATTAAAATTAAGGGAGGGATACCATTGGTTAAAAAGGTTTTGAGTTGGCATTTGTTCTTCTTGGAATGCAGGATTGTACACATCTGTTTGCAAAAAGCTGAACAATGAGTATATCACTATTTCACACATATACCATACTCAAGCTCCAGGAAGGGCTTAATCAGATGAAGGAATACTGTTTTCACAGTGTGGAATAAGTGGTGACTATATGTGTTACACAGAACATTAGAGTATCATATTTTTACATCAGCATGTGTAGGTTTGAAATCCTGTAATTGCTATATTTATATTAAGGAAGATGGACAGAAGTTAAATGTTACTGATTAAACTTAGTAAAGACCAAAGCTCCTTAAAGCTGTTAGTCAATTCAGTCAAAGAATACCCCCATGTTGCAAGACAAGTCATTATCATCACTTTGCTCTAAGTTTGTTTTTTCTTCTTTTTTTATTTTTTTATTGTGAAAATACTGTACAGAGGGGTTACAATTACATGGGCAAGATAATGAGTACATTTCTTATCAAGCATTGTAGCCTCCTCCTTTGTTTCCCCTTCCCATCCCTTCCCATCCTCCCCCCACCCAATCTTCCCCGCTATCCCCGCCCCCGCACCAAAAGCCCCCGCACCAAAGTTGTAAAGTTCATTTTTCGACATAATGACTTGTACATCTCATTGTTGCAATGGGTCCACCTGTATCCCTATTTAAACGATTTGTTTTTCCCCTTCCCCTCCACAAATTATACCGACATCAAATACAGTGAAAGCAGGGGTTATACTGTGGGGGAAGGACATACAAAGCAACAAAGAAATAATCTTATAAATGTGTTAGAAACAATCACATGAAAGAAAAAAAACATTTGAATACATATCTTAGGGTTCATTTCCCTAACATCACCTTATCTGACCTTTTCTACTTGACTCAGACATATACTAGATATTGCAAATAAGGGAAACCATGGGACCTATGTTTCTTTGGGCCTGGCTTACTTCACTTAATATAATTTTTTTCCAAGCCTTTCCATTTCCTAACAAATGGGGCAATGTCATTCTTTCTGATAGAGGCATAGAATTCCATTGTGTATATATACCACATTTTCTTGATCCCTTCATCTACTGAGGGGCATCTGGGTTGGTTCCATATCTTTGCTATAGTAAATAGTGCTGCAATAAACATAGTTGTGCTGGTAGCCTTAGTGTGATCTTGTTTGTAAACATTTGGGTAAATGCCCAAAAGTGGGATTGCTGGGTCATAGGGGAGCTCTATGTGGAATCTTTTGAGGAACCTCCATACTACTTTCCCAAGTGGTTGAACAAGTTTACACACCCACCAACAATGCAGTAAGGTTCCCTTCTGTCCACATCCCCTCCAGCATCTGTTGTTTTTAGAGTTCTTGATTATAGCCATTCTGACTGGGGTGAGGTGGTATCTCAATGTTGTTTTGATTTGCATTTCTTTTATGGCTATGGAGGTTGAGCATTTCTTCATGTGTCTATTGGCCATCCTTATTTCCTCCTCAAAGAAGTTTCTCTTTAAGTCTTTAGCCCACTTATTTATTAGGCAGTTGTTCTTTGAGGATTTGTTGTTGAGGGATTTAATTTTTTGAGTTCCAGGTATATTTTAGATATGAGACCCTTGTCCGTTGTATGGCTAGTGAAGATCTTCTCCCAATCCGTGGGCTTTCTATTGATCTTGCTAGCTATGTCCTTTGCCATGCAGATGCTCTGCAACTTTACGCAATCCCATTTGTCCAACCTTTCTTTGATTTGTTCTGTTTCTGGGTCTCTATTAAGAAAATTTCGGCCTGTGCCAAGGAGACCTAGGGTTTCTCCTAATCCATCCTGTAATGTTTTCAGAGTGTCTGCTTTGACTCCGAGGTCTTTGATCCATTTGGAGTTGATTCTGGTACAGGGTGATATATAAGGATCTAGTTTTAGTTTTCCTTGCTCGTAGTTTTATATCAATTTTTTCTATGTGAACAGAAGCTTCCTTGATGCTGAGAAAACAAGAAAGACAGTCAAAAGAAAATTGAGCACAGATTCTAATATGAAATAATGATCATCTCAGGTTCATTTCCACATACTTATTTTATCAAGAAGACCTTAGGATTTTCTTTTTTCATTTGGTGATAGTAAAATAAATGCTGTAAGCCAGAAGTTCTAAAATATTTTCATGTTAACAGCTTTAATGACCTTAATTGGATTTCAATAAAATTTTGAGAACAGTGTTCTTTGTTCAAGATATTCAACTCTAAAACTCTTAACCTTCCTTTGCTCTATTGCTTATTTTATTTGCAGAGAAACTTTGGGCTGGTCAGCCTCAGTTGACTCTTGGCCGACAGGGTTAATTATAGTTTACTTCTCAAGGATCAGATATTGGCCCAAACAAATGTTTGAACATCAACAATTAAACTTCCTATTATATAGTGCTGAGTTTAAGTTCTAGGAGATCTAGGATCTAGTGTGTAGTAGTTGACAACATCACCACAATGTCATCATATGAGGCCCACATTACCACACACACACACACACACACACACACACACATACACACACACACACACACACACACACACACACGTAGCTCAGAGACCCTTTCCAGAAATATACAGCTGTCAACATCAAAAGACAAAAGTGCTGTGCTCCTGATCTTCATTGAAAGAGTCACATTCAATTTGCCTCTCCCTTACAAACTGACTTTATTACCATGGCTTCCAGTTCCACAGGAGAAAACCACAAAGTGTGTTCAAGCTAGATGAAAAGTCTGTGCTGATGACAGGGAAAAAGAGAAGGCCATTGAAGTTGCAGGGGAAGTCAGACAAAATGCCTTCTGTAACTCTCCTGAAGTCTCAGCAGGAAGTGGATGCTGGAATGGAGACCTTCAATGAGCAGCCTTCAGAGAGCACAGAGGTCACTGGGCTTCCACAGGCTTGGAGACATCGCAGTGGCATGCTGTGGATTCATGAGGTTTCTGGGGAATTCTGTGACACAGCTTCTGGGCTGTAGAAGAAATGTACTGGAAAGGAGAAGGTATTCCCTTCTTTGCATTTGTTCAGCTTAGGACTCATAATGAAACCACTATTTGTCTGGAAAGCAGTAAATTTCAAACCCAACACTGATTTTGGGTTCTGAATTTAAATCACCTAACTCATTTACACCCTCTGTGCCTCAGCTTCTCCTCTTTGTAATAAAGGGATATAAAATCTCAATGATGTGATGTCATATAATATACTAATCTTTTGTGATTTTTCAGAGAATTCCTAAAATGTTGAACATTATTTCATTTCTCTCATAAAATAAAAAAGGTATGAATGAAAAGCTTAAAATGCATGATGTGTAAATATATGGCAAATGCTCTGGCACATTGCAAGTTGAGAAAAGCAAAGCAGAGCTTGGGGAAAATCTAATTTATGGCATTTTCAAGTGTGTGGTTTTCAAACTTTCAGATTTCCAACTGGGTAAAGAGCTTCATTTGCTGCTTTTTTAGGTAATAATAGCATTGAAACTGAAACACCACAAGTATTACATAGCATCAACTCATAAACGAAGATCTTTTAAAAAAACAAAGCAAGTTGAAATGGTAAAAGATTTTTTTTCAAGGAAGTCAAAACTAACTTCACAAAAATGTAGGAAAGTCCCTACATATACTAATAGATGATGATATTAGAGTATGCACCTTTACTTTTGGAAATGTGCTTGAAAATTGGGCACTATGTTGAAAACTCCCACACTAAGTAGAATTAAAACATGGAACTTGATCATCAGAAATCTATTTTCATGCTCTGAAAATGAGAATAATACCATGAGTGCTATTTGGTCAATTAAGTTACAAATTCATCTAAGATTTTAGCTCTGCTTCAGAACCAGGTCATGAGTCTTGGTTAAGACTGGCACTTTTTTTCTGGATCAGCATTTGATGTTGCTTTTTCTCCTTGAACAATCCCCATGATTCACATTTAAGCCTGTATAAAGCTAGAAGGTGAACACTTACAAGGTATTATCACCGATTTTATATTTCATCACAAGATAATAGAATCATAAAGACTTCCAGGTATATTTTAGATATGAGACCCTTGTCCATTGTATGGCTAGTGAAGATCTTCTCCCAATCCGTGGGCTTTCTATTGATCTTGCTAGCTGTGTCCTTTGCCATGCAGAAGCTCTGCAACTTCATGCAATCCATTTGTCCAACCTTTCTTTGATTTGTTCTGTTTCTGGGTCTCTATTAAGAAAATTTCGGCCTGTGCCAAGGAGACCTAGGGTTCCTCCTATTCTCCTATTCTGTAAAGAAGTTAACTGGCTCAATGTCACAGCGTTTGTAAGTAGTGTTGTTTCAAAATTGATGATATCTGGGCTCCTAGGTAACATAACCAACACTATCTAATAATAGATACATTCATTGATTTTTCTATTCCTCTAATGAGATACATAAAGCTGGTCCCTTTATGTGTAAAGAATTATTAAACCACAGCGCTGGAAGATCAAGGGCATGTTATGAGGATCAGCTCCATTCTGGTGAAAGCATCAAGAGAAAAAATGGGACATCTACACAGAAGAGTTCCTATTGTTAAACAGGAAACCAAGGACCAGGAACGGACCAGTAGCCCCTCCCTTACCTCTCTATGTTTTGCTTCCTTTCAACACTATCACGCTAACTTCCCAATACATTAACAAACTCAACCTAAACTAATCATGAACCACTTTAAAATCATTTTCTATACCAGGCCGCTCGTGAAATAGTTCACACTAATTATTTTATATTCTCAGAGTGATCCTAAAAACGGGCTCCATTATTAATCCTATTTTATGAAAGAAGAAAGAGAAACTCAATGGTTAAACACCTTGTCAAGAACCTAACAGGAATATGAATAAGGCAGCCCAGCCTGGACTCTACCCCTGAAATATATGTCTACATGAATTTGACAATAAGAGCATTCATTTCTAGGAAAGCACTAACTACTATTGCTGCTATTAAAAATTAACTAGAGGACCTGGGAAGATGGCTCAGTGGTAGAGTGCTTGCCTTGCATGCATGAGGTCCTGGGTTCGATTCTTCAGCACCACATAAGCAGAAAAAACTAGAACTGGTGCTGTGACTAAAGTAGTAAAGTACTAGACTTGAGCTGAAGAGCTCAGGGATAGCACCCAGGCCCAGAGTTCAGGCCCAATGACCAACAAAAATAATAATAATAATAATAATAATGAAAAAATAAAAAGTACCTAGAAAATTTTAAATGATAAATTGTTCAAAGATCACAATTTTTAAAAAATGGCTAGATAGACTGAAGGCTCTAAAATTGTGTATAGAGATGATTATTTTTAATTTTCTTTCCTTCACTAAGAGAATTTGCTAATTATAGTCATAGGCTAAGTCTTGGGCTTGGCTTCGACCGATGGCTTCCACCTGAGGAAAAGAGAAATGCATAAATGCTCAACAACAGAAAGGAGGGTCCAATATATTGCTGTGTGCGGTTGCTCCTCCAGGAACCCGAGCAGGTGGGGGGGGGGGGGTCATAGGAACCAATATTGAACTGAAGAGGCATAGGAAGATCTTCCGTAGTTTTGAGACATCTGATAAAAAATATGCTCACAGAAAAAAAGACTCAACAACTGGCTTTCCTCTCAAGAAATTTGTTTTATTTAGATATTGCCTAGGGTAGGAGTCAAAAACAAAGGGATGCAGACAATACTTCAAAAAGGTAACAGAGGTGAAACAAAGTTTTATACACACACATACACACACACACACAGACACACACACACACACACACGAGTTGTAGACACACAGCACTTTTCTGTGTCTCTACAAGTCTGAAACAAAACATCAAATGTACACACATTTTGACATGAAAACACAAGAAATATGAAAAGGGGATGCAGCACAAATCCTTCAAAAACCATGCTGCTCTTCACAATCCAAATTCTGAAATATTGAAATGATTGAGGTGGTAAACAAATAATTCAAACAGATGAATGCAGTAAAAGAACTCAATTCTAGATTTGACAAGCAAGTCTCCAGCTTCTGCTCCTTGTACAACACCAAGACTGCTTACTTCTCACCGGCAGTGTCTCAGAGACTGTAGTTATTGGCAATGTCAAGCTGTTAGTATTGGCAATGTCATTAACAGATATGATCACATGGGCCATTGCACAGTTCATTTATGATTCTGCCATACGTGCAAAAGGAGGGATAGAAGTGGCCTGCAGCCAAAGAACAAGCACACTAAGTCCTTCCAGTTTTATCTCTTTTACCTGGATCAATTGTACTCAGCTTAGAAGTCTTTGTAGTTGAAGTGATAACCAATAACTGCCCTTATTTACTTTGCAGAAGAATATGTGTGTGTGTGAGCCTACCGCTTGGAACAGTTTGATTAGCATGTTCACAAATATTACACCTTCCATCCTTGGGCAAGAAACTGATTAGCAATCTGAATTTTAAAAAGCCAGGACCATAATTCTTTATGGTTTTGTGTAGGTCATTTTTGTTCACACTGAACTTTGTTCCCTTAAAAGGTTCTTAATCATGCCCTGAGATTTGCTATCAACCTTCAATCCCAAGGTAATTTAAGACACAAGCAGTGTCAAGGCCAATTCTCAGCAAAATTATGAGGAAGTTCGTTCTTCACTGACCATGAGTTGGAAGGAAGCAGTTACTCTCTTGAAGGTGGTTCCCTGGACTCTTTCTTTCCCTCCTCAGCTAATGACAGCTCCCAGCATCCATCCTTACAGCCACTATAAACAGCTCTCAGCTCCTTTCATTCTTATTTCCTTTAGGGTCTTTGTGCCTAATGACAGTTTAGAATGTAGCCCTCTGAGGGTGTTTGATTCTGAATAAATGGGAAACCCAGATGAAACAACAAAGCAGCTTTCAAAACAAGAACAGCCTTGAAGCAGTCAGCAAAGTGACAGAACTGAAAGATGCTACAGTGATTTCCAGTCACAAATCCAAGCCTTTGCACACCTGAAGGGACTCCCAAGGCAGATCTTAACCTCTCGATTTCAGAGTCCTGTCACTTTTCCAGTTGATGTCCATAATGAAAACTCTAGAGTTTTCATTCTGCATTCAGTCACTTAAATGCCATCCATTGTGTACCTCCTTGCGTCAGTAACTATGCAGGAAGCTGCATGAAAGCGTGTAAGAGTTTCATGTCATTCTTGAGCCTCACTAGGTAGAGGGCAGGCAGACTTCACTAGACAACCGGTCACCATACACAAAGGGTGATGAGAGAATTAGCAAAAGTCATAGCAATTCCACTTTTAGGTACATGATGCTAAAATGACTTTAAAGTGGGTTCTCAAGATGATCATAGTATTTACAATGTGTGTAACATGATAACTTAAGCATATATCAGTGGATGAATAAGTAAGTAAGGTATGTAATACACACAGAAAGGGATATTATTCAGCCTTTAAAAGGAAGGAAATTTTGTCATACGCTATAATATGATTGAACCATAGGATCATCACCAATCTAAATGAAGCAACAAATAAAAAGGATACAATGCTTAAAGGCCATATTTTTCTAGTGGTTGAGTCTTGAGCAAATCAAAGGTGGAGTAGAAGGAACAGTTTGAAATCTAAGAGAGGGAATACTCAAAATGCATCTTCTCTAAAACCTCTAATATTTTTTAAGTGCTTTAAAAAAAAAAAGTCCCAAAGAGCTGAAGGTAGAATATTCAGAGACAAGAGCACAGATGCAATACTGAGCAGTGAACACGAGGGGAGAACTTCCCATACAAAGACAAGAAAGGGAAGAAGAAATGAAAATAGAGGGCAATTTTCTCCATGAGAGCATCATGGTTTCATTTCAGATGGCATCTGTGTGAAAGGAAGAGGTTGATAAGGAGAGAGATGTAAAGGATCAAAGTACTTCCCTGAATGGAACAAGATACACATGACAAAGGACTGAAGGAAACTGGTTACTGCTAGTTTTTTGGGTTCAGATGTGGAGAAGCACATAGCCTTTTTGAGTAGGAAGGTCTTTGCTTTTCAATTCAGGAAGCAATTCCTGGCATCCAACAGGTGATCAGAACAAGTTTCTGGAAATGAGGCTTTGACTTATTTCAAGTGGGAAAGGAGAGAAGGAAACAGAAGAACATTTTTACTGTTACAGAAGGAAGTCAGTTTATGTTGAAAAACAAACTTTACAACTTTGGCTGGTGGGGTGGGGGGGTTGGTGGAGATGGAAAAGGGAAACAAAGGAGGAGGCAACAATGCTTGATAAGAAATGTACTCATTACCTTACCCATGAAATTGTAACCCCTCTGTACGGTATTTTTCACAATAAAAAAGAAAAAAGAAAATGTCAGAAGTCAATACAATTATCTTATGAATAAATATAAAATATCAATTTTTTAAAAAAAAAGAAAGCAAGAAGTAAACTGAGATTTTTCTTGGTGAGCTAGAGCCAAGGAAGAATTAATGAGCAAATTGATGAGCAGGATTTTACACATCTACACATTGCTGTACGAATATTACATATGCATAGAATGGGGGTCACTTTTGTTTTACAAATAGTGCTTCAGAATTTAGCTCATAGCAAGTACTACACTAAAAACTGGGTATTCATCATGCATCACACAGTCCAGAGTTTTTGAGGCCTATCTCTCATCTTCCATACTGGTCTAATCCTGGACTTCTCTCCCAGAGAACTCCAGAGTTGGCTCAATGAATAAGTGAGTGTCCCTTCATTTTGTTGCCTTTAGGAATCCTCTCTCTTGTTGACATGTCCCAGGATTGTGCATGGTTCATTGCTTTTGTCATTCATGTAGTATATTCAGGAAATCTTAGTGCATTCCTTCCAAACTATTATATCAGAAGTTGGACAATCAATAGTAGCAACAAGGAAGTAGCAGAGCTATTGAAAAGGATGTTGTGGTGTGATGAGAAGCAAATAGGCTTACCATACCATTAAGGAGACTGGTAAAGTAATGTTCAGAGAGCAATCAACCCAGCAGAGCCAGACTTCACACTTTGCCCCTAGCAAGTAAGTCTTTATACTTCTTTTGGCATGTTTTACTTTCAGTAGAAATCTCTTCATCTGACAGAGGTAAGGAAAAGGGATTGGGCACCAGAGTGACCTCACATTCCAGTTCGGACATGTGTCATTTGGGTAACCTTGAGAATTCCCTGACTTCTGTGGCTCAGCTTTTTCATCACAGAATGGAAACTATCTCAGCATTTTTCTGGGTTTTTGAAAGCATTAAATAAGCTAAACTTAAAAAAGGGAATATAGGTATCAACTGTTTGAGTCATGCCTCCAATACTAAATTTCACTAACCAGATTATCAATAGAATATTTTTTCTTTCTCATTTATCACTTGACTCTTCTATTCATGTGTTCTGTATTTCTAAATGTGCCAGAGTGGTGTGTTTATCACATATTTTTAGGACATGGGCTGGGTTTATATAGACATATCCATGCAGCAAATAGATTCTTATCAAAGTTGGAGAAGCACTCTCCGTGAGGATGCATTTACCCTAATATCTGCTCAACACATGATCACAACTCACCGCAGAACATGAGCCCTCGAATGAACACTGGACTTTAGTGAACTGGACTGAACACTTTCCAGGAAGTGTTGTAAATCTCATTCACATTCTGTCTCTTCTGTCATAAAAAACTGAATTCCATCCCTAACTTCAAGGTCTGTCACAGGAGAATCAACAGAGTATCTATAAGCCAAGAAAAATGTCAGTCTTCACCATTAGCCATTCAAATCTGAGGCCAAGTTTTCTTTCTTTTCTCTGCTGGTGGGACCAAGGAAGAAAGACATCGCACGATTGACCCTGGATTGGTGCTTTCCAAGGCTCTTCCTCTGGCCTCCCCAACTATCCTCTCCTCTTACACTCCCAGGATGACATTTGGCTATGAAGTTCAAGAACCTGGAACTAAAGAGGGTTCCAGATTAAGAAAAGGTCAACACATCTGAGCGCCTGCCAGCAGCCGCAGCGGCGGCGGCAGAGTCGCAGCGGCGACCACAGCCGCGGCCATACCTGAGCGCTCACACAGAGAGTCCGGGACGAAGGAGCCAGACGCAGCGGGCGAGAGGATTCTACTCAACACCAGCAAGAACCGACAAGGAGCGGACATCTTCATCCTGCAGTTTGCAGACCAGAGACGACCCAGCATCCAAGACTCGGCGTGAGTAGAAGCCCGACGTCCTCACTCCTTCTCAGGGAGCAGAGGAGGGAAGGCCACCCCTCCCCCCCAGCACCGGTGATCTCCATCTTGGATACCAACAAAGCTCGGAGGAGCTGCTAGCTCCAACTCAGGCCTTGGAATAAAACGAGTCATTTAACAGGTCACAAGAACTTAACGGCGAAGTGACCTGCCAGACTCAGCTCCATCCAGGGAAAAGTCACCCAGCTCAGGCACCAGCCATTGGAGTGGCTTTCCTCACTGGGTAACCAGAGCCAGAGGCTGCCCCTCCCTCTAGCAGCCTCCACAATCAATTGAAAAACAGAAACCCTGAGAATGGCTCCAGGGTGGGCTCTGTGAATTTTTCACAAAATAACCCCAGGGAAAAGCTACTGTTTGTTGAAAGGCCTCAACTCTACCAGAACCTAGCCTCATCACCCCTCTTTTGTGATTCTCAAAGCAGATCACCCTCCCATTAAACTAACCTGGGAGGGGGATCTCAAAATCTTGGGTAAAGCAGAGCATTTTTCTGCCTGTTCCAACAAACTGACTTAAGAAACCAATCAAGCCACAGGACCTCAAGCTGACCAGAGACTCCAACAAGAGGCTGGTTACAGACAAAAGGGAGATACAGGATTCTTCCCACCCCTCCCAAAAAAATGAAAAAAAAAAAATCAAAGAACTTTTCTTTCTTCTTTTCTTTTTTCTTTTTCTTTTTTTTTTTTTTTGGTACCTTATATATATATATATAAATTTTTTTCCTTTTCTAAAACTTTTATTAATCTTTAATTTTTGCCTTTTTTGAAAAAATAATTGTTTTCCAGTAACTTTTTTTTCCCTCTTATAATTTTTATTTTAGGAATACGTGAATGTACGTTTTCCTTTCTTTTCTTGTCTTCTCTCTCTTTTTCTTTCTTTCTTAATTATCTTTTTGTTTTTTGTCTAGCTCTACTGAACTTCTGATCTTTTTTTTTCTCCCTTTCTTATCCTTTTCACCTTTTGTTCTTCTGTATGTGACTTAACTCTTGTCCTGCACATCCTGATAAACCCATAGTTAACTAGTACACCCTATCCCCCATTGTGTACACACTTAATCCACAAATTTATTACTCAATCCAAAACCTCTGAGACTTAAATTCCTTAATAGCAGTACTACCTCTTTATACCTATATAATATTTTAAGCATTTTTTAAGTTTTTCATATCTCCTCTATCTCCCTCCTGTTTTCTCATTATATTCACATTCCTCTCTAAATAGATGGTCTTTCAATCTCCATAACTATATTAATTTTTACGTTTCTAATTTTTTTTTCTGGCCTCTTTTCATTTCCCTTTCCCTCTCTTCTTTTTCTCTCCCTCTTTACTTGCATCCTACCCAACCTATTTCTTGCATTGAGATTAGGACATAGTTAACTCTCCCTGTGCCTCCCCACACCAATCTATTCCTAATTTTTACCCACATCTCTCCCTAACCCTAAAAATTTCTGGTTTTCCAAATGCTTCTCTGCGGTTCGAAGCCCATTAACATATAGTTGTTTGATGTTGAATAGATGTATCTGTTGAACTAGATTGTATCTGTAGACTATTGACTGTATAAATGCAAACGTTGGTTGATGGTTGCCTTAAGATAGTGTTCTAGCACAAAACTGGTGCTATTTTCATCTCAAATGGGCAGAGTAAGCCGAAAAAACACAAGAAAAATGGCAAATCCGGGTATCTCAATTCCCAATCTTGATAATCAGGGGTCAGATCAGATAATGAACAATCCAGAGGAGAGTTCCCAAATAGCTCTACAAACACTGGTGGCAAACATGATAAATGATAAGTTTGACAACTTACAAAGGACTCTGTATGAGTGTGATAGGGAGAGAGAGGAGGCATCCCAAAAGTTTATACAGGAATATCATAAGCGTGAGGAAGCTACTCAAAAACTGATACAGGATTTGCGTGAACAACTTGAGAATACTCAAAGAGAAAGGGAGGAATGGCGTGAGCAGGCTGAGAACACTCAAAGAGAACTGCAGGAATCCCACGAACGGGAGGAAAGAGAACTGCAGGAATCCCACAAACGGGAGGAAGGTAATCAAAGAGTAATTCAGGAATTGAGAGACCAGGTAGAGAACACACAAAGATCAGTAAAGGCATTCATGGAATCCATTAACAAAGAGCTGAAGGAAGTCAGGGAGACCACAAAGGGAATGCTGAATGGAACCCAACAGAAGGAATGGGAGTCCAAAGAAACCATAACCAATCAACTAAGTGATTTGAGAACAAACACTGAACACCAAATTAAGGAAGTAAAGAAATTCATACAAGACCTAAAACAGAGCTTCAACAAAGAACTTGAAGCCATCAAAGCTGACCAATTAGAAGGAAAAGAGATAAAAAACAAAGTAGAGAGTCTTGACAGCAGGTTAGACCATGCAGAAGATCGAATCTCAGGGATTGAAGACAGCCTAGATATTATAGAGAAAGAACATACAACCATCCAAGACAAGTCCAAGAAGTATGATAGATCTATCCAACACCTGGAAGACACCATCAGAAGGCCTAATCTAAGGATAATGGGTGTAGAGGAGCACCTAGAAACAGAAGTTAATGGTCTAGGAAATTTGTTTAACAGGCTCCTAGCAGAGAACTTCCCAAACATACAAAAAGATAGGCCTATTCAGATACAAGAAGCTTTTAGAACCCCAAATAAACCAGACCAGAATAGGACATCCCACCGCCACATTATAATCCACACAGGATCAACTCAGACCAAGGAAAAGATCCTTAAAGCTGTCAAGGAGAAAAGGTTAATCACCTATAAAGGGAAACCAATTAGAATCACCTCAGATTTCTCAGCAGAGACAATCAAAGCAAGAAGAGCCTGGAATGATATATGCCATGCCCTAAAAACAAACAACTATCAACCAAGAATACTGTACCCAGCTAAACTCTCCTTCATAACCGAAGGCCAAATAAAAACCTTCCATAGCAAAGAAAAATTGAAACAATACATCTCCACCAAACCAGCCCTACAAAAGATTCTTAAAGATGTCCTACACATAGAAAACCAACAAGACTGCAACAAAGGCCAAGAAACTGCACCCAAACTGAGAATCCAAGAACCATAGGAAGAACCCAGTTTTCGCAGCCCCCAAGAAGGTGGATAACATGGCAGGAACTCCCAAATACCTCTCAGTCCTATCTCTTAACGTTAACGGACTGAACTCTCCAATTAAGCGACATAGACTGTCTAGTTGGATTAAAAAACAAGACCCTTCTATCTGCTGCCTGCAGGAGTCACATCTTGCCCATAAAAACAAACACATTTTCAATGTTAAAGGCTGGAACAAAATCTACCAAGCAAACGGCCCCCATAAACAGGTGGGAGCTGCAATCTTAATATCAGATAAAATAGACTTCAAATTAAAATTCGTGAGAAGAGATAAAGAAGGTCACTACATACTAATTAAAGGATCTCTCCTTCAGGAGGATATTACAATTCTAAATATCTATTCGCCAAACAATGGAGCACCCAAATTTATCAAAGAAACACTACTTTCCCTCAAATCCCATATAGATCCAAAGACATTAATTGTTGGGGATTTTAACACAGCACTCTCCCCACTAGATAGATCAACTCGGCAAAAACTCAACAGAGAAACCGCAGATCTAAACAGCTGCATAGATCAACTCGACTTAACAGACATCTACCGAACATTTCACCCAGCAGCATCAGAAT
Organism: Dipodomys spectabilis; assembly: GCF_019054845.1. Lineage (NCBI taxonomy): Eukaryota > Metazoa > Chordata > Mammalia > Rodentia > Heteromyidae > Dipodomys > Dipodomys spectabilis. Next base: position 151,294 of record NW_024870941.1, on the reverse strand, counting down.
ACACGTTTTTCTCAGCAGCACATGGAACGTTTTCTAAAATAGACCACATTTTAGGCCACAAAGCAAACTTGTCTAAATTCAGAAACATTGAAGTTATACCTTGCATTCTCTCTGACCACAAGGGAATAAAATTAGAACTCAACACCAAAAGCCACCAAAGAAAGTCCGGTATCACATGGAGGCTGAACAACACACTGCTGAATCAAGAGTGGGTCATGGAAGAGATTAGAAAGGAAATTCAAATGTTCATGCTATTCAACAAAAATGAACACACAAATTACCAGCTCCTCTGGGACACAGCAAAGGCAGTACTCAGAGGCAAGTTTATAGCTCTGAGCTCCTACATCAACAAATTGGAGAGATCTGAAACTAGCAATTTAATGACACATCTAAACCTCCTTGAAAAAGAGCAGCAAGATAAACCCCAATCCAGTAGACGGAAAGAAATAATCAAAATTAAATCAGAATTAAATGAATTAGAATCCAAAAAAACTATAGAAAGAATCAACAAAACAAAGAGTTGGTTCTTCGAAAAACTTAACAAAATTGACAGACCCTTAGCAAATCTTATCAGAAAAAGAAGAGAACACACCCAAATTAATAAACTCAGAGATGAGAATAGAAACATCACCACGGAAACAACCAAGATTCAGAACATTATAAGGGAATACTTCTCAAAACTTTATGCTAATAAGTTTGAGAACTTGACAGAAATGGACCTTTTCCTAGCAAATATTGACATGCCAAAACTAAACCAAGATGAGTTAAACCAGCTTAACAGGCCCATATCAAGCATTGAAATAGAAACAGCAATAAGAGACCTCCCAGCTAAGAAAAGTCCAAGACCAGATGGTTTTACAGCGGAATTTTACAAGGCTTTCAAAGCAGAGCTCACACCAATACTCCTCCAACTCTTCAATGAAATTGAAAGAGAAAGCTCACTACCGAACACATTCTATGAAGCCATCATAACCCTCATCCCAAAACCAGGCAGGAACTCATCAAAGAAAGAGAACTATAGACCCATTTCTTTGATGAACATTGAGCAAAACTTCTCAACAAAATTTTGGCCAATCGACTTCAACAATTCATCCAAAAAATCATACACCACGATCAAACAGGATTCATTTCAGGGATGCAAAGCTGGTTCAATATACGCAAATCAATTAATATTATTCATCACATCAACAGGAGCAAGAATAAGAACCACATGGTTATCTCAATAGATGCAGAAAAAGCATTCGACAAGATCCAACACCCCTTTATGATGAAGGTTTTGGAAAAATTAGGAATCCATGGAACATTCCTCAATACAATAAAGGCTGTATATGACAAACCTACAGCCAGCATTATACTCAATGGTGAAAAACTAAAGCCATTTCCTCTTAACTCAGGAACAAGACAAGGATGCCCACTCTCTCCAATTCTCTTCAATCTAGTATTAGAATGCCTAGCTACAGCAATAAGACAAGATGCAGACATAAAGGGGATCCAAATAGGGAAAGAAGAAATAAAACTCTCCCTCTTTGCAGATGACATGATCTTGTATTTAAAGAATACCATAGACTCCACTCCCAAATTACTCAAGCTGATTCAAAACTTTGGCAAAGTAGCAGGTTATAAAATTAACCCCCCAAAATCAATGGCTTTTCTGTATGCCAACAATGAGAAAAGTGTGGCTGAAATTAGGAAAGCAACTCCATTTGTAATAGTCCCACAAAAAATAAAATACCTAGGAATTAACTTAACTAAAGAAGTGAAGGACCTCTATGATGAAAACTTTAAAATCTTGAAAAAGGAAATCAACACAGAACTTAAAAAATGGCAAAACCTCCCATGCTCCTGGATTGGAAAGATTAACATCGTGAAAATGGCAATACTTCCCAAGGCTATCTACAAATTCAACGCAATACCTATCCAAATTCCAACCTCATTCTTCAAGGAAATAGAAGAGGCAATCCAAAAATTCATATGGAACAATAAAAGACCCCGAATAGCAAAAACGCTCCTGAATGGAAAGAACACTGCTGGAGGAATATCAATACCAAATTTCAAACTCTACTATAAAGCCATAGTAATCAAAACAGCTTGGTATTGGCATAAAAACAGACCTCAGGACCAATGGAATAGAATTGAAAACCCAGAAATGAACCCACAGACCTATAGCCATCTAATCTTCGATAAGGGAGCTAAAACAATAGAATGTAAGAAAGACAACCTCTTCAGTAAATGGTGCTGGCAAAATTGGTTAACTACATGTAGAAAACTTAAGCTAGATCCTTATATATTACCCTGCACCAGAATCAACTCCAAATGGATCAAAGACCTTGAACTCAAAGCAGACACTCTGAAAACATTACAGGATGGAATAGGAGAAACCCTGGGTCTCCTTGGCTCAGGCCGAAATTTTCTGAATAGAGACCCGGAAACACAACAAATCAAAGAAAGGTTGGACAAATGGGATTGCATAAAGTTGCAGAGCTTCTGCAGGGCAAATGACATAGCTAGCAAGATCAATAGAAAGCCCACGGATTGGGAGAAGATCTTTACTAGCCATACAACGGACAAGGGTCTCATATCTAAAATATACTTGGAACTCAAAAAATTAAACCCCCCAACAACAAATCCTCAAAGAAACAACTGCCCAATAAATAAGTGGGCGAAAGACTTAAAGAGAAACTTCTCTGAAGAAGAAAGAAGGATGGCCAATAGACACATGAAGAAATCTTCAACATCCCTAGCCATAAAAGAAATGCAAATCAAAACAACATTGAGATATCACCTCACTCCAGTTAGAACGGCAAAAATCAAGAACTCTAACAACAACAGATGCTGGAGGGGATGTGGACAGAAAGGAACCTTACTTCATTGTTGGTGGGAATGTAAACTTGTTCAACCACTTTGGAAAGCAGTATGGAGGTTCCTCAAAAGACTTCACATAGAGCTCCCCTATGACCCAGCAATCCCACTTTTGGGCATTTACCCTAATGTTTACAAACAAGACCACACTAAAGCTACCAGCACAACTATGTTTATTGCAGCATTATTTACCATAGCTAAGATATGGAACCAACCCAGATGCCCCTCAGTAGATGAATGGATCAAGAAAATGTGGTATATATACACAATGGAATTCTATGCCTCCATCAGAAAGAATGACATTTCCCCATATGTTAGGAAATGGAAAGACTTGGAAAAAATTATATTAAGTGAAGTAAGCCAGGCCCAAAGAAACGTAGGTCCCATGGTTTCCCTTATTTGTAATATCTAGTATATGTATGAGTCAAGCGGAAAAGGTCAGATAATGTGATGTCAGGAAAATGAACCCTTAGATGTGTATTTTAATGCTTTTTTCTTTCATGCATGTGTTTCTAACACATTTATAAGATTATCTCTTTGTTGCTTTGTATGTCCCTCCCCCACAGTATAACCCCTGCTTTCACTATATTTGATGTCAGTATAACTTGTGGAGGAGACGGGGACAAACAAGTCGTTTAAGGATTCAGGTGGACCTGTTGCAACAATGAGAAGTACAAAATGTCATGTCCAAAACGAGCTTTACAACGTTGGTGCGGGGGGGGGGGGGGGGGGGCGGGAGGGGGGAAGGAGAAGGATTGGGATTAGGGGGGAGGGGGGAGGCTGGGAAGGGATGTGAAGGGTAAACAAAGGAGGAGGCTGCAATGCTTGGTAAGAAATGTACGCATTATCCTGCCCATGTAACTGTAACTCCTCTGTACAGTATGTTCACAAATAAAATTAAATTAAATTAAAAAAAAAAAAAAAAGAAAAGGTCAAGTGGTAATAACAAGGGCTGACATTTATTGGAGATTGACTGTGCCAGGCAGTGTCTTCAGTCATTCACAGGTGAAAATTTAGGTTGTCTGTGTAATAACCCACAAATTCTCTATTTTCCAGAAGAGAAAATGGAAAGGCAAAAAGATTGCATATAAATATATATATATATACACATATTTAGTATATATGTAGTATGTATTACATATATATATATATGTATATATATATACACACACACACACACACATATATGTATGGCTTAAATTCACAATGTTAGAAAAAGGTAGGGCTGAATTCAAACATAGGCCAGTGGACACTGATATCCATCCTATAAATCAGCTGTTGCCCCAAGTACAGTGCCAACTAGTGGTGGGATAAGAATAGAAGAATGGTCAGAGAAGTTGATGTTAAGCGAAATGAACCCCAAGATAAGGACTCAAGTGTTTTTTTTTCTTTCTTGCTATTGTTTCTAACATATTTATAAGATATTTCTTTGTTGCTTTGTATGTCCTTCCCCCACGGTATAACCCCTGTTTTCACTGTATATGTTGGTATAATTTGTGGAGAGGAAGAGAAAAAAACAAATTTTTTAAATAGGGATACAGGTGGACCCATTGCAACAATGAGATGTACAAGTCATTATGTCAAAAAATGAACTTTACAACTTTGGCTGGGGGGGGTGTGGTGAGTGGGAGGGAGATGGGAAGGGATCGGAAGGGGAAACAAAGGAGGAGGCTACAATGTTTGATAGGAAATGCACTCATTACCTTGCCCATGTAATTGTAACCCCTCTGTATGGTATTTTCACAATAAAAAAACAATAGAAATATTACAAATAAAATATGTTAAAATGGAAAGAAAAAAGTTAATTTCTAGAATAAATAAAAGTCTTTTAAAATGAAAAAAAATAGATGAGAATAAGTGTCAGCAAAATGTATAGCCATTTGCTCTTTGCCTGGCATCCCAAAGTGTCATCAGCAGAGTCATCTCAGAGGACAGAATGTAGAGCGGTTCAGTGCTTTGGAACCCATGCAGTGCAGGACACATCGCATCACACGTAGCAAGGCAGGCAAGGTGATCCAGGATTGAGTGGAAATTTGAAAACATATCCTTGTGAGCACTCTTTTCAATAATCGTGCTGTATAACTTAAAAGAGCTCACTGCTTACCATAAGTGTAGTAAAGCAGTCAGTGCAAATGTCCCTAGGGAAAGAGACAAGTCGGGACCAAGAAGAAAACTGGGTACAATCAATCATTAGATGCTACATATTAATATGTGCCCCCCCCCCCACACACACACAAAACTTAGAGTAGATCAAGAGAAAAGAAATCAGGGCTTGGCAAAGGCATGCTCAGTATTAAACACAGTTATTAGACTGAGACGTGGCCATTTATCCTTGCTGATAAGCCTTTTTGCAAATGTTTAACTTTTCCTAAGCTTCTCTCAGCCTCTCCATACCAGAGATTCTTGCTGTCCTATTTTCTCTCTAAACCAAAGCATCAAAAAGCATTCATTCTGTGCCGACCAAGAAAGCCTAGTCCATTGTAATAATGTGCTCCAAAGCTAAATTATAGTTTGGAACAAATGATCCCCAAGGTCTCCTCCAACTTTGAAATCCTGAGAATCTAGCTGAAAGAATGATTGTGTGTTGTTCTCAGGGGACCAGTAGACTCAACTTTTACATCAGAGAGGTTCATTTGATATGATTCTCTCACTCATGACTTCATTTGTTTAATATCCAATTATTGATCATCTCCAAGGAGTCAAGTATCATTGTAGGCACTAATATTACAGAGACATATTAGATACAGACTCTGCCGCTGAGAGCTTCATGGGTCAGCAAGAAAGCCAGACATATAAACAAAAATGACAACATAAATCTTGAAAGCTATGACAGACGTCTGTAAAGAACATTGTTTATATGCTTTGAGAACACAGACGAGAGTATTTCTTTTCTCTGTGCAGCAAAAGAATGAGCATCACAGCCAGGCTGAAGGTTATGACATGTCACTGAGATTTTTGAAGGATGAGGAGGAGTTAGTTCTCTTGAGTGTAGAGGCAAGCAGCCAGTTCAAGCAAGGAAATGGACATCCTATTAGGCAACCTATTCAGAGAATGTACATGTAGCACTGAGTCTGGCAGAAGGATAGCATGCATATGTAGATCCTGAGTAATGAGAGAGAACAGATGAGGCCAGGAGAAAGTCAGACACAAAGTATTTTTTTGAGTTTTGATTGTATTATATTTATTTTGCAGTTGTACTATGTTTGGTTTTCTCCATTATATGACTTCACATACAGAAAAAGAGAGAGAAAAGGAGGGAGGGAGGATGGGAGAGTAGGAGAGAGAGAGAATATTAGAATTTTCATTTTTGGTGATCTAGTGCCTCATTTGGAATAAGATGTAGAATTGTAGGATTCCCTAAACTTCAAATTCCATGAATGGCTCACTACTAAGAGCCTCGGTGCCTACTACATCACTACTAGAAACACTCTACTTTGGATGAATGAAATGAATACTTAACTGTCATCCAAACCACATTCAGCTCTGGTTGAGATTTCTGAAACTTCTTTGAATGGACCATTTGTCTGGACCTCTGGACAAACAGATATTTGTGGGTTGCGCACACATATGAATATACTTATTGATACACACACACACACACACACACACACACATATACATACATGGTGGTCTATGGAATGTCAGTGCCTTCAATAGTCATTGACAAAAGCCCAAGCAGAAGACAGATGGATCAAAGAAGAATTACATCAGTTCTATAAATTGACTTTATATAGTTTTTAGTGATGGTGGGAACCAGTCTTCTATGTCTTTCACTTTTCTCCATTCCTTACCTATGGATTAGAATTGGCTGCATTTTCCTAAGTCAGTGCTACTGAGATTGTATGTTTAGACTTTATCTCCCAGTCATACTTCTCTCCACAATGAAGTGCAGCCATGTCTTTAGGAGACATTTCCAAAAGTACTCACTGTTCACAAGGACTTCCCTTGATGGTTCTCCACACCCAAGGAATGAATGACATCATTTTGTTTAATAGTAACTTTTGTACTTCTTTTATTATAGAACCCTTACAATATTAATAAAGGGTAGAAGGAAGACTCTGACATTCCCTTGTGCATCGATCAGCCCCTCGGCTTGCCTATTGCCACTTCCCCTTAGTGTGGTTCATTTTTTACTTTGCTTCCTTGAATTGGTTCTAAAGCAAATCCAAGATTCTGTGTTCTTTCATATGTAAATGCTTCAGCATGAATTTCTGAACTATAAGGTCATAGATTTATTTGTTGGGTTTCCCTAGCACTATGCTATGATAGAAATTCAGCTAATAGGCTGAACAACCATCTCTTAATCTCATGTTATTTGTTTGTAATTAGCTAGACATGTCTTCTTATAGCTGGTTTATGGGCATTTGGAATAACAAGATCCTCACATTGCATCTTGCTCTTCTTGTTGTCGTTTTTAACATGGCAACTTAAAGCTGTTGACTTGGAATATTTACTCCCATTCCCAAGATACAGGCATAGAAGCTGAGATATGCAAGGATGGGGAGAGGAATCAAAGCAGGCACAGCCCAGCTTGCTGTGACAGCACCATTTTTCCATAAAGATTTCCACTCAGTGCCTGCTGGTGGGAATCTATAATATGCAAATGGAAAATAGAGTCAATATGTCTTAAACAGGGAAGCCTTCATGATCCTCCTTCTAGGAATACAAATCACTGGCAACACACTCAGGTGAATACTCAAAAGAGAATCACCATGACCCTCCCTTCTACTCAAGGATTCATTTTTTCTCACTAATAATTAGTATATAGATTTATTATATTTTATTTTATTTTATTTATTAGATTTTTATAGTGGTTCATAATCTGCATAGTATTTTTACACCAATTTATCTGATTCTCAAAATGACTAGGGCAACTGGAGGGGGAAACAGATGAATGGAGAGAGGATGGGTGCAAGATTACAGTCATACTATACTGTATAAATACGTGAAAACGGAACTGGATAACTTGAAGGGTTGGGAAAGATAAAAGAAAATAATGAAAGAGAGGACACTGATCAAGAGACATTGTATTCATAAATGAACATGTTATATTAAACCTCCTTTGTACAACCAAACCACTTTAATATGAAGGAGAAGAAGAAAAGAAGAAGAAAGAGGAGGAGGAGGAGGAGGAGGAGGGAGGAAGAGGAGGAGAAAGGAAGAGGTGGTAGGGGAAGAGGAAGAAGAGCAGAAGAAGAAATAATGAGACAATGAAGAAAGCCAAGAAGTTGTAATCTCCCTTTATTGCAGATGTGATAAAAGCATCAAGAATGAACAATCACAGCCTTGTGACCAGTCAGTAGACTAAACCATCAAACCCCAGCCCAAGGGATGTCAAGAATAAATGTCTTTTGATCAAATGCACTATGCTTTAATTCAATATAAGAAAGCTCAAGACTGATTTCCTACAAAGAATTCACTTGCCAACTGACACTTGATAAAGCACATACTCCCTTTGGCTTCCTCTGGGATCACACTAAGTAACCATGGACTAGACAGTCACTCTCCCACACACTCATGAGGGGCGAAGTACCAGGGATTTCCCTTAATTACAAAAAAATAATCACAGAAGACATATCAGTGGCTTAATATTTTCTTAGCAAATTCATTCCATTAGCCAAAAGCAAACGTGTGAATTAGATTTAAGCACATGTAGCAGAGATACCTAATGCTGGCTCACACCCATGTCTGCCAACACAGAAAGATTTCACCATTCCAGCCAGTCCCCCAATGGGTAGACACCATTGTGGGATTATTTTACTCAACAGCCTGGATTGCAAGCTGATCATTCAGGTCCTAACTGAAGTGCATGAGGTAATTAAACAAAAGATCGCCTGCCTGCTATCCACATTGGCAGTTGTAGTCTTGGTTTTGTATTGAAATGGAAACAGAAAAAAAAAAAATATCCTGGAGCTAGGAGGATAGGAGGACTGTGATTCTGAAGAATTGCTCCGGACCTACAGAATACTGAAGTCAAGCCAGAAATAAGCTTTTGACTAATCGCTGAAATTTAGGTGTTGCTATTCCAACCCAATTTAGTCCATTCTAGTTGGACTAGGGCTTATTCTGAGAGGCACTTTTTATTTGCTGAAAATTTTTCATAAATAACATACAATTTAACAGTGACTATGAACTCCATGTAGGGTAGCAAGTGAAATTGGATGACACCATTTATATCGTAAGTAATGTCCTCATCAGTAAGTTGATCAAGAGCGTTGTCAGACAACATTCATTTACTCATTCAAAAACAAATTACACATTTACTATGCACAGGCATTGAATGAGGCTTAGGATACAGGAGAGTAAAGACAATTAAGATCCTCAACCATATGGGCTCCAAAATCTAGCCAGAGAAAAGTATCTTCAAAAATGCAATTAAGTTATATTGTGCAGAGATGCAGGTGACTTTAGATCATATAACAAGAGCATAGAAGGAATCTTTCCTATAGATTCTGGAAGTGTGCCCAATGAAGGACTTAGGAATTAAACAGAGGAAGAAAAGGCCTTTAAGGGCATAGGAAGCATGACATATTGGCTGAGGACTGAATGATGGTGAGAAGTAATTTTGAAAGAAGAAAAAGGGAGTCAGACCTGGTAGAGAAACATGGACTAGTTAAATATGAGGGCTTTGCCATACAGAAAACGTGAAGTGACAAGTGACTTCAGTTACTGATGTGATTATATTTTTATTATTTAATATGCTAATAGGATTTGAATAGATAATGAAAAGGCTAAAGTCCAAGTTGAAAAACCATTTGGCAAGCTATAACAGTAGAGAGAGAGAGAGAGAAAGGAAAGAAAGAAAGAAAGGAAAAGAAAGAGAGAGAGGGAGAAGAAGGAAGGAAGGGAGGAAGAGAGGGAAGGAGGGAGGGAGGGGAGGGAGGGAGGGAGAGAGGGAGGAAAGAAGGAAGGAAGGAAGGAAGGAAGGAAGAGGGAGAGAGAGGGAGGGAAGGAAGGGAGGGAGGGAAGAAGGAAGGAAGGAAGGAAGGAAGGAAGGAAGGAAGGAAGGAAGAGGGAGAGAGAGGGAGGGAAGGAAGGGAGGGAGGGAAGAAGGAAGGAAGGAAGGAAGGAAGGAAGGAAGGAAGGAAGGAAGGAAGGAAGGAAGGAAGGAAGGAAGGAAGGAAGGAGAAATAAATTAGGAATAGGAAGAAGTAAAATTATTTGGGAAATATTATTTAGGAGACAGGCATGAGGTGACCAAATGTGTCTATGTTCCAGGAAATGAGCTTTCCATGTTAGAGCTGGAGATGTCCTGAGCTAATTAAGAAGAGTTGATTACTCTATATAGACACACGAGCTTGATAGTTAGCTAAATTTTGGAATTAGAAAAGAGTAATCCTAGCTACCAGGAAGCTGAAATCTGAGGGCCATGGTTCACGCCAGCCTAGGGAGAAAAGGTTGTAAGACTCTTGTCTCCAATTAACCAATGACAAAACAGAAGTGAACCTTCAGCCTTGAGCTTAAAAGGCAAGTGATCGCTTGAAGCCCTGAGTCAAAGACCCTGTAGTAAACCTGAAAAATTGATTAGAAGATTTATTGAGATAGAAGACAATGAATAAATAAAAGATATGAGAGAAATGATTATATAAATGGAATTTAAGTCAGACGTTGGTGGCTCACACCTGTAATCCTAGCTTCTCAAGGGGATGAGATAGGAGGATCATGGTTCAAAGCCAGCTTAGACAGGATAGTCCCTGAGACTCTTATTTTCAATTAGACACCAAAAATTCAGAAGTGGTGCTGTGGCTCAAAGTGGTAGAGTAGTAGTCTTAAGTAAAAAAAGCTCAGGGACAGTGCCTAGGTCTAGAGTTTAAACCCCACAACTAATAATAACAGCAAAAGTATAATCATATGGGAGCAGTAAATAGGCAGTAGCACATAGGCAAATATGATAGATTATGATATATAATGTAATAATATTAATTAATTATAGCTAATATTTTAGCCTCATCTATGTGTAAGGAAACAATGTAGTTACTTAGGATATGTGCTAAATGTTTATGTCAACCACAAATTGATACATGGGCATTCTAAACCTCCAACACAAGGGTATGGAGACACAGCCCTTGAAAGGTAGTAAATTAGGACTTGTACTCAGGTAAGTCAGAAGCACAGTTTGTAAGTACTGAAGGAAAAAATAAGGAAAGAAGAGTACTAGTAGGGTGACTTAGTTCTGCATCCCCAGGAGGACTCTACTAGGTCTCTTTTAAGTCCCCTGAATTAAGATAACGTTGGTGCTCTGGCCAAAGATGGAGCAGAGATTTCAGAGGCAAGGCAAGACGTTCCACAAGACCTCAGGAGCCTGGCAGGGAGAGAAACTATTTGCAGCCCATTGGCCAAGTGTAAAATGCCAAACACATCTTTGCTTCCTTCAAACACAGAGTTCCGTGACTCAGTTGTGTAGTACTTTCTTTCCTTGGTAAAATCAACATTTGACCGGAAGAGCCCTGAAGAACAGCCTGCAATACGAAGAGGAGTCACTCAGCTCTGTGATCGTACATCTCGCTGTGCAGAAGGATATTTGTCACCCCCAGACACTTACTTGGTTTTGTTGTTTCTGGATGTCTCACCAACCTTCTGGGAAATGAAACAGTGGTAAGATTCCATAGCAGTCCGAGTCTAGACTCCAATATTGATCACAGAACAGAAAAAGTGGAGGAATGAGAGGGAGTAGCCTTCTCTGTCTTAGATGTAAGTGCAAATACTCGGTAGAGAGTGACTTTTAATGAATGCAGATCTGCTTTGTGCGAGGCGCATCTGTGACTCTTCAAAGCGTGGGCTAATGGGCAGATAGATGTCCCCTTCCCAGCTTCCTCTGATTCACTTAGGAAAACTCCTGAGAGTCCACTAACGGGTTTTATATATTCCTCATGGATGTTTGTTTCTCCGATGTTTGTCGAGTACAGGCATTTGTCTTGGTCTTATTAAAGTTTAAAGGGTTCAAGCAGAGAAAAGGATAAAAAAAAACGGAGATTCCTAAAGACTGCCTATATCAAGCCCAACAGGTTACAGAGCAGGAAACCTGAATCTCTCACTCTGCTCACTGTCAAGCACCCACATGCACTCATTGTACATCTTTGCCTTTTCGTTTGAATTCTTTAGCATTCAATTTAGTCATCCAACTAATGCAAGTAGTGTCTTGCCTGTTTTGAAAGTATTATATGAGCATCCCACATACACTGGCATTCCACAACAGTATTTATTTAGTAAGACACAATGATCAAATACATAGTTCTAAACATGTATTCTGAGGCCCATACACAAAAGCAGTCATCTTTTTTAAAATCATTTTATGATAAGCATTATCCTTTCAATGCAAACCATTCTGACATGTTAAGTTATTTGTTTGGCTGTTTCTATTGTTGTTTGTTGTTTAATTTTTGTTGTTTTATAGAGGTGTGTTGTGCTTCACAAGCTGGACTGGAAACTTGGAAGGCTTCTACTTCTGCCTTCCAAATGCTGGGATATGGATATGCCACCATGTGTGGCTTGATTAGGTTTGTAAGTATTACTGTAAACCACAGATGCAAAGTGTTAGAATTATAAAATCTCAGAGATCTTCAGTTTAACGACCAATAGGATGGCAATATTACTTCTAGCGCAAACCTGCCAAGGCTTATTCTTTCATTCCTTCTAAAGTCTAATGGGAGATTTTCAGAAAAGTTAAAACATAGTAGGATGTCTATGTAGCTATTGGAGCTTGGAATCAGGTCACAGAAACCAAAATCTGCAAGCAATCAGGTTCCCTACACAAACTTGTGTAAAACTTGCAAAGAACCTATACATATTCTTTAAACCATTTCTACATTACTTAGAATACCTAACGTAATGTGAAGGCTATATTAGTAGTTGTACTGTATTGATTGAGGATAATAAGGGGAAATAGTATATGTTAAATATAGATGCAATTCATTTTCAAATACCTTTTCACCTACAGTTGATTAAATCCATAAGTATAAAACCCACAGAGATTGAGGGCTAAATCTACATTCATTTCTATTAATGGATTTCATATCATCATCCTAAATGTTGGACTTTGATTTTCTAATTCAATTCAGTGGTTCCTTCCAACATTTTCACTTGTTGATATCATTTTGAATTGTGTCATCTTTATATTCCAAAGGCAATCTTTTGATTGGATCTCTGAAATAAGAGACAAAACTATGACAGAATTCTCAGACCTCATCCCTGACTCCAGACACTTCTTCCTCTTACTCACAGACATCATTAATATTCTTTGGTTTCCACACATTCCATTATTTATCTGCTGATAATATCATCCTGGGCAACACTTGTCAAAACTTTACCCATGGAGATGTCAAAGGGAATTCTATCAGATCTTTTTCCAGAGCATGATTCAAATGACACAGTATGTGGATTGCATTTGAGTTTGAATTTATTATGTAACCATTTCTGTGTTCTCAAAAGTTATTATTCACAAATCTTGGGATCTTGAGAACATCTTGCAACAGAGAATTCTCAAGTAAATTTCAGCCCAACTCTTAAGGTTAACTAGGTCAAAAGTTATTAACTTACCAGGTGCTGGTGGCTCACGCCTGTAACCCTAGCTACTCGGAAGGCTGAGATCTGAGGATCACGGTTCAAAGTTAGCCCAGGCAGGAAAGTCCGTGAGACTCTTATCTACAATAAACCACTAGAAAACCGGAAGTGGTGCTGTGACTCAAGGGGTAGAGAGCTCGCCTTGAGCTGAAGAGCTGAGAGACAGCACTCAAGCCCAGAGTACAAGCCCCTTGGCCAAAAAAAAAAAAGCTCTTAACTTACATGAATTAATGGGTAAACTCTTTTTTTTAATTTATTTTACTGTAAAGATGCTGTACAGAGGGGTTACAGTTACACGTGTAAGGCAATGAGTGCATTATTGTCAATCATTATTACCCCTTCCCTTGTTGTCCCGCTATCCCTTCCCTCCCCCATCTCCAACACTCTTCCCCACCCCTTCCTCCGGCCCAAAATTGTAAAGTTCGTTTCTAATATACTGTCCTATGGGTATCATTGTTGCAATGGGTCATCCTGTGTCCTTGTTTCAGCATTTTGTTTGTCCCCTTCCCGCCGCCCCGAGATTAGACAAATGTATATACAAGATGCAGGGTATCAAAATCAAGTACAGTGACAACAGGGAATATACCAGAGGGGGAAGAACATACAAATGGAAAAAAAATCACATAGTACATTTAAAACAACAACAAAGGCAGACCTCCTGTGTCCACATCTTGGGGTTCATTTCACTTAGCATCATCTTATGTGGTCATACACACATAGCTTTTGAGCTTTTCAGCTCATCTGATAAGATTTTCCTAATTATACTAATTATTTCAAACAAGGGAAACCATGAGATCTAAATTTTTGCAGGACTGGCTTACTTCACTTAAGATGATTTTTTCCAAGTCTTTCCATTTCCTAAAAAATAGAGTGGTGTCATACTTTCTGATGCATATACCACATTCTCTTGATCCACTCATCTACAGAGGGGCATCTGGGTTGGTTCCATATCTTACCTATGGTGAATAGTACTGTGATAAACATAGTTGTGCTGGTAGCTTTAGTATGGTAAACTCTTTAAAAACTAATTTTCTGACAGTCATGGAAAATGTATTGTACTTATATAAATATCTTCTTAGAATGCAGTTCCCAACTAAAACATTCCTATATTCAAGAATTACCATTGAACAAAATTAATTCTCTAATTAAAGATGCCCAAAACTTTCTGTTGTTCTCCTATTTCTGTTACATATTGCATTTGTGTTACTGAGCAAGATACTTGGAATCTCCTCTGCCTTCTCCCTCCCTTCTGATGATCTAGAATAGCAACACGAACTGTGCTTTTAATTATGTGGGTAACCATGATTCAGAACATGGATGGAGAGCCTCAAAAATTGTCATCTGTCATAAACCTTAAAAATCTCTCTCCATGGTGTCAGAGTTCATCCCAGTTCTGTCAGATTCAGCCATTCTCTCTTATTTCCTAGATTGTTGATTTGGCTGCTGTACAGCCAGTGTTACTCTACACAATGGAGTTTCACTTAAGTTGTGTTATGAGCATCTTGATTTCATCACTGTTTGCATGTCCACCCATTCATCTTCATTCCTGTGCTCAGAAACTATATCATCAATGGCTTTCTGGCTGCTGGGATACACACACACACACACACACACACACACACACACACACACACACACACACACACACACAATCTCTTCTCAATAGCTAGCTTTTGGTCATGTCAAACATGAACTTCAAGTCAAAATAAAGTGAAGAATTAGTTTCCTGAAACTATTGGAAAATTAAAATAAACTGATTACGATGCAAGGGTTCATTTACCAACAGTGGTCTCCAAATTAATCTTTAAGACTATTATACAAAGTATTTGGCTAAACAAATGCACAATTTGGGGGGAAGTCTTTATGGAATTCAGGAATTAAATATTCTTTCTGGACAATGAATAGAGTAGCTGTCGATGGCTAACTGTGAAGACCACATTGCTATCTGCATCAATGTGGCAGGTTCCGTTGCTGTGGTGCTCTGTAGGAATGCCCAGGGTAATTTTTGTTTCATATACACCATTTCATTTTAAACACTAACTTAAGATTCCAACCTACAGAGGAGATGTGAATTCAATGGTCCACAATACATGAAGCAACCCCCTGGGAGACCATGGGGAGGAGGAAGCCTGCTGGACTGGAAATGATGAACGTCTCAGGATCAGATGAGGGAAGAGCTTCAACTCAGCATTTCCAAGTACAAGATGGAAGAATTGGATTCAGACCAGTTTCTGGAAGGATTATCCATTACATTGCTATCATTTTTAACTTCCATAGGTCAGTTTGTATATTGAGATGCACAGGGTGAAAACAATGTAGATCCAATACACATACATCAAATTTGTACTTGACATACAATACTTCAATGATAGACATCAAGGAGTAAGAAGAAAGGAAGGAAAGAAGCGAAATTAAGAGGGGACTAAGAAGAGATGGAAAATGCAAAGATCACCAGCATTTCTGCCCGCCATGTCAAACAAATGTTGGCCAGTGGTATCAAACAGAAGGCTTGGATTTGCGGCTTCCTTGCTGAGCTCAGTTTGGAAGTCCACTCATCCCAAGAGGATTTTTCTTCACTCTGTAACTCTTAAACAGAGCTTTAATTACCAAGCAATGATTTTGTCCAGTGTCCAATTGAAAAAAAATCCCACATTGGAAACATGAGGGAGGGATTGGCTGGGAATATCTACTGGAAACTAATAAATACATTTCTAAAATAACCAATCTTACAAAGTGGTTTCCAAGGAAAGTTCGATATACCCATTGTTTCTTTGGAAACTGTGACTTCAGACTCTGTGATAGACAGACTACATGCACAAGATGTTCACAACCAAATTCCCAGATGCTTCAAGTGAAGTTTTCTTCTGGACCATCAGGGCACACCCAGTATTATCACAAAGAAATTAAAACAAGAACCTTTCCCAGTTGTGGTTAAATAAAAAAGATGCAACTATAAAAGAAGGAGCGCAGAGACAGCTTCAGAAGTAAGAGAAAGGGAGTTGGGAGCCAAAGAATGTGGTGTCCTTTTGAAGTTGGAAAATTCAAGAAAATAGATTCTTCCTTAAGTCTTCCAGGACTTTAACTTTTAAGATTTGGGTTCAACTTTTGACCTCCAGAACTCTAAGAAAACAAACTAGTTTTGTTTTCTTTTTTTCTTTTTTGTCGGTCATGGGACTTGAACTCTGGGCTTGGGTGCTGTCCCTGCATGCTTCAGCTCAAGGCGAGCACTCTCTAACTTGAGCCACAGCTCCACTTCCAGTTTTCTAGTGGTTTATTAGAGATAAGAGTCTCACGGACTTTCCTGCCTGGGCTGGCTTTGAATCGTGATCCTCAGATCTCAGCCTTCTGAGTAGCTAGGATTACAGGTGTGAGCCACTGGCGCCCGGTTTTTGTTTTGTTTTAAACTACAAGATTTCATACAAATTCTAACTTGGAGGTTGACATGAAACTCACAACTTCTAGGCTGAAATCTCAAGAGAATAGCCCATAAAGAAGGAATTGCTAAAGGCTCTATGGTTTCCCTCATTTGTAATAATTAGTATATGCTTAGGTTAGTCCTGACAGAGAATTACAATAGCTCAAGAACTATGTACATATGACCATACAAAATGGTGTTAATTGAAATGAACTCCAAGACATGGAAACAACGGGTCTTTTTTTTTTTTTCAGTTGTCAAGCTTGATGTCGCCAACGTACTATATCTAGTTCTTTCTACCTATTTTATTTCATTTTTCTTTTTCCATTGGTTTATCCCTGGCAATCTCTGTCTTTGATTCTGGTGCCCTCCATCATATATATACATTTATGTGATTGGAGGAAGGGAAGGGAAATAAAATGCTGAAAATAGTACAAAAGATGACCATTTGCAACAATGATACTCACAGGGCAGAAATGAATGTCAGAAATGAACTAGACAACTTCGTGGAGGGTGGAAAGGAGTGAGGGGAGGGAAGGGATAGAGGAAGAACAGCAATGGAATAGGTAACAATGTTCAAGAAATGTACCCCCGTACATGGTAACCCCTCTCTGTACATCTTTACAATAAAATAAAATGTTTTTTAAAAAGAGGGAACTGCTTACCTCTGCAGTAAGAATTAAACAAAAAGTATGCAACCATAATAAGACTCTCTGTGGCTTCTGTGTAAATGTTCTAGGCATAGATTTGAGCCTCATTTTTTTAATCACATCTTGAGCTTCTGGCTGTTTTTAAATCTCTCTGTTTTATCATCCTCAATAAGAGAACAGCAGTCATTAGCTATCAGAATCACTGCAACTCTAGATGAGAACAAAAATGAGGTATTCTCATGTAAGTCAGTTGGCAATTTGCCAAATGTCATTGTGATGCTAGTTCATTCTTGTGTGCCCTACATGCTTCCCTCTCTACATGGCATACCCTTCCTGTTTGCCTTAGTTTTCTGTAGAAATGTTCAAGTGTCACCTTAAGTAGGAAGACTTCCTGACACCTTAGTCACATTTAAACATCTTGTTAGTATTCCTATATCACTCAGATCTAAGGTAGTTGCTATGAAATTACTGTGCTTGCTTCTGTTTGTTGTGATATATTGAAGGGAAAAGTCTAACAATTAAAATTCAATGGCTTAGCATACTAACATACGTCTTAAAACTCAATGGCTTCTCACGTGAGCCAATTTGTGATCCTTTAGAGATCAGTGACTGTCCTGGATTGAGTTCCTTTAACACTGATTCAGTGACCTCAGTTCCATCTAGCTTGTGATGCCAGAATGTTCAATATTTGACCATGCTCTTTGGTGGAAAGGAAGAATGGGAGAGTAGGTGAGAGTTTGTAGCCATGTTCTGAAGTAGTACACTCCACTTCCACCCACAGTGTTGGTCAAAATCACAACAGTGCTTGAAACATGTTGCAGTGGAGGATTTGAGAGATTGATTGTCTTTCTATGTTTTCAGAAAGTAAACATGGCATAGGTGAACATCTCTCCAAACTCCACGCAAATTGATTTCAATTTCTCAAATCCTTTAAATCCTCAAAATCCTTTAAATATTTTTTCATTTACAGATTGTGGCAATTCTTAGGTTCCATAGATAGATAGGTAGGTATATATATATATGTATGTATGCATACATGCATACATATATACACAGATGCATACATAAATATATTCATATATGTTTGCATACATAAATACATTCATACATGCTTACATACATAAAGATATAGATAGATGCATAGATATATAGACAAAGCAATGATTTTGTTAATTTGGTGAAAAATTATGCCAAGCTGACTTCTCATCTCTGTCAATTGTCTATAAGAAAGAAGTATCCAAATATCACATAAATACCCTTATAAATTCTACATTGGATACTTACTTCTTTCTTTAGGATTAAATGTTCAAAATTATGCCATCAATAGCACAGTATTGTTAACTATAATAGAGGTTTTGTCATCCAAAACAGAATTTGGGATGTGAAATTGGAAGGAAACTTTTCCTTTACATATGAGTATATTTCAGCCCTGTATCACATTTTATCTAATGAAATTAGTCAAGAAAAATGACTCATTCCTGGCTTTGAAAAATGACAAAAAAAAGTGTACCATGCTAAGTCCTGGAACATTAGTGTGCTGTAGAATTACCCTATAAAAGGAATCTTCTTTATTTCATTAGACAATAAATGGTTAGGGAGGTGAATGCCAAGAAGAGTCAGCAAAATGGCCCCCTAGTAGACAGAGAATCACTTATTAGGGATATCAGCAGCTAAAGAATATAGGTCAGTAACACTTATAGAGAGCTTTGGGTGTCTAAAGACTGCCCTATGCCTACAAAATTTTAAAATTGTGTCCAGCTTTTTAATTTCTACAGTCTCCTATACTAATAACCAAAGGTTCAGGAGGTTACTCATGCCAACTACTAGTTTTAAGGGGAGATGGGAAGGGATGGGAAGGGGAAACAAAGGAGGAGGTAACAATGCTTGATAAGAAATGTACTCATTACCTTGCTCATGTAATTGTAACCCCTCTGTACGGTATTTTCACAATAAAAAGAAAAGAATCTGTATATCTCCAATTCCTTTTACTCTCTTTCTTCTTCTGTAACAATCACTAAAACTTCAGATAATGTCTGCTCAATCAACCTGGGACATGGATATGGATAGTAGGAAGAAAAAAATAATTGCCATATATTACTGAGATTTCAGCATCACTGTTGTATCAAAACACAACTGAGAGAAAAAACAACTATTGCTTAATTGGCAGAAAATATCATTATAAACAGCATATGAAAAAGAACTTTGGAATGACAAATTTAAAAGCTCAGTTGATGTGGGTCGTATGAAAGGGTAGGGCTTACAAATAGCTGGACCTAGGTGTCACTGTGAATCATATTCTTCATTCCTTTATACCTCTTCTTCCTTCTATAGTTTATTTTTCTGCTCAAGTAAACTTTTTTTAAAATGAGTGCAAGATGGAGTTAGACATATCTTAGCAATCTTTGGTAGCAAAAGAGAATCCTTTTTTCTCATAAATGACGGGCAAATCACTCAATGGTGTTTGAGTCTTGTCCTACCTCCACCCAGATGACTTGAGCAAGGAATGGGAGAACATGGCTCCAGAGGAGAGCTAGAATGCAACTCCAGGAGGAGGAGGAGATGGCTGGGAGAATATGCAAATGAGTCATTCAAATGCATGAATCTCAAATGAGAGCACCAAACTTGATTGTATGTAAGGTCTCTTCTTCCAAACTTAACTTCACTGCCTTTCATTTCTTCAAAATACATTCTGATTGTGCATTTATCTTCACACACCCACTAATTAGGCTCACTTTGGGATTCCATATTCTTAATAGTAAAGTTTTTATGTGTAATAAAGTGAATTCTGTCAAACGGAAAAGAATGCATTTCCTGCGTGCTAAGATTATTCTCTTCCACGTGAGCACCTCTCAATGCCGAATGGTATTGTAATCTGCTAGTTCACAAAACAAGTGGGAAAGACACAAGGCCTATTGTAAATACTGGCTTCATGAACTATAAGCTGTGAAGTGACCACAAGCCACAGAGGAACAATAAAGTTGGTCCCTTCTTTCTGTTCAGGGGCTCTGGGAGGATATGTGTGTAAACGCCTTACACCCTCCAGAGCAAAGGTGCTGTACCAATCCAAGTGATTATTCATATTATTATTCAACACAAATTGAACTTCTGTCCCTTAGAGACTGTTTCATTGCTAATTTCACTGACAGCAGTTGATAAAGTTGGCATTTGGTTTTAATGGCACTGGCTAATAAGTTGTCAGAGGTTTTTCCAATCTTATAAAGTAATACATTACAAATATTAAATATTACTACTGGAATTAACATAGTCTACACTGGACACTCCACTGACCTTATAGGAAATGTATTTTGTTCCTTTTTATCTTTTTCTTCTTAGAAGGACTTAAACATTTGCAGGATAGGAGTCTCATATGTTTGTGTGTCTCTAGGTATATGTATTTGTGACGATTATTCCAGTTTATGTCACAGTAAATGGCATCTGGCTTGATGCTCTGAACATAGCAACACACACATAAACTTGTAGAACCTGGGTCTACTTAAATTCTTTTATAATTTTCTGTTTTTGCAAACACTCTAACCCATGTCATGGAAAGAGAGCAGTATATAATAAGAGTAAAATTAAGTATCATAATAACTACTAGCTTTTTATTAAGTCCTTTCTCTGTATTAATTCTTGTCCATAATGATTAATTATATCTACCCTGGAACACCTTCAGATAATATTATCAATTTAAATGTTCATACTTTTGGGTGACAGAAAATTCAACTCTGACCGACTAATACAAAGGGAAGGTGTTTATTAATGTGCATGAAAGTTCAGGGTAGAATCTATGCACTCAGACCTAGATCAATATAGGATGTAAGTGACATCCCCAAATCTTTTTTTTTTTTTGGTATGTGTCTCTTAGGTAGATTCAGTTCTCATTGTAATTCTCATTTGATTAAAAATATAGCACCTAGACAGGCACTGGTAGCTCATGCCTGTAATCCTAGTTACTCAGGAGGCTGAGATCTAAGGATTGTGGTTCAAAGCCAGCCCAGGCAGAAAAGGCTGTGAGACTCTTATCTCCAAATAACCAACTAGAAAACTGGAAGTGGAGCTGTGGCTCAAAGTGGTAGAATGCTAGCCCTGAGCACAAAAGCTCAGGAACAGTGCCCAGGCCCTGAGTTCAACAGTAACCAAAAAAAAAGTGGGGGGGGGGCACTGAATTCAGAAATTTCTTCTTTCAGCTTAAAAAAAAAAGGATACAATCCTTACAATCTTTTCTTGGTTCTGATTGGTCTGGGGAAGCTGAGATAGTGAAAGGGGATGGGACTATCAAGACAAAACACTAATTTTTCCATGAGTAGAATGAAGGGCAAGAGAGAGGAAGCAGTGCAAAAATAACAACAAATGCCTTTTACAGATGGACACTATGTCGATTTTGTCAGGAAACAGTTTCAAAGGAATTAAGAAATTTGTGCATCATCATATATCTCATGAGTGACCTGGAGAGGATTTATCTCAAACTTAATGTTCATTGTCTTTAGGGCACAGCACAACTATGGCATAGGGACTCATATAGGAATAATGATGTATCTAACTGAGCCTGAGAAAGGCAGGTTCCAGATGCTCACCTCCTTTGGGTAAAAGAGTTAGGAAAGAGTTCCACTAACATAGTTAATGTATAGTGTTTTCAGTCTGCTCAGCCAGTGAAAAGACAGAATCAGAGAAACGGCAATGGTGGAAAAGACAGTGGGATGGAGGAAAAACAGTAACAGATGCTCAGTTCCAGTCTCTGCTGCTTTGACAGCCTTCAGTTAGAAGTTAAGGGAATTCTGTAACCTCCCTAAAATATGAAATAAAAAATAAATGCTAACACTGGAAGCCACTAAAAAAACTAATAAATTATAGACTATTTCATAAACAATTTTGCACTTACAATTAAAAGCTACTATTACAAAAATGAAGAATGAGTGACAGTCCATCTTTCAGTTCACAAGGCAGTACTGGGCAAAGAACCATATCTCTGTACTTGTGAGTGTGATTTAAATGATTCGTTTGAACAAGGTCTCTGCTCTGGAATGCCAGGATCTTTGCACATAATATAAAAGTAACTCCTGGTTGCTACTGGCAAGATGAGGTTGCCAGTTCATCTTTTGCTTGCCCTCCATATCTTGGGATGCCTCCAAGTTCTGTCCAGTTCTGCCTCTTCTCTCTTCCAAATTTCCTTCTTGCTAATTCTGTCTAGTCCTATGGTTTGCATAAGCCTCCAATGTATATCTTTAGCTCTGACCTTTCAAATATGATCTGGGCTGTAGAATACTTATAGTATTACCCAGACCTAGAACAATGCCTATTACTTTTGAAAATAAATAGGAAAAAAAAGCCAGATGAACAAATGAATGAACAATTAACTATGCTGTTTATTTTAAAACCTAGGCTACCTGTGCAGTAACCTCACCACAGATGATTGAAATAGCTATGTGGTTACTAACTCTGTCAGACAGGAAATTCTATTTCTCTGACATCTAGCAAAGTGAATCCAATCAATCTGTATATTGGCCTAGTTACAGAGCGATCACTCAGATTTCCCAGTGGTGCTGACCCCTACCACTGTATAGAGGAAGAAAACTACATGGTATTCTGGAAAAGGTTGAATTCACAGTCAACCAGCCAAATTCCTTTTACCCTAAACTGTATCATGCGCCTCTGCATTGAGTTAGACTCTCTGACTTGTTGTTTTCTCGACTGTGAAGTGGCTATAATAGCCCATCTCATGGAGTTTTTGTGAGATTCAATAAAACTAAACAAGAAATCTTGTAACTAGAAGATATCCAAGAAATGTCACTTCCACTTCTCTTGACTCACAACCTCCTTTGTCACTGACGATAATAATTCACAGTTCTTGCTGAGAATTTTATAGGTACCAGGAACTGCAGATACTGAGAAAAAAAGTCTTGGTTTTCACATAGCTGTTTTCCACTTGCCTTTCTAAATTGAGTATTTTTTCTTCTACCACATGCTTCCTGACCTGGGACCTATGGATTTTTAATCAATGAAGCTCTCGTTATTTGGGATCCATGTCTAGAGTGAACAAGGCCTAAGTGCGTTTCTCCACCAAGGGTCATAGTCCTCTCCTGAATGTGGGTTCCAGCTACTGATTTGTCCCTTTAGCCCTAGCCTTGGGAGCTCAGGGCTCCTGTTGTGTAAATTATGCTTCGAGGCTCATACACACCTTCTAACACATTTGTCCTGAGATATTTAAACTTTCCTACAAGTACCCCAATTGAAGGTATGATTTCTTCTCTTCTCAGATCCTGCTTGATCCTAACAGCAAGGAGTTCAGGAGTGAGACTGTTCTTAAGACATCTACATCTGGAGAATGCATCACCCAGGTTATTAATACCAAATGCACCAAATTGAGAGTACTCGGCTATTGCAGAGAATCCATTCAGCAGAGTTGATTTACCATATGTATTTTTACCTCCCCCATGAAGTCATTGAAAATGCCAGTGTGCTCACAAAATAAATAGACGTCTGTTGATAATTAGTGTCAATGGAAGGTCCAGAACAGAAGCCACCGTATTGGATAAAATGCTGCCATGACCATCTGAATGCTCATGCTAAATTTTCTCTGCAATCATTTTCTTAATGTCAACCTCACTATACCTCTCAGACCTTGGCTCCAACCTACTTAGATTCTGAATCAGCAACTTTCAGTATGGTAGCTCCATTTGATATCACTCAACGCATGAGAGAATGTTCAATATGTTTAGCTATCAAGGAAATCCTGAGGCCTGTGAGTACCAGGGCCTAGGCTTGGAGGTGGCATTCTCACCTGTCAGCAAGCTCCCAAAGCTACCAGAGAGTTCCTAGATGCTGAATATTCTTCCAGCCGTGGGTTTGGTGTCCCTTCAGCAGTGATCCCTGGGGCTTACTATTGTCACAAACATGTAGAGTCACTGGCTCCGGTGCCCTTCATTGACTGATTTCCTCCTACTGCTGGTTTAATTTCTCAGCTTTCCCACACTTGAGCACCGCCTTCTTCATATAACCTTTTCTTGTGGCTGTTTCTGAATTGTTCCTTATTTTCCAAGACCCTGGGCTGTGGCTCAGTATCTAGTCCTCTATGGGATAGGCCACTTGCATAAAGTATAGTCATGTAAACTGATTACTGTTATCCAAGTTTTCTACCAATAGAGGCTCACTGCTTTGTTTTCTGAAATGACCTCTGTACAATGAAGCTTCTCCTACCAGGCAGGGTGGGCCCTGACCACTGAGCCTCCTTCTGCTTCCAAGCTCCCAGTTGGATCACTGAGCTTAAAACCTCTCCCTCTCTATTTCCACCTCAAGGGTCAGTCTTACTCCTGTGCAACCCCATCACTGATTTCCAGGTCTTCCAGTTGTGGCTCAGTCTCAGAGCCTGCCTGTCAACAGAGCCCATGATTTTCCTTACATTCTCTTTTGTATTTCTATTTCAAGCCAATCCTCTAGATGCAGAGACAAAGTCACAAGTACAAGAGACTTATGGGATAAGGAGGGATGTAAGGAACAGGAAGTAGGGAGGCCCTCCAACTACAATGCTAACATAATAAGAAGTTTTAGAGAAACTCCACCTCCTAACATTCTTCCCCATCTACATGGACAGAAATAGGCCTGTCCTGATGGACTGACAATGAGGACTTACTTTTTCCTTTTCTTTTCTTTTTCTTTTTTTTCTTCTCTCTCTCTCTCTCTCTCTTTTTTTTGGTTAGTTCTGGGGCTTGAACTCAGAACCTGGGCACTTTCCTTGAACTTTTTTTTCTCAAGGCTAGCACTTTGTCCCTTTGAGCCACAGCTCTACTTGCAATTTCCCAATGGTTAATTGGAGATAAGAGTCTCATAGTCTTTCCTGCCCAAGCTGACTTTGAACCATGATCCTCAGATCTCACCCTCCTGAGTAGGTAGGATTACAGGCATGAGTCACCAGCTCCTGTCTCTTTAAAAAAAAAATACTGTGGCCAATTCCAAGGGTACAGCTGCTGGAGTGTCTTATCTGATTTCACTCTTCCCAGCTGCTGAGCAAGTTCTTCCTTGAAGAGATAGCACAGTGGTGTATCCCAATGGGAGACATCAAATGCTACCTTTAATGCAATCTCTCTAGTAATCATTGACAGCATATGCATGATAGTAGTTCACAATTACTGGAATTTCTCACATCGAATCAATCATTAACTTTTAGGACATATTAAATAATCTCAGTTACTCCATATTTTAAAAGCCTGAAATTAGTCAAGTTGTCACTGAATAAACACTGTGATAATAAATGATCATTATTTTACATAACCTTAAGAGTTATACAAAAATACCTATGGCTTTTATAAGCTTTGGGTTTGAGATCTATATCAGGAATTATGGCGGAATTTACTATGTGAGTAAATTACAGTATTCTCATATCTTTGAGAGATGTGGGGAAAGGGAGTTCTACAGTAAAAATGGATGTATTTGAAGTCAGACAAAACAGTTTAATTTTAAACTAGCAATTAACATGTATGCGTTTCAGAAAATTACTTAGCAGATCTGAGCGACAGTTTTATCATCAGTAAAAACAGAAATAATACCTATGTCTTTGGTTGTGCATATTAAGAAATAATCTTTATAACTTATTAAATAACTATGCTGGGGCTGGGAAGGTGGCTCAGTGGTAGAGTGCTTGCCTTGCATGCTTGAGGCCCTGGGTTTGATTCCTCAGCACCACATAAGCAGAAAAAAAAAAGCCAGAATTGGCGCTGTGGCTCAAGTGGTAGAGCACTAGCCTTGAGCTGAAGAGCTGAGGGATAGCACCCAGCCCTAGAGTTCAGACCCCATGACCGGACTCCCCCCAAAAAAAACTATGCTGATCCATATTGACCCTAGGTTGTTCTCAATTTCTCTGCAGCCATTCTATATATAACATGCTCAAAAAAAAGACATTGGGGTTTCAAATAGATAGTTGTTTGATTATGTCTATCAGCAGATCATAGTCTTGAAATTCAGACTAATTTTAGAAAGAGAAAAGAACTTCTCAGAACTCACATAGTTAATGTCAATATAATATCAGAAAACCATGTCTACCATATTTAAAGTTTATGGAAATCAGCTGCTTTTATGGGGCCTAATGGAAATGCATACCATAACACAATTTCTTAAAGCCTAATTTCTTTTTTTTTTTATTGTGAAAATACTGTACAGAGGAGTTACAATTACATGGGCAAGATAGTGAGTACATTTCTTATTCAGCATTGTAGCCTCCTCTTTTGTTTACCCTTCCCATCCCTTCCCAGCCTCCCCCCGCCTCCCCCCACCCAATCCTCCCTGCCCCCCCACCACCAAAGTTGTAAAGTTCATTTTCGACATGACAACTTGTACTTCTTTTGTTGCAATGGGTCCACCTGTATCCTTATTTAAACGACTTGTTTTTCCCCTTCCCCTCCACAAATTATACTGACATCAAATACAGTGAAAGCAGGGGTTATACTGTGGGGGAGGGACATACAAAGCAACAAAGAAATAATCTTATAAATGTGTTAGAAACAAATGCATGAAAGAAAAAAAAACATTTAAATACATATCTTAGGGTTCATTTTCTTAACATCACCTTATTTGACCTTTTCTGCTTGACTCATACATATACTAGATACTGCAAATAAGGGAAACCATGGGACCTATGTTTCTTTGAGCTTGGCTTACTTCATTAAAGCCTAATTTCTGACAACTACATCATCATATTTTTTTTCATTTTAGAAGGTCATTTTTACTTTCTAATTGGAAGTTTAAAAAAATCTAATGAAGGGCTGGGAAGGTGGCTCAGTGGTAGAGCGCTTGCCTTGCATGCCTGAGGCCCTGGGTTCGATTCCTCAGCACCACATAAGCAAAAAAAGCTGGAAGTGGCGTTGTGGCTTAAGTGGTAGAGTGCTAGCCTTGAGCTGAAGAGCTGAGGGACAGCGCCCAGGCCCAGAGTTCAGGCCCCATGACTGGACCAAAAAAAAAAAAAATCTAATGAAATATTTCCTCCATATCCACAGTTCCTCTTCTTGCTTCTTTTCCAAAGACTCTGCTGCAAAGGTGATTAGATAAGGCTGATAATAAAAGGAATCTGTGCCCAGAAGAGCAGAAAAAGGTATCTCGTGGGATTTGAAGAACCAGAATTAGCTGAGCTACCCCAAAGGTAGCTTACCCCTGAAACTTGGAGCCCAGGCTTATGTTAGAGGTGTGACTGCAGTTCCCCCCAGGTTGTCAGAACCTCTGCAGGCATTTGTATGCGCATCTCCCATTGGACAGTTATGGAGAACTGAGCAAGATGCAGTAATCATGCACTAGAATGATTGATACATTCAAATCTGACATGGGGCAGGGAGCCCAAGGAGGATGAGGAACAACTCAGGTAGAGAGAAATCCTAGCATAGTGGCAGAACCTGAGAAGGTGAGGATGTCTCTTTAAGAAGGGAAAGCTATCTCATTGCAGGATAGCTGAGCCTGGCTAGAATAAAGAAGGTGTCCATGGCAGATTTGGCAATTATAGCGCTGATTCTGGGATGCTGAGGCTTCGGTGGAGAGAGAAAGGCAAGGAAAGTGTCTTTGCTGTGGGAAGTATGAGCAGTGGAGGTGGACAGACTGAGCAGGGTGCCCATGAAGGGTGACCCACATGGCACTGGCAGTAAGGAAGCTAATGAAAGACGATAGGTGTTTTTTGCAAAAGAGAGGAGTAGAAGAGTAAAAAGATTGATTTCATAGACAAGTGCTGATCAAAGAAGTAGAAGGATAATGGAATCTGGGATCTTGCAATTAAAATAAAAGTGAGAGCCGGGCACCGGTGGCTCATGCCTGTAATCCTAGGTACTCAGGAGGCTGAGATCTGAGGATCGCAGTTCAAAGCCAGCCCGGGCAGGAAAGTCTGTGAAATTCTTATCTCCAATAAACCACCAGAAAACCAGAAAGTGGCACGGTAGCTCAAATGGTAGAGCACTCACCTTGAGCTGAAGAACTGAGGGACAGCACCTAGGCCCAGAGTTCAAGCCCCATGACTGCCAAAAAAAAGTGAGCATAAAAACATAAAAAGGGAAAATACCGGGATAAAACCTGTAATCTCGATGTGGAATTGGAATTATTGATGTAATTTTATGGTTTAAGTAGATGATAAGTGGTACGGAATGATGATAGATGATGATAAATGGATGATGTGATAAGGAATAAGTAAGTGTATATTCATATCTAATATAATAGTGAGCCTATTTCCTAACTCATGCTACAGAGCGGTTACATCCTGATAATAACAAACATGCAAAGCAACCACATGTAGGCTAGAAGTAATTTTTTTCCACTAAAAGTAATGGCATTTTCTTGGAGGAATGACTGACCCCAAGGATGGAACAGGGAAAGTACAAAATAAACCTGGAACATCCTTCTTGGCCAGAACATAAAGAAGCCAACAAATAGAGATAGGGATACAAAAAAAGCCAGCTTTTTGGGGTTCATATTGGTCAGATAAATAAAGAAAAAGAAAATAAAGAGGGAAATGTATTATTAATAATTGAGTGAGTTAAATAACTTATACTCATGTAGGAATAAGTTTAAAATTGATGACTAGTGGCAGGCATGTACACAAAGTTTCACACATACAGCCTCTTCCAACATTTTCTTTAATTTTAATTTTGATTGTTATGGTAGAATTGATATGCAGAGGAGTTTCAGTTACATGAATCAGGTAATGAGTACAATTCTTTTTGAACCACATTTCTCCACCCCCTTCCTTTGCTCTTTCTCTGTTTTTCTCTCCCATCCCCACTCAGATGTACAGTTCATTTTCCACCTAGTGTCCAGTGAGTACCACTGTGGTATTTGTTCATTCTTTGGTCCACCTTTTCTGTAACCCCCTTTTACCCTCCCAAATACAAAGTAACAATCAAGACAAAAGGAAAAGAAAATAGAAACAGCAACAGCAGCACCTAAAAATTATCTCATTTCCTTTTTTTTAGGGTCCATTTCATAGAATATTACTTTATATGATCTTATGCACATAGCTATTGAGCCTTTGTCAACCACTGCTATGCATATCCTCCTTTGGCCTCAGTTTTAACCACAAAGGGAAAATAATTTCACAGTGGTGAAACTTGGAAGAAGCCACTGAATCAATTATCCCCAGGAATGAGACAAGTAGGGCCCCATGAGGAGAACACAGTATCACCTCAAAGAGTCACTAAAGGTGCAACTAGGAGTTTAATAATAAAAAAAAATAGTTGACATTCCATCCAATAAATGTCTTGTGATCTTTCAATCAAGTCAAGGACAAGAAAATCAGAAGAAGGCTGAAGAATTGTTGCAAAGAGAAAAAAAAAAAAACTAAAAAGAGACAGATTTAAATGTAATACCAAAATGCATTCATATACATTAAGAAAGTATAATACATATAAAGGACACTATTAGACTATAAGAAATTTAAATGGAATCTGACAATTAAATAGATGTAACTTCTGGTCTTAAAGGTGTTTTGTAATTATTTAAGTGAATCTTCTTGATACAGAAGATGAACACTGAATTATTTGAAGGTAATGCAAAATCATGCTAGAAAATCATTCTCTAGTTCAGGGAAGAGAAGAGGAAATTCTTTGTGATGAATTTGCAAATTTTAGTTAAATCTGATATTGCTTAAAAATTAGTATGGAAACATTATTAAATATCTCATCACAATTTTGAAACTAAGTCTCCTACTCCTCATTCTTTATACATATCAAAACTTTGTCTTTAATTAGTATTCTCTCCTTTTCTAGCTGCTTCAGCAAAGAGAATTCAGACTCATTCCTAGTAGTCTAGGCCTAATAATTTATGGGGAAACAGTTGGCAATATGACAATCCCAGGGAGATTTCCTTCTCTTTTTTTAGCTAACTGTTTCCACTTAGAAATGAAACTTTAAATATTCTGCTTTGACCTTTTTGCCTGGAAGGAGAGTTTAATTACCTGCCCGGTTTACATAAATTATGTTGCCTGTTTGTCTAAAATTGAATCCTGGGCAGAGATCAATATGGCCTCAGAAAAGCCAGAGCAAATGACTTCTCTCAAATGCCATCAAAGGTCACTGGAACCTTTCCGGCTTAGATGGGGACACATCCTGTTCGACAACTGGAGCATGTCAGGCCTGCTCCTGCTGCCTTGGGTACAACCACACAAGCATGATTGATCATCAGTTAGAGGACATTGGGTACAGACTCCCTCAGGAGCCAACTGTGTGAGATTAATTGAATACCATGATGAGTCTGATTCATCATTCTCCAAAAAGAAAGGAAGAAAATGGCATGGAATCCACCCCAGTGCTTGATACATGAGGACTTGTGAAGGCAAACTGCAATTTATAGTTAATACCCCCCCCAGTCACAGGCCATGCATGTTTATTTGGTTGCAGCAACCCTAAATGATTCAGGGGGGGAAAACAGTATCTTTGTATTTGTCTTTCCTAATTTTTTTCCTTCTTCTTTTCAGGATGAAGATCGTAGATAAGAATCAACTATATTTCAGATGCTATTCAAATAACCACATTATAGACTTTTTTCAAGACATAAGTGTTACTAAAATACAGAAAGATTCAGACAGAGATAGTTTTTTGTCATTTTAGAGATTCAAAGAAAGCTGCATGGAGAGTATAACCTCTGATAACAAGAGGTAAGATTATAGAAAATACTTGGACAAGGAAAGGAAGAAAAGATATATTTGAACACTCACACAAATTGTTCACATTAGGAGCCTGTCAATTACTATCTCATTACTGGAGCAGATGGAAGTAATATTTGAAAAAGAGGACTGTTTTGGGTGCTGAAGATAAGCCATTGGGAACTCACACCTTTACTACAGAGCCATGAAGTGGTGGAAACATGTCAAAAACTCTAGAGAGAATCCATTTTAGAGGCAGGAAATATTCCAAAGCACATCACATCTTCAGAGGAAAAGAAGAGCTCTTGAAGTGAATGTCAATGCAGAGTGTATAGATTGACTTTTTGTTTTCACAGTTTTTGCAAGATAGATTAGAGGTGAAGCTAGAGGTGAAGAAAAAAGAAAAAGAGAGAAAGGTAGAAGGGTTGAACTCATCATAAAATCAAAAATCAATGATTCAAGAAAAATAGGTAAGTATATTCCATGCTATTTTAGAATGAGAAAATAGGTACAGAGTATCTCTTTTGGCAGACAAAAAAAATAGAGATGAGAAATGTTTTTCATGTGCCAGAGGTGGAACTTGAACTCAGCCTGGGTGCTGTCCTGAGCTCTTATGTCCAAGGTCAGTGCCCTGTCGACCCACAGCTCTACTTCCAGCTTTAGATGGTTAATTGAAGTTAAGAATATCACAGACTTTCCTGCCTGGGCTGGCTTTGAAACATGATCCTCAGATCTCAGCCTCCTGATGATTGCACGTATGAACCACCACAACCTGGCAGACAAGTAGTCTTAAAATAAGCTTCATGATGGGTATGTGGAGGTAGGAACTGAAGAAGACTATTTAAATGTCCATGGAAGTGGTGTTGTGGCTTGTGTGGTAGAGTGCTTGCCTTGAGCTGAAGAGCTGAGGGACAGCATCCAGGATTTCAAGCTCCATGACCGAGAAAAAAAATTAATTCATAAATGTCCACCATTTTTCACATGTTAATAGTTAATTTATATTTGCAATAGCCAGAGGAAATTTAAGTAGAGAGGAAGACTTTGAGGAACATTTTGAATATCAACACTTGGAAAATATTCAAAGAAATTCAGAAAACCTCTGTATTACAAAATGAAGAACCATATAAGGGTAGATGGGGGTAAACTATTACTAATGACTAGAAAACATAGAACTCAAGAAATCAATGCCTTCTAGAAAATAATGTACATCATTCTTTCTTGGGAGAAACAGATAAGAACTGGCCCTCCATTCAGTCATTTAAAGGCTAGGTTTGTGACAGCTCTGTTCTGTAGACCATGTGACTTCCAAGTTGTTTTTGAGTGTCACCATTCCAAAGGAGAAGAAGGTAGAGTTAAGTGCCTAGGAGGCTTTGTGTCACAACCTGAGCTGGTACACAGTATTTATGTCTATAGGGAGTAGCTAGAAAGAACTCAGTTCTGTGACCTACTCTGTTGTTGTTGGGCAGCTATCCATTCCTGAGATAAGGGCTATATTGCTGTTTAGAGAGAACACAACTGAAATGAGTACATCAGCTCCCTTAAGGTTAATAAATTTCTTCCCAAGGACAGAATAAAAGACAGACAACATTAAATTATGTGAGGCAATAAGATTTAGGGTCTGAAGGACATCAAGGATCACGTGCAAGCTGGAACTCTCCATGGTGCTGAACATCATAGATGCCTGAGCACTAGGAAAGAACAAGGAGCAGAATGGTAGATGGCCTACCATGTACTACATCAAGAAGTAATGTGATATTTCTATAAGAAACCCCCTACACACTGTGAAGTCTTTCCAGTTGACAAAAACAATTGAATTAGGAGGCACAAGGATAGTGAATGGACTTTTGGACTCTGATAATTGGGTAATAGGAATATAATCCAGATTCAGTCACAAAATTCTTTGATCACACAGCCAAGTGAATTCTTTCCTCTACATATCCATTTTCTTTCTTTCAAATGCTTATTTGGAGAATCAGTGTACTTTGTGTTCTTTATGATTCAAAATTTAATGTACAATATGTTCTTTTAGCAATGACAATGTTGTCTTGCTCCTGCAGTCTCATTAAACAAGATCCCCATGTGAGTGTGTATGTCATTCTTAAAAATTGATGTTTAGAATACATATTATGGCTCCTACCTGGAAGGCATTTTGCTGTCAATTTCAATAGCCTAAAATAATTTCCTGCTGAAGGAAATAGGAGTAATATAGGTATCTGTGGAGAATTATACGCAACTATTATTACAGAGAAAATTGGGCCAAGAAGAATGTAGGAATATTGAATACAGTAACTATGGCCATCATTTAATGATAGGATTTTGACATTTAGTTAACATAACTGATGTTGAACTTCCTTTAAAAAATATTTGGTTAATTATTTAAGATAATAAAAATATACTTTTGACTTCCACCTCTGAAACTGTCAAACCTTCCCCCAAACTTCCTTATATTTTCTCTTAGTTCCTGTTGACACCTGAAATCTATGTATTCCACACATTTTATTGTTGTGTGCCTCTTTCAAATGGAGTATATACTGGAGAAAAGTATAACTTTTGTCCTTGTCACTCACTGCTTATACTTCATTTTCTAAAAAGTACATGGCAGACAGTGGGCAGTCAATAAATATTTGTTAAATCAACAGCACTAAATAAAAAATAAATATGTTATAAAGATAAGTATATGTATAAATGAATCAATGGGTCTTGTATGCTTTATGTACATTTATTTCTTATTGAAACATGAGTTTTTAAAAGATATAAGAAACTCACTTGTAAAAGCTTAGGTGATATGAGTTTAATTTGTACTCAGTATGATCATTAGTTGGATACGAGTATGTGTTTGTAATAGTGTTACCTTGGTTATTTCCAGTCCCTTCTTTCTACTGTATCATAAATGTTTTCACTTGTCAGCACTAGTTTCTTCATCTCTCATGTGAATTCCACTAAGACTTCAAACAAGCCTCCCTGTGGTCACTCCTAATCATACAAATCACCTTTCGTATAGCTTCTGCAATTTGAGACTTTAAAATTGATCTTGCTGTTCCCCTGTTAAAAACTCTCATCGATTTTCCATCACTCTCAACGTGTAATCCAAACTAGTTAGGATGACCCAAACACTCCCGCCAACTTCTTCTCCAGCCTCATTTTCTGCCAGGTTCTCTCCCATGCTCTCCCCATTTAGCTACGCTTGCTCTTGACTTCAAAACATAGGACCTTGATATTCTCTCAAACATTTGCACCTCATTTAACCCCCCTCCCCATAGCTCTTCCCTCCCAGATCAACTGAGGTAGTCTGCTTCTTGTTCACCAGGTCGTGGGAGACTACAGACACCACTCATCCACTACAACTCCCCACGAGTCATTTTCCTTCTGTCATCTTGCTCTATGGATTTAAAAACATCTTAATTTGCTTAAATTAAGATCTTAAATTGCTGTCTCTATTCATTTAGGTTGTTACTGTGTGTTGTCTGTCTCCCTGCACAGAAAACATACTTCCTGGGAACAAGAAACTTGTCTGGGGGCGGGGGGAGGCTGGGAAGGGATGGGAAGGGGAAACAAAGGAGGAGGCTACAATGCTTGATAAGAAATGTACTCATTATCTTGCCCATGTAATTTTAACCCCTCTGTACAGTATTTTCACAATAAAAAAAAAAAGAAAGAAACTTGTCTGTTTTCTCTATTTTCCCCAAACTCAGCAACCATTCATGGACCATTCAGCAACTACTTGCTCCATTGATGAATTGCTAATTCTGCCCTTGGTCTATCTAAGTTCTAAACTGTTGTAGTTTTCTTCTTCTATTTTGTATCTTGCTCTTTGATTTTGCTCTCACAAAAATCTGAAGGAAGTTTTCATTTTAAAATGATATAGTTATAAGTGAAAATATGAGAAAAGTCTATTCTAGGATAAAAATCTTTGGTAGCAAAGGGATAGAGAAAAGTCGGATACTTGATGTTTTATATAAAAATGTACCATAAAAGTATAATCATGCTAGGTGCCAGTTGCTCACACCTATAATCCTAGCTACTCAGGAGGCTGAGACCTAAAAATCACAGTTCAAAGCCAGCCTAGGCAGGAAAGTCTGCGGGACTCTTATCTCCACTAAACTATCAAAAAAAAGCTAAATAGCTGTGGCTCAAGTGATACAACCCTAATATTGAACAAAAGAAGCTCAGGGATAAAGCCCAAACTCAGAGTTCAAGTTCCAGGAACTGGAAATATATATAATAGTATTATAGTATTTTGTATATATTATATAGTATATTTTATATAGTATATATTTGTATTTATGTATAGTGTATATATAAATATATATGTACTAAAAAAAGACCCTTTGCTATAGATGGAAGACCTTCTATCCATGGTTTTTTAAAAAATGAAAATTTTAGGGGCTGGGAAGGTGGCTCAGTGGTAGAGTGCTTGCCTTGCATGCCTGAGGCCCTGGGTTCCATTCCTCAGCACCACATAAGCAAAAAGAAAAAAGCTGGAAGTGATGCTGTGGCTCAAGTGGTAGAGCGCTAACCTTGAGCTGAAGAGCTGAGGAACAGCGCCCAGGCCCAGAGTTCAGGCCCCACAACCGGACCCAAAAAAAAGAAAAGAAAAGAAAATTTTAGTCACATTATGATAAAGTTCAAGAAACACTTAAAACTATAGACATTTGTATTTCTAGGTGCTCAAAATCTGTTGGTATTTTTCCCCCAAAATAGCTCTTCTTTGGTTAAAAAATAATAATAATAATCAGCAATTATTTTAACTTAAATCCTAATATCCTAGCAATGTTTGGAAATAGATTTAACTTCTTTCTTAACACTATAGTAAAAATTTCACAAGTTCTCTACTATCAAATGCATCAGTTAACTCTTGCCTCAAGAAAGCAAAACACTGTAGGGGCACCAGTGGCTCATGCCTGTAACCCTAGTTACCCAGGAGGCTGAGATCTGAGAATTTGAGTTTTAAACCATCCTCAGGCAGGTAAGTCCATGAGCTTTTTATCTCCAATAAACTGCCAGAAAAGCCAGAAGTGGAGCTATGACTCAAGTGGTATAGCCATAGCCTTGAGCAAATGAAGCTGAGGGGCAGCACTCAAGCTCTGAGTTCAAGCTCCAGGACCAGCACATACAAGCAAAAGAAGTAAACAAAACACCACCCTAAAATTCATAGCGTAAGGCAGTAAAAATTCATCATTTCACGAATGTGAATGGAGGATCAGTGGTTCTTTTAGACTCAAATAAGCCTAGTCATACACTGGCAAGAAAATGTGAGACAGCGGAAGGCTCTGCTTTTGCAATCTTGTCTGCATCCTTGCTTGAGTAATGGCAGACTGGCGGTCCTAAAGCAACTAGCTAGGACCGTTGGTATCTGCCATGCAACTCTAGACCTCTAACACTGTATTCTTGATATTCTTGGTGGTTTCCTGGTTCCAAGAGATGGAAGGTAGAAACTCTCAAGATGTTTTGATTTAGAGTTAGTGCATTCTTTACGCTCCACTCTACTGGCCAAACTGAATTGTATGACTCAGGCCATATTGAAGCAATTCAGAATCATATTATACGAAGAACTGCAAAGTCAGGTTTCAGAAGACATGGGTACAGGGTAGGTGGAAAATTAAAATCAATTTGCCTTCAATTGCATTCTGAATTGGGTCAAAGGTCCATCATCAAGTCAGAAACTATGGACAAAGTGTGAATAGAAAGCTTAGGAACAATATTTTCTAATGGAAGC
Source organism: Dipodomys spectabilis (assembly GCF_019054845.1). Taxonomy (NCBI): domain Eukaryota; kingdom Metazoa; phylum Chordata; class Mammalia; order Rodentia; family Heteromyidae; genus Dipodomys; species Dipodomys spectabilis. Next base: position 114,494 of record NW_024870941.1, on the reverse strand, counting down.
TTTAAATGCTATTCCCTTAAGAAGAAAACAAAAACAAAGTTTCCCTACTGCGTCAATGCAAGAGCAAAGAAGGGGTCCGTTTATGACCGTGATTTAGAGCATACAGCCACTTTTTGAGGGGTGAGTTTACAGCAAGGTTACACAATGTAGTTAACACACCGAGTGTTGGAATTAAAATTAAAGTCAGTAGTGCAAGGCTGCTGAAGAGAAAAGGGCACATAATAAGTATTCACTAAATCTTACTTATTCTATATTATCCTGTCCCAATGGTAATGTCTTGAAAAACTAGAGAAAAAGAACATATATCCACAGCATCTTTTAAGGGTGGTAAGTTTTATTTTCTTTATAAGGATGGAGTGAAATTCCTTTCTTTATCTCTACTATACCTGTCTACCTGAATTCAAGTTTCTAGGATCATATTAGTGCCCCAAGGGAAAAGTATCCTTCCATAAAGAAATGTAGATAAATTTCAGGCTTATGAAAGCTAAACTATAAATGGGAACTAGTTGGAAGGGAACAAACTCATATCTGCATGGTTCCAGGCTAGCACTGATGCCCATCATCAATTATTGAACAAGGTCAGTATTTGTGGCACAGAAAAGCATTTTAGCATATATTATTTATGCAGATGGATGTAATAGGTACTCCATGCTTGAAGAGGGAGCTTTAAGATTCAAGAGTAGAATACTATCAACAAGAAAAATAGTGGGCAGAGGAGATGGAATGTCTTTTCCAGGAAAATGTTCTCTCTCCCTTTCTTTCTCTTATTTCATTTTTTAAATATTTCTAATGATCTTTTAAGTAGTTGTACAAAAGAGAGCCATTCAACAAAGCAGTTTATTAATACAGTGCATCTTAATCAATGTCATTTTTATTTCTGTACAAAGCAATAATGTCTCATCTGTAATTACAGTTTCTCTCCATGCCTACATGTGAGGTAGATCCTAGGCAAAGAAATATTGGCTCTGATGTATAAGGAGACTAGAGCAGGCTGAGTGAGTATAATATCGAGTCCAAGGTAGAAGGGTAAGGGGTCAAGATTGATGCATACTCTGACGAAGGAGCAGGGTAGATGTTCAGTTCAGGGAAGAGGTAACCAATATGAGTTGACAAAAAAAGCTAGTGAATAATATATGAAATGCAATGCTTCTCCCAAAAGTTTAAAGGCAGCTGGATGTGGGTGAAGAGAGGATGACAGAGGTTGCACTAGAGTTGAGGAGTCTAAGAAGGAAATAGCTTGGAGGTGACTATGAGTCAGCTGCATGTGGGAAGGGAAGAAGGTCACTGGAGTCCTTTGAGCTGGAAGAGCAGAAACAGCTCCACATCCGCATGTGATTCTCTCGTGTCTTAATTCTGAGGAAATGTGACTGCCCAGCTTAGGTCATTCTGCTCACTGTTGAAGTGATATACAATGACTGGAGAGTAAATGAGCCACCTTTATTCGGTCAACAGGTAATAATAACATTTTATTGAATTCCTTATGAATACTTTATGTGTCAGTCTGTGCAACAAGTATAGAAATGTATAGACATACAGAATGTGGAACTCCTTCTCAAAACTCTTGAAGGGCTAACACACACACACACATACACACACACACACACACACACACACACATACATACACTTTTCTCTACTACCATTTATAAAGTAAGAATTGTGTTAAGGGAGGAACAGATGGCCATTCAGAGGGACAGATGCTTTGAAGAGCAGGAAGTAATATACGTTGGTAAGTGTCAAGTGCTTATTTTTATTTTATTTGTATTGCTTTGTTTATTTTTACAGTTCTAGGCCTTTAACTCAAGGACTTCAGCCTACTAAGCAAACTGGCTAGGACTTAAGACACACCCTTGATACTTCTGCTTTTAGGGTATTTGTTCGTTCTTTTGTTTTGTCCCAGATAAGGTCTCCTGCTTTTGCTGATCTGGCCTTGGATTGTGATCCTCTCAAGGATACATACTCAGTAGCTGGGATTATAGGACTGCCTAAACACATTTGGCTTGTTTTGGAGATCAAATCTTGCTAACTTTTGTCCAGACTGGCCTCAAACTGTGATCACTGCCTCTGAGTAGCTGAGTATTAAATTTAAAAACAATCACTAGAGTTCATTTAATTTACTTCTCTAGTCAGGACAAACAGTTGTTGATTTCTAGGTTTAATTAGAAAACTCTCATCTTTGTTATCCTTATCATATTAAATCAACAATGCAGCTAAAAGCATTCATTTACCCTTGTTCTGGAAACTGACTTGCTTCACTTATCTGTTACTTAAGAGACCCTTTAGTATTTTGTCATACTTTCCCAGGTATGGAAGATACCCAGAAAACAGGCCATTCCTAGCTTTCTGGAGCTAAAGATGCTTCTTACTCACCCACTTAGAATGCTGGTTTCATGCAAATACATGAATGCCACATGAAGTACTGGAGAAGACAGAACTTTTTCCAGTCCCACTCACTGGCTCTCAGTCCTGCTGCCTGAGAGGAATAATGAGATGAAGAAGGTGGAGGTTGTCTGCAACAGGTCTCTAGTAGAAATATATCATTCAGTAATTATGACTAAGTATCTATCTCTACATACCCCTACCTTAATAACTGAAGCAGACAGGGGCAAAGAATTTTCAATGGATGTTTCAATTCTTGTAGAAAAATTATGAGGTAGGTATTATTATCATTTCCAGTTTTATAAATGAAATTAAAAAACGTGTTCAAAGTTTTTTACCTAGTAAAAGACTTGGATATATGGTGACTATGAACATATATGTAGAAATTCAATCATGTAAACAGCATATCGTTCATAATTTACTCCAGCACAGGGTCCATAAAACATCCCTTTCCCTAAAACCAGGAAAATACATGAGTCTAAATCAAAGGATTTTCTTTTATTATACCAAATGCTCAAGAAATATTTGTGACATCAATCTGATATATATGCTTGTATATATATATATAATATATATATATATATCATATATATGGAATATATACATATATATGCTTTGCCTAACAAAATACATGTATTGGTATGTAAATATATCATATGTAATTTCTAAAAACATACATATAAATAGTCTACTATATGCTATTAGATAGTAAACACCATAAAGATCACACTGTGCCTTGTGACTGTTGCTTCACAATGCCTAGAGAGATGCTTGGCTCATAGTAGGCCCTCAGCTGAGTCATAAAAATAAATGTACATATATGCATATCCAAGACTACGTCTCTAAATGTTTGCTTGTGCATATCCTACATAGGTACATATAATATGATCTGTAGTGCTAGCTTTCCAGATGATTTTAGTTATTTCTCAGTGGACTAACTCTTCTCTTTGTTAAATCCTTATCTTCCAACCGTGAGGAAAATATAGGCATCAAGATCTAGAGAATTGTAGTTTTATTACTCTATAAATTTGGCTCATTAAGAAGGTGTCTATCTCTGAGTCCTTGTTAGATCAACATACTTGAGAGTGGTTTAAGGGAAACACAAAAGCAATCCTAATCACAGTCAGGATTGAGATTAGGAATAATCAATTCTACCTATTAACATATGGAATCATGTAGGGACGTGTCCCTGTAGCCATGTGAAAAGAAGACAATGGGATTATTCACTGGCACCCCAAGAGAGTAGAAAACATACAGAACTTTTCATAGATCTGTTACATAGTAAAATGAGACTTTGGCTCTGAACAACAAAGGATTAGTGTCATTAAAGTTGAATAAAGAGAAGAAACAATTCACAGAATTCAGAGCTCACAGAATTTAGAATCTATTACTTTGGAAGCTTCAACTGAGTCTCTTCCCTACCCTAACTACCTTTTTATTTGGTGTCACCAATCCTCTGTATCTGTAAAATGGGAATGGCAGCGGTAACTATGGCATATGGTGATCATGAACTCTAAATAAGAGATCATATATGAAATGGCGAACACAGTGCTTGCCACAAAATAAGTAGTCCATGAGTGCCAAAACTGTAACCTTTTGATAGGAATATTTGGGGGGAAGTGTTAGAATATTACACCTAAAAGAAACACGATACCATTCAAACTGACTCCATATGGTTTATAAAGAAAGAGGATTTCTTTTTACCATTTTACTTCCAATGGCTAGTGGAAACTCAGCACAGTGGAACCAGCTGGCTTGTGTTTGTGTGTGTGTGTGTGTGTGTGTGTGTGTGTGTGTGTGTGTGTGTGTGTGTGTATTTCTCTATTGAGATATATCTATTGATTTCCTGCAGAGCAGAGCTGTACTAGAAGACCTTTGTAATACCAACTTAAATCAGCACATTTCCCATTTTCATCGGGGATGATAACCAAGGTCACCGTGTAGAAATGGGCTTTCAGCAGAAACAACAATTACATTACATTTGATAGTTTCATTGGAAAAATCTTCTGGAGAATGACAAGAGTGAAATATGTCCATGTTCCTCCTTTGTCTCTTTGTTAATAAATTAGAGTACACAGAAACTCAATAGAAGTGACAAAGAAGGCTCATGAGCAACATTGAAACATCCTTACCAGAAGCCAGTTACATCTCCAAAAGCTAGTTTTCCACGCAAATGCTTAACCCAGACCAGACCAGAACCCCATTCAGTCCCAGATCTGCAAGAGACAGATCTTGGAATGGGTCATTTGACCAGTGTTGAGGGAAAGCATCTGGACTGACCCCTGAACCTGAGGGCTTCCCTGCATTGACACTGGTTTTGACTCCGTCCCTGCCTACTGCACACTTGTGACCACATCAAAGCCTCACTGTCCGCAGCGGACGGGTGAGAGAGACTTTTAGTTGCTTCTGCTACTCTTCTCTCACTGTCAAAATCTATTCTCTATACAACTGGTGAAACTGTCATTCTAAGGATAGGCTGAAAATTTCCCACTTTTGTATGATACCCATTGGCTCAGCATTTTATGTGTTAATTCAAATTTCTTCCCCTGCTCCTGTTTTTTTGTTGTTGTTGTTGTCTTTTATTTGTTTTGTTTTGGTCAAGGGACTTGAACTCAGGGCCGGGGTGCTTTCCTTAGCTCTTTTGCTCAAAGCTAACACTCTATCACTTTGAGCCACAGCTCCACTTCTGGTTTTGTGGTGGATAATTGTAGATAAGTCTCATGGATATTCCTGCCCGGTCTGTCTTTGAACCACAATCCTCAGATCTCAGCATCCAGAGTGGCTAGGATTACATATGTGAGCCACGTGGGTCTTGCTCCTGTTTTTATCATCATCATCATCATCATCATCATCATCATTGTCATCGTCATCATCATCAATCAGCATCAGCATCTCTATCTAAAATCTAAATTCCATGGCATAGAATTCAGCGTCTTCAAAACTACTCTCTACATCCAGGTTTACGATAACCAAGACAACAACCGTTTATGGATCATCAATATGTCTCAGATCACATGTTCAGTGGTTTCCTTTCCTTGTGCTATTTTGTTCTCGGGACTATTCTGAAAGGCAGTCTTATCACACCCATTTAACACGTGAGAGCCAGGAGACCAGTAAAAGTAAAGTATCTGGCTACACAGAGTTCACATAATTAGTAAGCAGCAAGAAGAGTTCCAACCCCAGTCAAGCCACTCATTCCCAACTCTGAATAGTAACGACCATTTCCTCATTCTCATCTCACCCGTTCTGACCATTAAGGCAAAGCAATTCCACCAAATCTTCTGGGCCTTTGCAAAGGACTTTGCTGCTCATGGAATGCTATCACATCCTGCAAATCATTGCAGCAGATGGACACTTCACAGTCACCACAGAAGACTCCCCACCCTGTTCTGAGTCACTGGGAAACCCATGTCTTCACTGCTGTAGGCATTGCTACGAGCCACAAACATATGCTTCCTGCTCCAGAGAGCAGACAGTTCCTCCCAAGACCTGCAAGAGGAGGTGACCTCACTTGGCCCCATCTACTCAAAGCAAAGGGTAGACCAGTTGACTGGATGAGAGGTAACAGCCTAAGGTACTACCTTTTTAAGGAGACAATTTCTGTTGGTTGTCTGACATCCATCCTCACATAGCTGTTCTCCTTCCTATCCTGATTCCCTTGCTACCTGGCTCCTCTCACTCTAGCACGTCACTTAAACAATCCCTAGTTCCGGTTCTGCTTCTGATGAACTGACTGACAACAGCCACGTCCTCTGTGAGGCCTTTCCTGATTTCCTCGGGAAAACTTGGAACCTGGGTCAAGCAGTCCTTGCCCGTCCTTCCACTACAACTCTGGGCTCATGTTTTGATCTTTGTGCATTAACAGTCTTTATCCCGGGCTAGTATAGAAGCACCCAGTTACTCAGAAGGCTGAGACAGGAAGACGGGTTATGGTTAGAGGCCTGCCCAGGCAAAAGTTAGCAGGAGACACTATCTCAAAAAAGAAAAAAAGGACTAAAACAAAAGGGCCGAAAATGTAACTCAAGCAATAGAACACAACTTGCCTAGCAAGTGTGAGGCTGTGAGTTCACTCCCCAGTGCTCCTGAACATATAAATGCAAATAAAAATGATGTCCTTACCTTCCATGAGCTTCTTGTAAGACACAAAGGATGCACGTGGGAAGCACGGTAGACATCACACTGGGACAGTAGTCAGGAGTCTACTCATATTGCTCACCTTAGATGAAGCCTTTCCATGCTGCCATTCAGCTAGGAAACACTTGATGGCAAAGAACCCCCTCCTGCTCTGGTAGCTGTTCCCCCAACTTCCCTTCCGCAAGATGCAGGCTCCCACCATTCCCAACCTCAGTCTATCAGGGCCAGCTCCTAGTCTACTTTCTCCATCACAGAAAGTCCTCTTTGTCACCTTCTCTCATCTCATTGTATCCTCCTCTCTCTCCCCTCTACATCCCAGGTTCCACCGTCCTGGAAGACTTAGATTCCAAATCAGCTCTTTAGAGTCACGCCTGATGACCTCCTCAACTCAATGCAAATGTATGACCTCTTTAATTTATGAACGTCAAGATTTTCACAAAGACAGAGAAATGCTCCATTAAAAGATATCTATCTCCTCAATCCCATTAATAAGCTAATAGAAAAGCTAAAGAGAAGTTGGCGAAGATAGATTGACTTCTGTAATAGAAGGCTGGCAAATGAAATATTAATTTAAAAAATAAAACAGAGGGAAATTTAAAAAAAAAAAACTACCTGTCTGTGTCAAAGTACTTTAGTGACAAGAGGTGAGATCAGAATTGGCAATGTGAGGGCTTTTATTTCCTCTCATTTTTCTGTGTAGACTTAGGGTCCTTTCTATTTGAGTTACTTTTCACTATCTCAAATGAGCTTTAGAAACACAAGCTAAAGAACTGAAAATATGTACTGAAAGCAGATGCTTCAAACACATTGTCTCATTTAATAATCATAGACATCTTAAGGGCTAAGTATTTCATTCTGTGTATGAATAGGTGTTTATTTTTTAAAAATTCATATGTAACTAATGTCACTTTTTTTTTTGGGGGGGGGGGTCCAGTTGTGGGGCCTGAACTCTAGGCCTGAGCGCTGTCCCTCAGCTCTTCAGCTCAAAGCTAGCACTCTACCACTTGAGCCACAACACCACTTCTGGCTTTTTTTTCTTTTTGCTTATGTGGTGCTGAGGAATCGAACCCAGGGCCTCAGGCATGCAAGGCAAGCGCTCTACCACTGAGCCAACTTCCCAGCCCCCTAATGTCACTTTTATTGTTCCAGAACATTTTGGTTTTTTTTTTAATTTATCTTTAAAGTAATTGTACAAAGGAGTTTCCATTTAACAAAGCAGTCTCTGAACATATCTCAATTGATATCACACCGTCAACATTCTAACCTGTTCCTCTCCCTATCTGTTTTCTCATTCCTCTTCATTCTTACTAATTTTACTATTCTTACTATTCTTACTACTAGCATAGTTAGTAGTTAGCTAGTAGAGGGTAACTTGTTTTCCCAGGGCCACACAGGTTAACAACCATCACCTCGCACTTGGTTCTTCAACACTGACACAGGACACATGCCTTACTGATAGCTGTGTTTTGTTGTTAAAATGTTGAGCCATTGTAGAAGGGGCATGCTCTTCCCTCACATGACTAGTTTAGAGAAAGCAGCAATATTACGTTGCCCCCTGAGAGGATCGAAACATCTCCAGATTCTGTGCTTTTTTTCCCATGGACATTTGCCCGCAGATCACAGCTTTAGTACTGTTATTCTAATGTGCTGCTTTGTACTGCTCAAATTAGCTGTGGTGGTCATAGATTTAAGTTTGTATGACCTTCCTGGAAGAAACATAGCATGGTTTTCCAAGACAGCAGTTGGAAAAGTTCCAGCAGATAAATTCCCAGGCCCACCTCTAAGACTCAGCAAAATGGAAATAGACCATCATTGGAGCAAGTCTCTCACCATTTCACTACAGAGTATGTCTTTGCATTAAAGGCATAATATAAATTACCTGTCTGTTATCACTAGAATATATAAATGATACATCACAATTTAGAGTAAGATTTATAGAAATATGAACAGTAAGGTACCGACTGGTAGTTTTTCCCTATCCTAAACTTCAATTATCATCAATCACAGCTTAATCTACCTCAGATTCACTCATTCTCTCAATCATTCTTCAAATGATCCATGCTCTGTGTGGTAAACAACTTCTACTTTCCTAGACTGAAGCAGACACATCTATCTATGCAGCCTAGTTTAGTCCCTTGATCCATGAGTGAGACCACAGTAACCCTTCTCTTTCACAGTGTTTATATGTGACTCCATTTGATCAGCCATGACTCTACAAACAAAAAGAAACTTGCTAAGTATCCAACTTAACCTCACTTCTTTTATGAAATGAAAATCTTTTCTTTCCTTTTGCTTGCAACTTTTTGCTTCTTTTGCACTCCACAGATGGACAATGTTTTCAACAATAACACTGAGTTATGTAATATTCTTTAGGATACATATTAGGATGTTATATGTGTATATTAGGATATGTAATATTCTTTAGGATGGAAAAAGAAGTGATAGCTTTGTTGAAGATGGCCTTGTTCCAACTGAGAACAAAAATGGCCTGTTAGTGAGTTTTACATTGTCACAGTTGTCTAGCCATTCCTCTTTCATGGAACAATTATTACCCAGAGACCTACATGCCAACAGCTGTTACAACCTGTGTTGTTCCCTGAGAACCAATTGGCTCTCTCCTGCTGGGGATAATTCTTCTTGTTTTTAAGTTTCAAATGTTTCAAAATGTATTTCTTCAAAGTGGAGGCTATTCAGCTTTTATATAGAATGTTCTGTTTCTTTCACACTCGCTGTTCTTAGGGTTTTATGGATGGTTTAGAGGGATAGTGTTGGTGGCAATGACAAAGATTTTGAGTGAGATGAAATAATTGAACTTGGAGCAAAAGTCAAAAGCTGGAAAACTGGGTTGACATCTGTGTTAACCAACAAGATTTAACTGGGCTTGGAAGGTGGTTAGTGGTAGAGTGTTTGCCTTGCATGCATGAGGCCTTGGTTCGATTCCTCAGCATCACATAAGCAGAAAAAGCCTGAAGTGGCGCTGTGGCTAAAGTGGTAGAGCGCTAGCCTTGAGCTGAAGAGCTGAGGGACAGCACCCAGGCCTAGAGATCAGGCCGCACAACTGGAAAAAAAAAGACTTAACTAAGATACTGGGAGAATCAAAAAGAAGCCTAGTTTATTAAGCTTCCATGAAGACTCTTCCTGAAGAAAGTTCTTACCTGACTTACTGATGCCACGATATGCCTAAGTATATCCCCTACCCCAACTTTTTTTTCCAGTTCAGTCAACCCTTCATCTCAGAAAACTATGGAGACATTGGGGTTTTCTGAGGCTTTGGGAAAATCAGAAAGCTTCTTTGAATTGTTTGCAAATTTTAGGAGGAATCTCAAAGCACAAATTGAGCACCAATGGATTCCTCACTTGTCACTTAAGAGCAATTTGAGACTATGTAAAATTGTTCAAACTCTAAAATGTCATACAGTCGATTCAATTTCCCTTTTTAAGTTGGGCCCTCCATGGTTGAAAAGTTCCTTCTTGGATCACTGTTAATTATCAGAGAAGAGTGAAGACTCTGAAAGTGGTATTTGATGTCCCAACCATGGGCAAGTCGCTCAGCAAAGATGCCTATAAAATGTTTCCACTTTTCATCATCTGCCTGTGAGAAATTATCATAATTTCTGTTGGTAATGAGGAAAATGAGACAAAAAGAGCTGAATAACTTTCCCAGATCACAAGATAAAGTAGTGTGCCTCCTGAGCTCAGGGCTAGACACTCAAAATTCACTCTTCATGCAGCCTCTCCAGACTTTGTATTTATGCTTCATTTTTGCATGGAGTCTCAAATGAGCTTCTTCTATGAGCCACTGGAGCTCCAGAATCAAGTCGACATCTACAATATCAGCCTTTCCACTAGGATGTTCTCCAATACAACATGTCCACACAACAACCATTGCCTAAGCCAGACCCATTCCTCACTAATTCTACACGATTTCAAACACTGAGATCATGATTGCACCTTTCAAAACTCCATTCTGTCCCTTGCTATGTCTTATTCACCCACCTGGGGAACAATTTCAGCCCTAACCATATATCACTGACTCTTCTAAGAAACCTAACTCAAGCCATGGTTCTTTCTTATGGGCCATGGCCCCTAGCTAGTCTTTTCCCTTCCACAATTGCCCCTATACTGACCATTGCCCACACTGTGACAAGAATGATCTCTTGAAAGTGTAAATCAGGCCATGTAATCCTACTTGGAATATCCCAGAGGGTTCCCAATGTTTCTGCAAAGCTCAGAGATGGCCTGGCGACTTAGTACTATGCTGACTCTGTCTTCCTCCACTTCCCTCGCTGTTCCCTCCAAGCCAGAAACACTGACCCTTCCGTCACAATTCATGATCTGAGAATGGAGAGCAGCCCCCAGTGGGAGATGGCTCTCCACTCTCTCCCACTTCAGACTGTGTACACCTTCTCTTCATTCTGTTGGAATATTCTGCTTTATCGTTTGTTCTTACATAACTCCTATTTACCTCTTTATTCAAATGTCACTTTCAAAGGAAGTGTTCTGAGGCTCCATCCACCTGGACAGTTTTTATCTTATATTCTAACAACCTAACCTTTATCATTCTCATTGAAATCTATAACTATGGCTAGAGGATGTTTACATGATTTGTCTATGACTCCTCTTCTACAAAGAACATATTACAAAAAAGAACATATCTATTTTATACCATAGAGAATATAGAGAAGCTTCTAGGTCTATTAAAATGCTAAGTATGTGGCAGATGTTCAAGAAAATGGAAATGAATAAGGAACAAGTGAATGGCTGAAATTACAGGTGACAGGAGATTACAGATGACAGGAGACTGCCTCCCAGTGACCTCAAAGTAAGTCTAAGTAAGTCATCAAAGTGAAGGCTCATGTTGAGTAATTTGCAGAAGGATGGAAGTCAGATTTCCACCAATGGTAGAGATGAACAATGAAGAAAGAAAAATGGACAAAGGAGGTGTGGCAAAAATAGTATGGCAGCTACCTGTGAAAAGTTTTGTGAAACCTCCATATGTGAAAAAAGAGACAAAAGCAGAAGCCGAGAAACAGAGGTAATAAGACAAAAAAAGATAAACTAGAAATAGAAGGCAGCCTAAGGATACCTAGAAAAGGATCAGGTAAAGCATTTGTAAGAAGAGATGGCTGGCTAGAGAGTGGCTTAGTGCACAATCCAACTATGAACAGATGGTACTTACTGGAGCAGAATGGGATTCTGAAAGCACTCCGTGAGCCAAACGTGACCAACACACAGTAACTACATTACCATAGTGCGTCCTTGATCACAAATATTCACCTACATGCCAAACCTCTAAGTTTTACTTCATCTGTCCTGGCTGCTTCTAGACAGTGGCAAATAAAATTAAAATTAATAAACTTTAAAAAAGACTAATGCCTCTTCAGCAGTTAACCCTTTTCCTTCTTTAGCATATATTTATATTTATTTATATATATTATATATATAATGTTTCCTTGGTATTTTTGTAGAGTGATCAATCAGTATAAAGAAAAACAAGACAGATGTCTAGAAAGGTTAATGGATCTACTAAGGCATGAGCTGAAGCAGGTGGACGGTATAACCTGTCTACACCATCTTTATCCTCTCCGACCAGCATGATGGTTGTAGCTCCAGCTGATAATGGACCATGAAGCAGTCCTAAGAACAGAAGGTATGTGCTAAGGAAGTTAAGTGTAATGGATGAAATCTGGACTTCTGAAGTCCTAGGAGGCAGTCCATTGGCCTTGGACTTGATTCATGTGCTTTAAACCAGAAGCTTTGTAGTTTAGGTCTTTGATGTTTGTGCTTTTCACGAAAGCAGCCCTACCTGATTCTATTGGTGCAAATAAGATTTGTCTTCAATCCCATTCTTCATGCAAAATCACACTGAGAGAAACAGAAAGGGACAGACAGAGGTGTCAAATAGTCACTTATTATGTGACTTTAGTCAAGGGTTCAGCTACTCCAGGGCCTCTGTTTCTTCTTCTTTAAGTTATAGCTAATGATTACCTTCCATAGCATTTGTTACATTTAGATCAAAATATAGAATGCACCTTGCATAGATTAGTAGCTCAATAGTCATTGTAATTATACAAAACTTATCAATATCCATTTATGTATTCAGCCAATATTTTAAACACTTTGTTTTTCTTGTAGAGAAGATACACAACTAGGATTAGTTTGGCAAACCAGTATGTTTGGCTAGATATTTGAGAGATGCATTTGGCAGAGTAAAAAAAAGAAGTAAATAGTCAAAATGTGATTGTGCTATCTTAATACAGGTTCACATGTGCACAGTGGTAAGGCTGGAGTGTTATATTCCTACTCCGACTTCTTGACACCCCTTCCTGCTGTTGCTCTGGCTTATACTCCCAACCCCATTAATTACAGCTTCCTTTGATGTTCACTTCAACCTGAGTTTTCACAGCCTTGGCATTATTGATGTTTTCCAACAGACGATTCTTTGTTACGTGTGTGTTGGCTGGGAAGGGAGCAGGTCTGAGAATCACAGTGTAGAGCAGCATCCATGAACCTTTCCTACTGGATCCCGTGGGGCACTCTGGCCCCACCATGGCCATGAATTATATCTGCAGACAAGACCAAATCATCCCTAGAGAACAACTTGGTCTCTGCTGAGAACAACTTGGTCTCCACTGTGATATTTAAATCGCCCCAACACAGAGGAAGTTTGCACTGTAGTCCTGTATTTTACCCTGAGAGCGGAGGTTCACTGAGCAACAGCCCTGATTTGCAGATTGCTCAGGTGTCTGGCTCTTGGTTCCTACTCCCGCAGGAAGTCTCTGTTAGACCTATTGCTTTTGCCAAAGATCACCTTTTAGGCCATTGTCTTTGACCATGAACCACAATCCACACAGGACCTGGCCAGCCTCACCTCATCCCCACTCCTTTTTCTCACCTACTTTCCAACCAATGCAGCTTATTTTCTGCTCCTGGACAAGGCCCATAGACTCTTCCTATACCCAGGACACCACATCTTTCTCTAGAGACCTACCCTGACTTCTTGTCCTCCCAGTGTGATCCCTGTGATTGATTAGACTCATTCCCCACAGACTGCTTGCCACACCTCACAACACTCAATACTGCTACTTCATAGCACTCTTTTTAATAGGAATTAATGTCTTAGGGAACCTGGGCTCAAAATCCAGTTCGTGTGTGTTCAGCTTTTAATCCTTCTGTCTGTCCTATGCTGTCTGCCCAACATGTTTCAAGGACTCGGCATGAAATATGTGCTAAATGATTGAAAAAAATAATTTCATGGTTAAAAAGAAAACTTTTGAGTAAAAACAAGTCTTTTTCCCTCCACAAGGTTAAAAAACTTTCTGTACTTCTTTCTCTACATTGCTTTAGGAATTTCTGTACGTCAAAGAGATCTGAGTGTCTGCAAAGCTGGCAGTTGCCAATCTTCCTTCTATTGGCTTTCTTTTAAAACTTTTTCTTTTTTGTTCTCTGAATTGAATTGATTAGAAAAGATCGGAGACCAGAACACATCTGTCAGTCCTGGAAACATCACAGCTGAGCTCAAATTTTGGGAGTAAACTGAACCTAAAATTTACCATTCCTCCATACATTTTAAATAGCCATAATTTTTGTTATGTATAAAATTGAAATGCACAAAAATGCCATTATTCAAGGATATTATTTCATACTTTATATTTACTAAGGATTCCTTAGTGTTTGGTTAATTATATAGAAAACATCCTACTGTGAAAAACTTTCCTAAGAAATGATCTATCCATTTTTGCTTTTTTTCCCCAAAATAAAGCTTACAAGTTAGGCGATTTGAAATTATTTCCAACCAACAGGAAATTTTGATGGTGTTTAACCAGATTTAGACTCCCTGAAGAATGCTAAGTGAGATCCAACACTGGAAAATCAAGACATTCCACATGAACACCTACACTGCCAGCATTTCTGTGGAAAAACAGAAGACCCAACAGTACTAGACTTACCTTTGCTCAGGCCAACATTTAGCTAGACTGGTGTTCAGTTACCGCTATTGACTGAGCTGTCAGCTCACTTCTCTGTTCTGAGACATGGCATCTGTTCATCTTACCACTTGGCTCTTACTGGTTTGTTTCTTTGCCACCTCCATTTTCTACTTTGTTCATCCTTATTTATTTGACGTATCCTTGTCCCCAGTATTTATTTCTGATTAAAATCCCTATGAATCTGCATTCACATACAATTTATCTATTGCAATTTACAAAAATATAACTTCTCCATTTTGGTGAAAAAATTAGTACAACTTGTCAGTCTTACGTGGTAGTTGGCTACTTAAACTTAAGTTCATTGACGCAGCAGCCACATTTCAAGCATTCAGTTGTCCTAGGCTATCATACTTTAGAGCTGAGAAGGAAAACATCTCGTCATGATAGGAAATTCTATTAAAAATGTTGCTCTCCACTATATCTCCTGCCAAATTGAGAAAGTAAAGGAACAAAAAGAAGCATTTGGGATGTTAGAGACTGCACTCATTGCTATGAGTTGAATTGTTATCTTTTTTCCAAAATTAGTCAGAATGTGGCTTTATTCAATGACAGAAGCTTTATAGAGGTAATCAAATTATGTGGCCATATGTTGAGCCTTAACCAATTATGAAAGTTGATCTTATTTTTTTAAAAAAGAGGGAGGTGATTTTGCTACTCAGGAGGCTGAGATCTAAGGATGGCAGTTCAGAAAACTATCTTAAGCAAAATTGCTCAGGGATGGTGCCCAGGTCACAAGTTCAAGTCCCATAATCAACAGAAAAATAAATAAATATTTTAAAAGATGAGTTTGACTCGAAGACATGCCTAGAGAAACAGTAAATATAAAGACAACAGGGAGAAGACGGCCATCGACAAGTGAAGGAAAGAACTCTAGAATAAATCCTTCCCTTATAACCCTTAGAACTAACCACTCACTCTTGCCAACACTGATTTTAGCATTTTAACTAGATTCAATAACACATTAAAAAATCATAAATCAAGCTAGGTGCTGGTGGCTCAGGCCTATAATCTTAGCTACTCAAGAAGCTGAGATCTGAAATCACAGTTTGAAGCCAGTCTAGGCAAGAAATTCAGTGAGACAATTAACCATCTGAAAACTGGAAGTGGAGCTGTCGCTCAAAGTGATAGAGCACTAGCCTTGAGCAAAAAAAGCTCAGGGACAGTGCCCAAGCCCTGACCTCAAGCCCCATGGCAAAAATTAAGTAATTAATTAATAAGATATACAAGACATTAAGATAAAATAAAATATTATAGTCAACTTTTCATACCAGGGATTGAAAAATGGTACAACATGTGAAAAATTAACGCATATAATATACCACATAAGCAGAATAAGGGGGAAATGTCATATGATCCACTCAGCAGATACAAAAAAACATTTAATAAAATTCAACATCCTTTCTTGAAAATGCTCTAAAAAAACTAGATATAGATGAAGTACATTTCACCATACATAAAATAAACCTATATAAAATAAACCTATAACCAACATTATCTTAAATGGGGAAAATTGAAATCATTTCCTCTAAAATCAGGAATAAGACAAAGATATCTACAGTCTCCATCCTTATTATAGTACTACAATTCTTAGCCATAACAATAAGGCAAGAAAAAGAAATAAAAGGATAAAAACATGAAAATCAAAAATCAAATTATCCCCAAAAATGTGAATGATAAAATCCTCTACATAAAAAACCTAGAGTCCACCTGAAAAACTCCTAGATCTGATAAATCAGCAAAGTATTAGTATACGATATCAACATAGAAATCATTAGACATTTTTAATACCAACAATGAAACATTTGGGAAAAAATGAAACAAATAATCTTGTTCATAGTAGCTCCGTAAGAATAAAACTGAGGAGATAGAAGATCTCTATATTGAGGACTGCAAAATCTCAAAGAAAGAAATTGAAGAAGACATCCATGTTTATCGAATGGCAGAATTAATATTTTAGAAATATTAAGCAAGAACAAATTCAAGTCAATCTCCACAAAAATTACAATGTCATTTTTTCACAGAACTAGACAAAATTGGCCTTAAAATTCATCTGAAAGGAGATGGGAAGGGATGGGAAAGGGAAACAAAGGAGGAGGCAATAGTGCTTGATAAGAAATGTACTTATTACCTTGCCCATGTAAATGTAACCCCTCTGTATGATACTTTCACAATAAAAAAACTAAAAATATTTTTAAAAATCTTTAAAAGCAAAAGCAATCCTAAGGAAAAAGAACAATGCTAGATGTGTCTGGAAATCTGATTTAGTAACAAAAGTAGCACAGTACTGCATGAAAACAGGAACCTATATCAATAGTATAGAATACAAACATCGAGAGCTAAGTCCACAAAAATTTACATTGAAGAAAATTACATTTGTCCCTTCAACAAATGTGGTATTAGGACATATTCAGCCATATGGCTGAAGCTAGAGGCTGTCTCACACTGGATACCAAAATTAATTCAAAATAGACCAAAGAGCTGAATAGAAGACCTGAAAATGGGAAACTACTAGAAGGACAGCACTGGGAAAATCCCTGAAGATATAAGCTTAGGTAATACTTTTTAAATAGAACCCCACCTGCTCAGAAGATTAAGAACTGACAACCAATGCTACATCAAATTAAAAGTTTCTGCATAACAAAAGAAACAATTACCAGAATCAAGAAACAATCTACAGTATGGGAGAAAATTATTCTAGCTGTTTGTTAGATAAAAAATTAATATCCAAGAATATATTCATATATACATATACATAGAGAGAGGAGGGATGATGGATAAAAATATTGAAAGGGGTGATATTGATCAAGATATATTGTATTCATAAGCTCTTGTTAAATGACAACTCCTTTGTGTAACTACTTAAAATAAGTTTAAAAACTAATAAGGAAAGCAATAAAAAAGAGGGAGTATAACTTTAAAAATAAGATAATTTTGACTCAGAGTAACATAAGCAAAGCTGTAAAGACAGGAATACATGAAAGAAAATTATTATAGCTTATAATACTGAAATGGTACCTTGTAGACCAAGTTGGGAAAGAATGCTTGATCTTTTTGCGGTAAGTAATAAGGAGATACAGAAAACGTTTTACAAAGTTTCTTCAGGAAATTAATTTGATGTGATTCTTGAATTGATTGGAGTAGGGTACATCAGAGCAGAAACGGATGTGAGAAAAGGCTGTTCCAATGCCTTTGTTATACATTAGTTCTTAAGTAGATGCTATAGTTACTGTGCAGCGTGTAAGTAAATTGAGTTAGAAGTGTTAGTAATATGGAAGTTACAGCTTTGGGGGGGGAGGGTCGGGTGGGGGGCGGTGGTGGGAGCATGGGAAGGGATGGGAAGGGGAAACAAAGAGGAGGCAACAATGCTTGATAGGAAATGTACTCGTTATCTTGCCCATGTAATTGTAACTCCTCTGTACGGTATTCTTACAATAAAAAGAAAAAAAAAGGACAGAAGTCAATCACATGCAAGGATTAGATCAATATGGATGCAGCTTTCAGAAGACAACGTACTGAGGAACTAGATGTGTGAGTCAGCTACATTGGAGTTAGTAAAAGATATAACACCATATGATAAACCATTAAAAAGAAGACCCTAGGTAGATAGATAGATAGATAGATAGATAGATAGATAGATAGATAGATAGATAGATAGATACATTGATAGATACACAGATACATAGATCTAAACAGACAGGTACAATCCATTAACTACCTTCCAACAGTGAGATATTGTGTTATGTGTTATAGATGGCAATTTATTCTTCATTATGCTACAAAACAGAATTTACAATGTCATGTCATTGATTAGAATACCATGCTCATAAAGATTCCTTAACTAAAGATGGTAAAAACTGAACCACGTTTGAACCCACAATTATCTAACTCCAGACTTTGGGACTTTCTGTCCTGCATTACGATGTTGCCTTTCAAGACCTACAAATCAATTATTGTTAGGATCTATGCACATTCCCTTGCCCTGAACTCTGCTGTTCTTATCAAATGAATGATAGGGCTGCTGATCCTCCCGGGTCCTGAAACCTCCAATCTAGCTTCAATATTAATCTTTAACCAACTGAGCCAAGCAACCTCTGATGGGCTGATGACTGATATCTGAAATGGCATGTAATATCCAAATAAGAATTGTCACGAGGGACCAAGTTGATCCTCTTAACTTATCACAAAGCTGAATTACAGCCATGGTTGAATCCATTTGGTTCCAGTTTTACCCTTTTGTAATATATTCATGGGTTCTCCAACTTAGACTTAAAAGACAAAAGAGGGGAGGGTTTAGAAAAATCACACCACACTACACACCATACCATCTCCACTGGTGAAGTAGGCACAAACATGTACATGTAGTTTAAAAATTAATGTTTTGATTTGTGCAGGCACATATACATACATGAAGTATATGAAGTTATATACAGAATGAAAGTCCAGTTACACAACTGATTTAGTATGCGATAAAACAAAGGGCTCTGGGGCTGTTTGTTGTCTGTGTAGTCTGGAATAAATTCAGTGTTAATGAAACAGCTATGAAATGAATAAATTAAGCTCAAATATAGCATTAGCTGTACTTCAGTTTCAATCCCTCCTCTTTAGCATTGATAAAATAGTCAACAGGTAGCTATTTAGTTTCTCCTTTTGTTCCTGTACTGCATTTCTGGCTTCTGTTATCTGGTCCTTTCTTCTCTATTAGCCCCTTGACTCCAGTCCTAGCCCATTTCTGCATGACTACATCCAGATCCTTTTCCTGTGAGTTTATTGTTGAGTTCTCAGACTGCTTTCGGCAGTGATTCAGTACTCAGTCCTTAAGGTCAAAAGCCATTTGCCTTGAACTCAATGGATTTCATTTTTATTATCCCAGTTCTTATTTACTACTAATGTCATTAACCCAGAAAACTCTTACGAATGTTCTAGATGTCAGTGACTTTCTGAGACAAGAGGAAGGTTTATCTGCATAAAGCCTACCACGATGGGCCCATGTCATGTGGCCATGTCAGCCACATTCGTAGGATTGCACTGAGCTCAGTACTGGAATTCTCAGTATAGATCCCAACCACTTCCATTTGTAAGCTCTGAGACTAATCAAATTACTTCGCCTATTGAATCTCTAGTAAGTCCCTCTTTCAAAAATTATTGCTAGGGAACTAAAAAATGTATAGCAAATGCAGAAGACCACAAACGTGAATTTGGAAAATAATATGCATTTAGCAAATGTTCTTTTTTGCTTAACTCTAACAAAATGATGTCTTCTTTTCTACAGAAAGACATGTGGGCTGGGACTGTGGCTTAGTGGTGGAGTGCTTGTCTAGCAAGCATGAAGCCCTGGTACCTTCAGTACCACATAAACAGAAAAAGCCGGGCTGGGAAGGTGGCTCAGTGGTAGAGTGCTTGCCTTGCATGCATGAGGCCCTGGGTTCGATTCCTCAGCACCACATAAGCAAAAAGAAAAAAGCCAGAAGTAGTGCTGTGGCTCAAGTGGTAGAGTGCTAGCTTGAGCTGAAGAGCTGAGGGACAGTGCCCAGGCCCAGAGTTCAGGCCCCATGACCGCACCTTAAAAAAAAAAAAAAAAGCCAGAAGTGGAGCTGTAGCTCAAGCGGTAGAGTGCTAGCCTTGAGCAAAAGAAGTTTAGGGACAGTGCACAAGCCCTGAGTTCAAGCCCCAGGACTGGCAAAAAAAAAAAGAAAAAGGAAAAGAACAAAAAGAAAAACATGTTATAAGTCTCCCTGCCTTTAGGAAGAGGACAAATAGCTTCCACATTTAATGTTACTCAGGATATTCTTTGTGTTTACAGAAAAAAAAATCTATTCTTTCCATAACCCTTCACTGTGCACCACAGTCAAAAGTCATCTCTGCTGGCCCAGTTAGAATTTAAAACATCCTACCTACTCCCTTGTCAGGGTTTCTTCTTTGACAGTTACTGGATTCTATGTTGCTTAAAATTCCTTTGTCCAATTCTCTGATTCTGGATTACAGGACCAAAACAAACATGCCTTTAAAAAAAAAAAAAAAAAAAAACAACAAGAACCAAGAGATCTTTCAGAGGACAGTGAGATAGACAAAATTTCTTCCTCGCGAATCCGATGAGAGTGAAACCAGGGTTGTTTGTTAGGCAGAACTAGTCTGTTGGGCTTGCTCTGTGTGGAAACCACCTGAGCATATTCTGAAAGGATGGATGGAAATGAGAGTCAGCACCGACAGGTGAAGCGGAGGCATGGGTGGCCCTAGGGCATGAATAATACACCATTTTGTCACAGCTGGCTAAGGGTGTCACTCCACTCTTGTGGCAAGATCACTGATTGTAACCTTTTCTTGCCTGCCTTTTCTTCTACAAAAGAAGGTAAGATTTTTCTCAAGAACCAAGTTAACAGAGCTAAAAGAAATGCCAGTGGGAATGAGACTTGCCATTATATGAAAGTTTTTCTTTTCTGCAAAGAGTTGCCATTGTGTTAGAGAGAATGGGGGAGGAGATCATTTTAGAAATGCAGTATCATCTCGTTGGCATAGAATACTGTAGATACAAAAGGTCCCCTTGGAAAATGGAGCTCAACCTCTTGCTAGAGGACTTGGTTCAAGTCTTAGTTTTGCTTACTTACTTGACACAGAGTCTTGGTACAATTACTTTACCTCATTGACCATCAGTTTTTAATGATAATAAAATAGAGATGGCAGCCCCTTATTAAAGGTGTTGTAAGAATTAAATAAAATATTTTTGTTTCCATGGAACATATGTGAGAATTTAAAAAAAAAAACAATTATTAGCTGGATGCCAGTGGCTCGTGGCTATCATCCTAGCCACTTGGGATGCTGAGATCTAAGGATTGCAATTCAGATTGCTGAACAATGTCAATGAGACTCTTATCTCTAATTAACCACTTAAAAAATAAAAACAGAAGTAGAGCTGTGGCTGAAAGTAAAGAGTGCTAGCCTTGAGCAAAAGAGTTCAGGGACAGCAGCAAGGACCTGAGTTCAAGTCCCATGGTGGACAAAAACAAAAAAAAAAGAAACAAAGAAAAAGAAGAGTATTAACCCCTTTTTCTAACCCTATACTTATACTAATACTGAAAGGTTCAAGAGACAGGTAGATTAAAGTGGGTGTGTTCTGGTGGTTGTTCTCCGGGTTGAACAATTATGTGCTAAGCAAATGTTAATCATAGACCCTCTCTCAGGCTTAGTTTCCTCAGCTTAAATGGGGGACAATGATAGAAATCTGTACTATTTCTTATTTACAATGTATTTCAAGGCTCAAATCCAATAACAATTTTGAACTTTGTGGAAAGAGGTATTACAAACAGCTACTCAGATCCAAACACCTTGACATATTCATTTTTATTTATGCTCCCCAATACCTAAGAGTCTTTTTACCCCAAGAGTAACTCTTTGAAAGAGTATAATGATTGGTAATCCTGATGTTTACAGTGATTTTGAATTCCAAATAGGAACTTTCCAGAATAGACCAAGAGAGGAGGTAATCAAGCATGTATCCAAAGATACACAAATGGTATTGTAGAATTTTTTTCTTGACATTTTCCTCTTCAACAGATTGGTGAAAAGGTTTGCTACCTTTATTTCACAGAATAAAGCAAGTTTCAGAAAGTCTTATCACACTCTCCGTGTCATAAAATTGTTAAACTTTAACACTGAGATTTGATGTTTATGCTTGTTTTATTCTTCAAATGCTAACTTTTATCCCCAAAGCACACAGATCCTTATTCAACCAAGAAATGGGCATAGCATCTAAGAGACACTTCACTGTGATCACATGGAAATAAGCACTAGATGCCAGGGAAGGGGGCAGTGCCCACAGCAGCAGAACCTACAGTCGGAGGAAGACATGGAATTGAGTTCAGCCTACCTCATTCACTACTGTGGAGCGATTCATAAATCAGCATGAGTCACCATCTAGAGGCAAAGCTCATCTTTCACGTAGACCTGATTTGATCCATGCTCATTCTACTTTATTTTCCTGTTTACAATAATGTCTTGCAGCCTGACTGGTACCACAGATTGGTGACAATGTCTTTGGTGATAGCCCCTAGGTCCACTTTCTTTCTCCTGAAGAAGAAATGCTTCCCTTTTCCAAAAGAATCCCAAGCAGAACTTCTAAGGCATTGGATATGATTTGTAAAGGTTTCTCCCCTGAGCTACTGGAAACTTCCCATCTACAATAGCTTAAAAATGACAATCACTTCCCTAATGCTTCTGTTCTAATGCTTTCCTGGCTGACCAGTTCATTTATCACTGGAAGTGAGCATTTGTTGTTATGTCCAGTTACCACCACCATAGCTCCACTCTGTGACTGAAGGCCAGCGTACACTTATGGAGATATTTCTCAGAACATTCTTGGCCAGGCACAAATGTATCTTTAGTGTGAGAGTCAATTGAGGCTGCTCACCAGACAGGACTGCCAGGCATCTGCACTTCACTCAAAAGCAGCAGCAAATCAAAGTACTACCTGTGTTACCACAAGAAAGAGTTTGAAATTATGATAGTACCTGCTTTAATTCATTATATCTTACATGAATTATTGCCTATAATACGTCTCGATAATTCTTCCCAAATTAGCTTCTCAATTTTTTTTTATTTTTTTATTGTGAAAATACTGTACAGAGGGGTTACAATTACATGGGCAAGATAATGAGTACATTTCTTATCAAGCATTGTAGCCTCCTCCTTTGTTTCCCCTCCCATCCCTTCCCAGCCTCCCCCCCACCCAATCCTCCCCGCCCACCCCACCAAAGTTGTAAAGTTCATTTTCAACATAACGACTTGTACTTCTCATTGTTGCAACGGTTCCACCTGTATCATTATTTAAATGACTTGTTTTTCCCCTTCCCCTCCACAAATTATACCGACATCAAATACAGTGAAAGCAGGAGTTATACTGTGGGGGAGGGACATACAAAGCAACTAAGAAATAATCTTATAAATGCGTTAGAAACAAATGCATGAAAGAAAAAAAAACATTTAAATACATATCCTAGGGTTCATTTTCCTAACATCACCTTATCTGACTAGCTTCTCAAATATTAAAACTCAATATAAGCTTAACAAGAATCAGTTTCATGTCAATAATTGTTGGACACTTACATATGTGTTTTCCTATTGAACATTTAAAATAGGCCCATGTGGTGGATATTATTATTATTCACATAAATTGTTAACGATCCCCTTGTTAAGAAACTTACCAGAAATCATTCAAGTAGGAAGATCTCTGATTTCTGTGATTCATATACAATAATTCAAAACCACTCTATTAACATTGATTGCATTTTACCACTCTATAAATACAAATACTTGCATTTTTTTCTTTTATAGTTACAGGGTATTTTGTTATTAAGGTATTGGAAATTACCTGACAACATCTGATAACTTGTATTTGCTCATGTATTGGTATGAAACAATTTAACTCTATCCTTTACAACATACCATTATAACTGTTTAGTATGTCCCAAGCAGGAATTCAGGCAGGACTCAATTGGACAGTCCTTCTCAATGATAACTACAAGACCTCAGCAAGAGAGGCTGAGTTAGTGGCTAGGCTACTACGATTAATTCAAGAGATTTCCCTCACTTGACTGGTGCCTTGGTAGAAATGGTAGAAATAGTTGGAAGGGTAGTCTCAACTAAGATGATCCATAGAGTTACTCACAATAAAAATCTCCAGTATTGTGGTCTCAGGAAGTCTGTCACTGCACATGGTAGCCTTGGGTTCCCAAAGAGGTGTGCCAAGAAGCAGGAGTATATGCTACACATTTCACAAACTGACATTTGATTGCTTCTGCCACATTTTGTGCTTGAAAGCAGTTGTCATTGTGCAAGGGAGATCCAATCTCTCAATGGGAGGAGTGCCAAAGGAATTATAGCCATCCTTAATGTGCCACAGCTTCTTCCAGATTTTCTAAATATATACTCAGTACATGTAAGTGGCAAGAGATAATAATTATATTTTAATAGCTACCACTTTTAGTGCCTCCAGATGGCTAGGCTTACTCAAGGCACGTTTTCTCAACCTCAGCATGGTTGACATTTTCAGCTGGATAATTCTTTGTTGTGAGGAGCTGCTCTGTGCATCCCAAGATGTTTAGCCACTTCCTCGGCTCAACCTGCTCGATGTCAGATAACATATCCCCTAGTTACCCCAGTCAAAACGTTGTTTAAAGGCAAATACCACATGGTTTCTCTCATAAGTAGGGTGCAAGGGAGGGAAGAACATAAAAGAAGAATGGGGACTATTTGAGATGGAAGGAAAAGAGAAAAATATGGATTCTACACATATGAAAATGTCACAGTGGCCAGGTGTCAATGGCTCATGCCTGTAATCCCAGCTACTCAGGAGGCTGAGATCTAAGGATTGGGGTTCAGAGTTAGCTTAGGCAGCCAAATGTAAAAGACTCATCTCTAGTTAATCAGCAAAAAGCCAGAAGTTGAGGTCTGGCTCACATAGCAAAACAACAGCCTTGAGCAAAAAGGTCAAATGAGAGCTTAAGATCTTGATTTCAAGCTCTAGAAGAAAGAAGAAAGAACACAAGAAGAAAGAGAAAAGGGGAAGAAAAGAAGAAGGAGGAGGAGGAGGAAGAGGAGAAGGAAGGAAAGGAAGGAGGGAGAGATGGAGGGAGGGAAGGAAATGTCATTGTAAACCCCATCAACATACGCCAATAAAATCAGGGGGGAGGATAGCTCCCACTTGGGGACCCTTGCTTTGTGGGAGGGACACAGGATAGCACAATATATAATGCTCCCAGAGTATACACAGCTATTATAGTGGTTCCCACTTCACTGAAGAGTAAACTGAGTTTTCTAGTATTAAGTGACATAAGTGACCACTCCAGTCATCTTAGAGAAAAATGTCATGTCTGTTTGAATACAAAGCCTGGGGTCTTTCTAGGACGTCCTTGATTTCTGTTTTCTGGTTCAAAATGACCTAACTCCAAAAAGCTATTACAAACTGGATAACCAATCCTCCTAAGTCAGAAGCAAAGCCCCTGTCATCTACCTGCGGTGCACCAAGCCCTCCCCTGACTCAGCCAGGGGTGCCGGCTGGATTCTCGAGCAGAGTTAGCCCATCTCCAGGGCAGAGAGCATTGATCCACACAAAATTAGCAGGTGCTTCTGCTCCCTGCCTGCTGTTTGCTTACCGAGCGGATTCAAACCTCATTTGGGTCCCAGCCTGCCTCTGGGCTTCATGCCAGACTTTGGAGCTCAGGACGCTGTTGGCATGGCCTCTCACCTGGTGTGTGGTCCATTCCAGGACACAGCCTCGATGCTGCTGCTGCAGGTGCCCTGACGGATGCACTGAACCCAGCAAATGCCGCAGTTTAGAGATGTCACAATTTCTGGTGCAGACAGTTCCTTTCAATTCTCTTCCTGGCTTCCTTCCTGCATTCTTTCATCCCTTAAAATGGAAAACTTACTATGGCTTCTTTCCCAAATCTCACCCACTGCCTCTCCTACCATCCTCGCTGACCCTTATCCCTCCCTGAATTTGATATGGCTCTGAGAGAAGACAAATTTGAGACTGACCATGAAGAAATGAAACATGGAGCTGGGAACACAAAGATGGTATGATTCTGCTTGGAAGAGGGGCAATGTGACTGGTCCAAGTGGGCTTCCTGGAGGAAGTCACAGATAGAAGAGCAGAAGTCCAGAGCAAGAGTGCAGAGGACTTGGTCAGCGGGGACAGCTGCCATATGAAAAGGCCAAGAGGGTCTAAGTGAATGAGTGTCCCATTACTACTGAAATAAACTTGGGAGATAAGAGAGAGACTGAAATAGAAAAGCAAAGCTGAAAAGAGGAAGCTATGTTATTCCCTAACGACACAGAAATGGAGAGCACTTGCAGGTTAGGAATGAACAGTTGGCTTTGAACTGTACTTTTGAACAGTGTGGTTTTTGAGAAGGGAAAGATGAATGGAAGGAATGGAAGGAAACCAACTAGAAGCTTGTCAAATATTAATGCAGTTTAATCATGCAATAAATAGGAATCAGTATCTAACTTGCTGCCATATTCTTCCCTAGAGAGCTGAATGAACTTCACATCACCACAACATGTGGAGATCTCAGGCTCTAGGAGGGATGACAGATACTAAACAATAGGCATAAATCATCACAGGGTCTAGGAAGAGGGCGTCACTGGCCTATGAAAGTGTACAATGGAAGAGTCCAGTATATTCTGGGGGTCAAAGACTGGGGTTAGAGATGGTTTCTCTCTTCTGCTAGATAATTTGGTGTCCCAACAATCTGATGGGTCAGGCAACATCAGTCCTCCTTTAATAGAGGCAGAAAAGAAGGCTGGGGTGACAGCCAAGTCTCTTGTCTGAAACAGTTACCCAGCTTGTAAGTGAATAAGAAGAGCAGACTGAGAAAGCAAGAATGTGGATTTCAAAGGAGACTTCCTCGATCTGCTCAGTCATGTCAGTGCTCTCTCGCTCTCTCTCGCTCTCTCTCTCTCTCTGTCTCATCTCTCTCCTCTCTCTCTCTCTCTTTCTCTCTCTCCTCTCTCTTTCCTCCCCCATCCTCTCCCTCTCTCTTTTCCTCTCTTCCCCTTCTACTTAGTCTAAACTGGTTTGTTGAACTCTGTAGACAGAGCCAGACATCAGGGTGACATTGTGGAAGTTTACTGCTAACTTGCATCAGAAAAGCTCAGATCCTCTCTGGCAATGGGATACAGCCGCAAAGCAGCTGACACGGAAAGTGACTCAGCTCGGGCTTCTCAGCAAGGCACTATACTGGATATTTAAAAAGAAAGCAGCTTTAGTGGACCTTCAACCAGGATGCTTTTGGTTAGACAATGCAGGCCTTTTTGTGAATATAATTGTGGACACATCCACAAGGTATGGACATATATGTATGTGTATATATATATATATATATATATATATAGAGAGAGAGAGAGAGAGAGAGAGAGAGAGAGAGAGAGAGAGAGATGCACAGGACTTCTGGGCAAGACAGATCTTAAAAGCTTGGCCACATGTGACATTTGTCCCTGTCACCTTGACAGTGGCCCTGGCAGCAGACAAATGATTGATTGGCCCATTCTGGATGTTCCCTCCCCCTAAAAGCTAGGTGACAATGACTTTGAGCTAAGGAGGAGAGGTTCATACACGTGCAAAGATTCTTCGCTGTTAGCCTCAGATGGAAGCTCCAGGGCCCAGCTGGAAGGATGGGCTTGTGAACCAGCTGACAAACTTGAAAGTCTGTTTCAGCCACATGACCAGAGCCTGTATACATCTCAGTCTGAAATGGTGGAAGAGACATGGAAATGAAACCAATAGTCCCTGGGACTCTTCTGTACCTATGACTTGACTGATGTCATTTGGCTTATCCTCATTAGTGACATGGAAGCCTTATCTTGTCTTACATATAATTATCTAAAGTGTTGATGAGATTCATGCAATAATATAGATGAATTTGTTAGTGCCATAAATGTCTTATTGCTAGAATTTATCATTACTATAGATCTGGCCCCTGTTATACAGGTGGTAAACTTGAGGCCGGGAAGCCACATAGCAGGGACACTAATCCAGTCCTGATTCCAATTTCTGTCCCCAGTCACACAACAATTCCACTTCTCTGCCTCTCCTCTATTTTCAAAGGTTGGCTGAAAGCCATAGAAAATGCGTTCAAGAGGGAAAAAGAATTTACACCTGTGAGTCTTGAACAAATAATTTAATACTAAAGTTATTAAGAAAGTTTTAAAGAATTAAAATAATCTATTAATGATTTTAAACCAATCTATAAATGCTTATCAAAGACCAGTCACTGTACTTCATGGGAAATTAAAATGAGAAGAATTATAGACTAAGTATCTATAACCCGTCTATATATCACCTTTACAATAAAAATAAATTTTAAAAAAGAATTTGATATGAATTCTTACTGCCCACAGCTCAGAGTCTAATGAATGTATACAGAAATAACTCCCATGACAGTGGAAGTGACAAATAACAATAATACTAATAATTCGCTACTCCATATTGATATGTGCATATTTTAGCAACAATCATCAGTATCTTGTATGTATTATCTCCTTAGCATTTAGAATAACTATGTGATAGGAATTAGTATTACTCCAGTTTTATAGAGGAGAGACCAGAGCTCAGGAAGATATGGAACTTGGCCAACGTTAGGTAATTTAGGAGTAGGACAGAACCAAGATGTAAGTGAGGGTCTGTCTGACCCAAACAACTCCTCAGAACTCCGTGTCACTCTTCTCCACCTGCCCCTTCCAACCTCTTCAATTGCAATTGTGGAACAAACTAGTTAACCAGTTGGATTTCAATATAAAGCAAATTCCACCCATCAGTGATAATAGATAATGATATAAGGTAAAATCATGAGAATTGCATTTTTGCCATCCACTTACTATTTTGAGGCAGATCCGTTTTATTTCACTACCTGCACCCACGCTCCTTGGTGAAGAATGTTACCACCCATGCAATAGGATCCCACCCCCCTGCAGTGTGCATTGGCCTTTTCAGCAATCACATGGGCAATTAATTGCCTGTGGCGCAGGGTAACCCCTTCCCTTCTTTGTGGAAATGCCACCTTCCTATCACTTTACATAGTCATGCATTAAACAAAAAGATACATTTGCTTCTTCTCCAAAAGATAGGTTTGAATGTCATGAGCAAAGAATAAAACAAGCCAGGGGCTAATGGCTCACAGCTCTAATCCTAGCTACTCAGGAGACTGAAATCTGAGGATCCTGGTTCATATCCAGCCTGAGTAGGAAAGTCCATGAGACTCTTATCTCCAATTAACCAT
Source organism: Dipodomys spectabilis (assembly GCF_019054845.1). Classification (NCBI taxonomy): domain Eukaryota; kingdom Metazoa; phylum Chordata; class Mammalia; order Rodentia; family Heteromyidae; genus Dipodomys; species Dipodomys spectabilis. Next base: position 85,223 of record NW_024870941.1, on the reverse strand, counting down.
CCCCAAACTGGAAGTGGAGCTGCGGCTCAAAGTGGTAGAGCACTAGCCTTGAGCACAGAAGCAGAGGGACAGCGCCTAGACTCTAAGTTAAGCTCCACAACTGAAGGGGTGGGGGGAGGAGTAAAACAACACCAGGACCTTACTTTATTCTTTTTTAAAAATCCTTTTTCCCAAGTTATCCAAGCACAACTCAAGCCCAAAACATATCCATTTGAGTCATGGATAGGGGACAATATTGAAGGGAAGAAACTGGATGCTTCCTCCTTCTGTGAAGCACATTAAGATGACTTTCAACAGAAACATCACTCTCTTGCTTCATATCAGCATTAAGAGGAAGACTTTACTCTGTGTGTGTGTGTGTGTGTGTGTGAGTGCGCGCGCGCGCGTGTGCACATGCCCATGTGTGCACATGCCCATGTGTGTACATTCTGGTACTAGGGCTTCAACTTAGGGCTGGGGCACTGTCCCTTAGCTTTTTTCTCTAACACTCAAGTCATAGTCTAGTTCTGGCTTTGGGGTGGTTAATTAGACGTAAAGGGTCTCCTGGACTTTCCTGACCAAGGTGGCTTCAAACTACACCCTTCTAACTCAGCCTCCTAGGCATGTACACTGTGCTGCCTCCATACCATGATCCCTTCATTAATCACTCCATGCTCCCCTTCAGAAAATTCAGGGCCCCCGGCTGGGTCAGGATTCACCTTCCTGGTACCTTTCCACCTGACCCCCAAGTGCCTCTTTCATGGAATCCTGCATTCTTTTAGGGCTATCATTAGCCCCCTGTCTTAGCGTTGGGTCTCTGAACATCCATTTCCCCAGTAGATTGGCCACAGTCTTGGTTGGGCTATATGCAGTTTCTATCTACATCCATCTTTGGTAACTTAGCCACCAGTGAATAACTAGAGTAGCACACATTCCAGAAAGAAAGTAAATAAATAAGCAAAATATCACAGGTTATAATAATTAACAGGAATGAAAAGCAAATGGGTGGTGAAAGTAATAAGAAAGGGACAGTGGCATTCAACTTAGATGAGTGATCAGAAAAACAGCCATTGGAGGAAGTAGACTTTCAGCCGAAGAAAATAAAGATACAGGCCCTCAGTAAACTAGGCCAAGAGTAGTAAGACTGGCAAACACAAAACTCCTGTCATGGGAAGATCTTGACTTATAAGGGGACAGGAAGTAGCCCATACAGGGGAAAAGATGAGAGAAAAAATGATACAAGGCCAACAGGCTAGAACAGACTGGACCATGCAGGTCACAGTTGGCAAAGTTTCAATAAGATGCTGGCTATAAGTTAGATGTGGTTTGCCTTCTCCAAAACGCATGCTGACATTTGCTCCAGAAGGTAACAAAACAGTGTTGAGTAGTGGTAGGAACTTTCAAAGCTATCCAGGTCACAATGGCTCTGCCCTAAGGAAGAGAGATTCATGCCATTCTCAAGGGACTGGAGTAATTCTTGTGGAGGTGGATATGTTCTTATTCTTAATCCTGTGGTAATGGATTAGTTAGCTCTTTGTATCAAAGTAAGGCTACCACTTCTGTACACTTCCATTTGCCCTGGAGATTTTGTGCCATATGAAGATGCAGCATGAGCTCTCACCAGAAGTGAAGAACATTCTAGCACTATGCTCTTAGCCTCCCAGACTATAGAACTGCAAGCAAAGTGAGCTTCAGTTCTTTATACATTTCTCAGCCTTGACTACTCTTTTACAGCAACCCAAAATGAGGTGAGATGAAGCTATTGAGAGATTCTGAGTAAGGAAGTAACATTGGTTTATGTTTTCCTTTTTCTTTTTAAAGTTTGTCCTGAATTCTATGTAGGAAGAAAACTGGATTAAAGGGTGAAGAGGGACTACAGTAAAAACAGGATTACTATGATTATTATGATGATTATTGGAAGATTATTATCCCATTGCAAATCCTAGTGCTGGCTAAGGTGGAAGTAATAAATGCATTTGGAATGGATGTGAATGAATGCGTTAAACTACTCTGGAACTTACAGAACAATTACGACTGACCACTGCTTTCTCTGATTCAGACAAAGATTCTCACTTATTCTTACCAGATGCTAGACTTATTCTGAAAAACTGGTGTAAGGAAGAAGAAAAAAAAAGAGCATTCTAGAAATTTTTTTACCCATCTCAGGCCCAGATTTCCCATGCCATACATTTGTCAAACTCACCATTTTATTCTGTGAACAGAAAACAGCTTCCTGTTTCTGGAAAGCAAAGGCGAGGGGGGAAAGCAAGTTCTGTCTCCACCAGACAGAAAAAAAAAAAGGCAGGGAGGAGGAGGCAGGCAGTGGTGATGAGGACTTTCATCCCCTTTCAGGAAGCTGGCTGTGAGCCACACTTGTAGTCTTGACTTTAAACCTGAAAACCTCAGCTTCCCCACGGGAGCCAATAGAGGCGGGCTCCTGGCACACACATTCTTGAACAGCACAAATATCCGCTTTTCTCAGCAATCTCCTGCTTTATTAGCTAAGCTGCTCTGAAGCCCAGACCAGAGCGTTTCATGCCGAGTTTAGGAGGAAAGTGATCTGGCAGGTTACATTCCCAGGGTGCTCCGGAAAAGAAACAAGGGGCCGTTGAACACCAGCCATGCTGGATGCTTTCCTAAACCAACAGGAATCAACTGCTTTGACAGTGGGTTCTGCTAACAGATGGAAAATTCTTCCAGGGAAGAGAGGTTGAGAGAACTAAGGAGGTGCTGAGTATTCCATGTGGATCTGATTCCAGCACAGCATTTTCCCCAATATCCTCGGTAAAGATCATTAAAAAGGACGCAGATGGAATTCTCCAATAGACATACTTTATACAATGCAAAATCAATAAACGTCAAATGGATTTTTTAAGCCAGGGGGAGAAGGGGACCTTGGTGGTCAAATTGTTCCTTTTTCATGGTCACCCCAACCTACAAGAATGCCTATGGACTTCCCAAAACTACTAAGGTAACCAGGATAACCAGGTAACCAGGATAGATGCTCTGCCTAGACTCCTTCTGCCCCCCTCCCCCGCCTCGTTGCTCAAGAGGCAGGGAAAGGTACTGATGAATAACCAAAATCTTGTTATCCTACAGATAGGAAGAAATACTTTTGTGTGACAATCACAGATCTGTAATACCTTGCCTATTTTTTTCCAGAGACATGAACGAATAAAAAATAGTTCTTATCTCATAAACAGAAAATGGCTATGACATTTGGACATAAAAATTGCGGGCTTGCATATTCACCATATATTTGCTTCCTTGTAGATATTGAGGATGACTTTGTTTTCTAGCCATTTGTGCCAGCTCAGGGCCATATGACAAGGGTGGCCAATAGATTAACTTCAGAAGTGACATCATGCCCACACTTAGGGGTATTTCATTTCTTTCTGCACAGTAACTATACAGTATAAAGGGCAGTATCTCAACATAGGAGGAAGTAGGTGGATGTGTCTGCAGTCAGTGTATTTGAGATCTCAATGCAGTTATAACTGAGTTTCAGGCAAAACCTGTGAAACAAAGTAATATGTCAGCAAGGGCAAATACATTGAGTCCCAATAAGAAGCAAGCGTTTGGGCCCCGCAGTGCTCGGTCTTCACAGAAGTCATTCTTTTGGAGCAGGACTAGTGACTGATGATCTGGGTTTCGTGTAAAATGCAAATTCACGTTGTGTGGAACCCATAAATTCATTCATCTAAATCATTTCTGTTATAGTCCATGACGGCTTCTGAAAATTGCCAGGTTAGGATTTTTATTTGATCTTTTGACATTATTGGAAGTCCTATAAACAGGATTATATGAAGTCTTTCACTGTCAATTAGTGTAATTCTAAATCAACATTCTGTCAGCAAAGCACAGACTTTATAGAGTAAGGAGGAAAAAAGAAGAGCTACATGTTCCCTCAAATGGATTTGCCTGGCTTTAGATTAATGCTTCAATAAAAGGAAAGGAAGTGAAGGAAAAGAGAGGAAGGAAAAATGAAAGAATAGAAAAGACAAAAAGGACAATGAGAAGGGAAAGAGAGAGAGTGAAAAAATAACAGAAGAAAGGAAAGAGAACAGTTTAATTTGTGTGAAGCTGTCTGGAAAGTTAATTCCTTATTTTCATCTGAAGAAACAAAAATGTGAGTTCTTAAGAGGTTACTAACAATTTATTTTCTGTGAAGAATAGATGCCTAAATGCTACTGTGATTTTCTAATCTAAAAAGTGACCTTTTCTGAACCTACTATGCAGGAGACTTATTTTTAGCTAATACATCTCATTAGATGGGTTTTGAAAATGAAAAACATCACATTTTACATATTTTTAGAATCTTTTTTACTATGAAGTATAATTTGCTTGTCTTACATTTGTCCTCAATGACTCCAGAGTATTTCTGGGACAATATTTTCTGTAAGTCTTTATAAAGATGAGGACGAATTGTCTTCATTTGAAAACCTTTACAAATCCTAGATTCTATTTTCATCTTCTGGACTACTACACGGGAAACTCACCAGGAATAAGAATACTTCCAGTGTCAAGCAAATTACCTCATTTATTGCTACAATGGCATTGTAAAACTATGATGTTTCAAGCTCATTAAAGCTGAGAGGTGTCAATAGATAGATGAAATAAGATAGATTTTTGTCTGTCTTATAGATGAAACAGATAATAGATGAATTTTCAAATAGATGACATAAGATGATCCAATGAGTAAGTGCTTTTTTTTATCTGGCAATCTACATTCTACCAGACTGGTTTATTTCAGACATTCATGCTTTGAACTGTAGGATAGATCCAACCAGGATAGATTCAACTTCTCTAGTTTGACTTACTGTGGGGTAAAATCCCATGTCTGCTCCTACTCTGTGTGATCTCCATGGAAGGACCAGGACTCGTTGTAGTTGACATGCTGTCTTTATCATCAGTATATTCATCTACCAAGATATCTTTTAAAATTAAAGCCTTTATCCAGTTTATTTCCCGTCAATCCATTCTCAAAATTGCTGCTACAGTGAATTTTCTAGGATATAACCCCGATATAACACCTACATTTAAAATCACTTAAGGCTACTCCATTGTCCAAAGAATAACAACCACAGCCTCAAAGGAAGAAAACCAGATCTTTCCCATCAAGCCCTCGTTTGCCTTTCCCCCCACAACCACAAGCTATGTCCAGTCTATCCCCTCACTCCCCATTTCCTGTCTTTGCTCTGAACTTCCAGCCAAACAGGACTATTTGACAATTCCAACACTTCCTTCCATTTACACACACTCCTCTGTTTATACTTTCCCCTGCCTGGAACATTCTTTCCATTCTTATTTTCAAAAGATTAGACCAAAACATGTCTCTTTTTTAAAGCAAAATCTCCAGCTTCATCAATGCACAGAGGAAGAGGAAATTAATCTGCTCCAGTGACATTCAAAGAGGAGCAGGTGCCAACTTCCTTACCAAGGAGAGGATCCATCATGAGCTCATCAGCCTTGCTGCTTTGCATATTCCTATTGTGGCCTATTTGCTTGCACTGTTAAAAGAGTCATCATCTAAGCAATCCTGAAGTCAGCCCAGCCCCTGCACAATACATCTTAAAAGGCATTCACAGCACAGGTTAAACCAACACTTTAAAAGTACTGAGAAATGCTAAACATGTGATTTTAAGTAGTTTTTCATCACTGCAATTAAAGTTGAGGATAATTTCTCCTAGTGCTTTACTCAATTGTACATGTACACATTGGCAGTGCAATAATGACTTCTCAATGAGCTTTGGTAAGTGGGAAAATCACCAGGACAGATGGTTCGAATGGGATGGTGGTTTGTGCTTGAGCTTTTAATAAATGGGGGGGGGTGGGGATAGTAGAGATATTCTTTCATGGATCCACAAACATATAGGCATGCCGTGGCCCAGGAAATCAAGTGCCAATTTATTACAGTCAGATTTCTTCTGAAACTCCAATTATAATTTCTTTGATTATTTCGATGGAGACATGGCTCAGCATACATGATGCACAGGTCTAAACAGCTTTAGGAACCCTTTAAACCCTTGGAAACAATACTGGTAGGATCGAGACAGGGAACTCTGAAGCAGGAACAAAGGAAAACAGATACAGTAGAACATACCATGTGACTGACCATGAACTAAAATCACAAGTTTTAGAAACCCTCCAAACAAGGTTAAAACTCCATCTAATATTTTTTTGAAAATTGTGCTTTCTGTCTCCATCGATCATCCCGACAGTGAGACTGAAAAAAATCTATTTCTTTTGGCCACACCAACATGCATGCTATTTGCAAAGCACTGTGATTGCAATGACTTTGTATTGTACATAAGGAAAAAAAAATCAGCCTGGCATACAATGCCCAAAATGGTCTCAAAAATTAAAAGGAAAGAAAATGCCTAAAATTTGGAAGCCTGAAATTCAATTCAATGTACTTCTTTTATACACCATGAAATCAAGGAAGTGAAGGTGACCTTCACAAGGTTACATAGCTAGGCAGTAGTAATGCTAAATACAGAACACAGAGCTTCCCTTGCTCCATTCACTGCAGGCTTCTTACAAAGCTGATCACAGAAGCAGACAGCAGACTAATCATGTGACAAGAAGATGTGGGCATATTTATGCTCAGAGCTCTTTATGCTATCTCCAAAATTAAATGGCTGCACATGGAGAAAACACAGAGCCATGATCCAAAGCTACAGTGTATTCACTCCGTGGCGTTAGGAGGATAATTTATAATGCTATTGCAATTACAGCAGAATTATTGCACGCCCAGCACCTTAATAGAGCTGTGTGCATACTCTTGAGAAAGACTGATGTGCTGGCATGTTGGGCTGCAGAAATTAGATTAAATGGCTCCCATCCCTGATCCTGCCATTGATTTTTGTAGCCCTCCCATTAACATGATACCTCACATACCATCCCTCTATCATTCCTCAGAGGTGAAGACATAGTTTTAGAGTGTAAATAATGAGATACTCAAAATCCAAGGTGACAAATCTTCCCTGCCTCCAACTGCCATGAATCAGGACACATAAATCAAAGCCTCTTTTGAGGACACGTTCATGAGCAGCCAGACATGTTTATAGAATGAACCTGCTGTGTGATTTCCTTTCATCCTCTCTCTTCCTTTTGGCTTCTGTGCAATTTTGGCTTTGGGTGTGAATCAGTGAGGAAAGTTAATACAAATCAGGCATTTTTGTGAAACAAATAAAGGTGATACTAGAGTTAGTCTAAATAAGGACAGTCCCTATCCAACTATGACATGAATTCATCCAAATTTGGAGTCATAATGCTTTATAGCAGAAGGCTGGGTTTAGGTTTAGGTTACTACTAATGTACTTCTCTGTGGGTTGTTCAATATTGCCAATGAGATGATGCAATTAAAAATCATACAAGCATAATACTACCATTCACTGAGTGCTTACTTTGGAGTCCTAAAAGTCTGAAATAATGATTGAGAACATTAGATTGTGTATTACAATAAAATAGGCTGCTTGACCCCTCTGGCCCTCAGACATCAATAAGTAAGAAGCACTATTACAAAGTAAACATTCCAGGACATGAGCTATATTATCATCTATAGAGTGCCTTACACATAGAATATCATTGATTCCTTCCAGGATTTGATGCAGGAATATTTATCCCAGTTCTACATTTAAAAGTTTGCTTTCTTGGGCTGGGAAGGTGGCTCAGTGGTAGAGCACTTGCCTTGCATGCCTGAGGCCCTGGGTTCGATTCCTCAGCACCACATAAGCAAAAAGAAAAAAGCGGGAAGTGGCTCTGTGGCTCAAGTGGTAGAGCGCTAGCCTTGAGTTGAAGAGCTGAGGGTCAGCGCCCAGGCCCAGAGTTCAGGCCCCACGACCAGACCCCCCCCCAAAAAAAGTTTGCTTTCTTTATTTATTATGGCATTGCTTGTTTTCCCATTAGAACCCAGAGCCTTCCACATGCTTAGCTAAAGCTGAGCCACTGAGCTACTTCTTAAGCCCTTTAGCTCAAGCCGTCAGATGATAAAACTGAAACTCTGTAAGACAAGCTCCTTTTCTGAGACCATAACACCACTAGAAATTGGAATTTTTCACTACCTTTGGTTTACATATTTAATATCCAAATTGACACCTTTAAGGTGTTTTATATATTTATTTGCTTGCTACTTAGCTAATATAAACTCAAACTTGTTCCTGAAAGATAATGGAATTTTTTTTAAAAAAAAAACCTTAATTATATAGACATATTAAGAAAATAGGAGTTTAAAGGAAATAAGAACAGGGGGAGAAAGATGAATCCAGGAATGCAGTTTTCACTCAAAGTGTGAACAAGTTTTCATTGAGTACCCTCACTGTGCCAAGCACATATGGAAATAGGAAATTTTAAAGTAAGGTAACAAAGTCCTCTCTCTTCATAAATGTGGCTACAGATGGAGAAAATCAATATACAAACAATTACAGGATTCTAAGGGCAAAGGAGAGAATGTATAAGACCCAGTGAGTTGGGGTGGAGACATGGCTCACTTGGTAGAGTGCCAGCCCAATGAGCAAAAGCAAGTGTTAGATAGCAAGTTCAAGTTCCTGTCTTAGACAGGAAAGAAAGGAAGAAACAAAAAGAGGGAAAAAAAGGAAAGAAGGAAGGAGGGTGTAAGGGAGGCAGGGAGGAAGGAAGGAAGGAAGGAAGGAAGGAAGGAAGGAAGGAAGGAAGGAAGGAAGGAAGGAAGGAAGGAAGGAAGGAAGGAAGGAAGGAAGGAAGGAAGGAAGGAAGAGAGGGAGGGAAGGAGGGAGGGAGGGAGGGAAGGAGAGAGGGAGGGAGAGAGGAAGGAAGATCCTTCAAAGACATACTCTGTCATATCTGTAAACTGCTCACAAACTGAAAATTTCCTGGTTTACTTGTTTTCTGCCCTCCTTACCTAGAAGATCAGCTTAATGAGATCTGCTACTCGAGCCCTGTCACCTCTACCCTGGAGCATATCTGTCACATTAGCGATTCTCAATGAGTAAATGAATGAATCTAGCTCTATGACATCCAGAACCTGTGCACAGGTTGCAAATTTCAGATCAATCCCAGCTCCTTTTGCCTCCTCAGAACCTTGGAGGTAGAGCGCTAGCCTTGAGCTGAAGAGCTGAGGGACAGCGCCCAGGCCCAGAGTTCAGGCCCCACGACTGGACCCAAAAAAAAAAAAAAAGAACCTTGGAGGTAACCCACATAAGTACTTAGAGCAACACACTTTGAAGCTAGAAATTGTGAATTTGGAAGATCCAAAATAAGTGTGTCAAAAGGGTTTCAGAAAGAGCATCTGAAAGAGATGGATTTCAGAAAGAGATGGATTGGCTGGCCGTTACTAAGAATAGAGTGGTGATAGTAAAAGAACCAACTTGTCAATGAGGAATGGTTTTCCCAACCTGCCATCCATGGTAAGAGAAAATCAAGGTGTTTAAATATAACTCCCTTTGGCCCCAGTTCTGCATACTCCCCATCTATAGAGAAGAAATGGCAAAAGAGCTAAGAAAACACTTGCAGAGAGAGGGAGGAAAAGGCTTAGGGGAAAAAGGAAGGACAAAGAAGTTGCAAAGTCAGACTATACAAATTCTTATCAATTCACTTTTTTAAAAAACAGACTTTAGTAAAAGAGAAAAAATACTTGAATCAATGCATCATTACAATGCATTACGACAGCCTCGTGGCCTTGGCATTTCCTAGCTTAACTTTTTTTCTCACATTTTCTTATACAGAAATCTTACCATGGGTCTGTGAAGTGAGTCTGAGTCAGAAAAGAATTCTTGGCAAGGCTATAGAAATCTCCTAACCCACTTCTCTCCATCCTAGAGTAGCAGAGACAGTGACTCCTTTCTCACCTTCAGTTTCTGCTTGTGTTAAGTGAGCCATTTGGAATCCGTTATTCCCAAGGTACCTTCTAGCTGTGTCTGCATTTCCCGAGCTCTCGACAGAAACAAAAGACCTGGTTCTGGCCCCAACTCCATGTTTTAGTTTTGGTTCACCTCCCCCGCCTCTTTCTCTTATTCCCAGCTCAAGCTGGAAGATAATAGCAAACATTTACATGAGCACCCCTTTGAAGACAATCCCTTCATCTTCTCATCATGTCTTCCTGCTGCTGGGCAGATCAACAGAGTCCATGCACATGTCAGGACTCTATGAGAGCCAAGTACAAGTCTACAAGACAATCAGATGTTCTCTCTGCCATTACTATTCTTACACAGACCTGGTAGGCTATTTCCCAGAGAGGTCAAAGCTCATTCCCCAGGTAATAGGTTAAGATAGAAAGTCTCTCCACACTTTTTTTTTCAAACCTGCTTATAATGAACTCTACACTTGGTTTGGGGCAAAGAAAACATAAAATAAAAATTCAATAAATTAAAAATAATAATATGAAATCTGATCCAGACAACAATGAGCAAGGTGGCAATAAGGATTCATAGTGCAAAAGGAAAAGTAGACTAGAGGTTTTAGCTGTCTCACCTGAACCAGGAAAGGAAACTAAAGTATCTAGGGTTGGCGATATGTTGCCCACTCAAAGGCCTAGGATGGTCTCGTGGAAATCATCTGATGTTAGGAAAGTGTCTGAGTCTGGTCTGGAGTTGTGTAGGCAGCTACAATCTACATATACCTTACAAAAAGAGCCGTTCATGAAGCTATTGATGATGTCTGCTCTATACGATTGATTGAGATCAGAAGATACATTTTGTAAGAAATACCAGAAATTAATGTCACAATATAAACATTTCTTGAGTTTTTTCATAGAATTCCTTATTTTTAAAAACTCTGAGTGGCACCCCATACAAATGTATACAAAATAGATCAAAGATTTTAATGTAAGGCCAGACATTTGAAATTATTAGATGAAAACGTAGGGAAAACCCTTAAAATTTTAGGCATAATTAATGCTTTTCTGAGTAGAGCCCCAGTACCTCAGAAAATAAGAATAAGAATTGAAAAGTGAGATTGCACCAGACTGAATGAATGACTGAATGAATGAATCAATAAAGCTTTTGTGCAGCAGTAGAAACAACCTGCAGAACAACAGCTACAGAGCAGGAGGACATCTTTGCCAGTTGCCCATCAGATAAAGGAGAAATATCCAGAATATAGAAAGAGCTCCAAAAGGTAAACATCCAAAGAACAAACAATCCACTCAGTAATAGGTCAAATGAATTGAATAGACAGTTTTCACAAGGAATACAGATAGCTAAAAATATGCAAGAAGAAATGTTCAACATCCATAACCATAAAATAAATGCAAATAAAAGCATCGGGATTCCACCCCACCCCAGTCACAATGACAATCATCAAGAAAACAAACCACAAATTCTGGCAAGAATATGGGAGAAAAAAGTGACCTAATGTATCATTGGTGGGAATTTTAGTTATTGATGTCATATAGAAATCAGTTTGCTCCAAATAGGGAAAGAAGAAGTAAAACTCTCCCTGTTTGCAGATGACATGATCTTGTATTTAAAGAATCCCATAGATTCCACTCCCAAATTACTCAAGCTGATTCAAAACTTTGGCAAAGTAGCAGGGTATAAAATTAACACTCAAAAATCAATGGATTTTCTGTATGCCAACAATGAGAAAAGTCTGGCTGAAAGTATGAAAGCAACTCCATTCGTAATAGCCTCGACAAAAATAAAATACCTAGGAATTAACTTAACCAAAGAAGTGAAGGGCCTCTATGATGAAAACTTTAAAAACTTGAAAAAGGAAATCAAAACAGAACTTAGAAAGTGGCAAAAACTCCCATGCTCCTGGATTGGAAAGATCAACATCGTGAAAATGGAAATACTTCCCAAGCCTATCTACAAATTCAATGAGATACCTATCAAAATTCCAACTTCATTCTTCAAGGAAATAGAAAAAGCAATCCAAAAATTCATATGGAACAATAAAAGACCCCGAATAGCAAAAACGATGCTCAACAGAAAGAACAGTGCTGGAGGAATATCAATACCAAATTTCAAACTCTACTATAAAGCCATAGTAATTGAAACAGCTTGGTACTGGCACAAGAACAGACCTCAGGACCAATGAAATAGAATTGAAAACCTAGAAATGAACCTCCAGACCTATAGCCATCTAATCTTTGATAAGGGAGCTAAAAAAATAGAATGGAAGAAAGAGAGCTTCTTCAGTAAATGGTGCTGGCAAAATTGGTTGACCACTTGTAGAAAACTAAAGCTAGATCCTTATATATCAGCCTGCACCAGAATCAACTCCAAATGGATCAAAGAGTCAAAGCAGACACTCTGAAAACACTACAGGATGGAATAGGAGAAACCCTAGGTCTCCTTGGCACAGGCCGAAATTTTCTTAATAGAGACCCAGAAACACAACAAATCAAAGAAAGGTTGGACAAATGGGATTGCATGAAATTGCAGAGCTTCAGCATGGCCAAGGACATAGCTAGCAAGATCAATAGAAAACCCACGGACTCAGAGAAAATCTTCACTAGCCATACAACAAACAAGGGTCTCATATCTAAAATATACTTGGAACTAAAAAAATTAAATCCCCCTACAACAAATCTTCAAAGAAACAACTGCCCAATAAATAAGTGGGCTAAAGTCTTAAAGAGAAACTTCTCTGAACAGGAAAGAAGGATGGCCAATAGACACATGAAGAAATGCTCAACCTTCCTAGCCATAAAACAAATGCAAATCAAAACAATATTGAGATACCACCTCACTCCAGTTAGAATGGATAAAATCAAGAACTCTAATAACAACAAATGCTGGAGGGGATGTGGACAGAAGGGAACCATACTGCATTGTTGGTGGGAGTGTAAACTTGTTCAACCACTTTGGAAAGCAGTATGGAGGTTCCTCAAAAGACTCCACATAGAGCTCCCCTATGACCCAGCAATCCCACTTTTGGGCATTTACCCAAATGTTCACAAACAAGACCACACTAAAGCTACCAGCACAACTATGTTTATTGCAGCACTATTTACTATAGCTAAGATATGGAACCAACCCAGATGCCCCTCAGTAGATGAATGGATCAAGAAAATGTGGTATATATACACAATGGAATTCTATGCCTCCATCAGAAAGAATGACATTTCCCCATTTATTAGGAAATGGAAAGACTTGGAAAAAATTATATTAAGTGAAGTAAGCCAAGCCCAAAGAAACATAGGTCCCATGGTTTCCCTTATTTGCAATATCTAGTATATGTCTGAGTCAAGCAGAAAAGGTCAGATAAGTTGATGTTAGGGAAATGAACCCTAAGATATGTATTCAAATGTTTTTTTTCTTTCATGTGGTTGTTTCTAACACATTTATAAGATGATTTCTTTGTTGCTTTGTATGTCCCTCCCCCACAGTATAACCCCTGCTTTCACTGTATTTGAGGTCAGTATAATTTGTGGAGGGGAAGGGGAAAGACAAATCATTTAAATAGGGATACAGGTGGACCCCATTGCAACAATGAGATGTACAAGTCATTATGTCTAACACGAACTTTACAACTTTGGTGGGGGGGGGGGAGGATTGGGGGAGATGGGGGGAGGATGGGATGGGAAGGGGAAACAAAGGAGGAGGCTACTATGCTTGTTAAGAAATGTACTCATTATCTTACCCATGTAATTGTAACCCCTCTGTACTGTATTTTCACAATTAACAAAAAAAAGAAATCAGTCTGCAAGCTATTCAGGAGGCTGAGATCTGAGGCTCATGGTTCAAAGCCTGCCTGGGCAGAAACCCTGTGAGACTTTTATCTACAATAAACCACTCAGAAAGCTAGAAGTGGTGCTGTGGCTCAAGTGGTACAGTACTAGCCTTGAGCTGAAGTGCTGAGGGACAGCGCCCAGGCCCAGAGTTCAAGCCCCACAGCCAACCAAAAAGAAAAAGAAAAAGAAAAAGAAATCAGTTTGCAGATTTCTTGAAAATCTACAAGTATTTCTGTTGCTTGTTCTACCACTCCTGAGTATGTCTTGAGACACCTCCTCATTTACATTTATAACAGCACTATAAACATAGTAAGCCAAACAATACAATCAACATTGGTGCTCACCAACTAATGAATAGGTGAAGAAAACGTGGATATATTCACACAGTGGAGTATTATTCAGCTATAAAGAGAAGGAAATTAATTCAATATCTGTAAAATACAACTAGAAATCATCATTTTAGCAAAAGAACTTTTCTTTCTCCTTTTTAAATTCAGGGCATTCATTGTACAAAATGTTTTACTGTAATATTTCTATACATGGTGCAACCAGTCGAAAGAGTACAAGAAGACAAGATGTCTTCATGGCAGGGAGTCTGCTGAGCCCAAAGCCAGCACAATAGCTGACACATTCTAAATAACCACCATCACTGACTGAACTATAAATTCCATTGTTTAGGGTGGATTCTAATGAGGTAATTCCTTTGAACAATTAACTAACAGTTTAATAAAGGGAACACCAGAAAGTTGAAAATACTCTGTCTAAAGAGGATACATATTAAAGGGAGAGAGAGCACAGACAAATAGAGAGAGGAAGGGTAGTGGGCAAATGTAGTCATAATATTCAATAGGCATATGTAAAAATAGAACCAGGTAACTTGAGGGAATGGGTGTGAAGGAAATAGATGTGAGGGAGAAGGATGGAAGGAATGACACTGAAGAAGATGGGTTTTATTCATAAGGAATAGTCAAGATCTGAAGATGGGAGCGAAAATTGGTAGATAAAAAATATCACATAGAACTGAAGAAAGAAAGAGAAGTTCCTGAGGAAGAAGCTTATAGATGATAGATGATAGATAGATAGATAGATAGATAGATAGATAGATAGATAGATAGATAGATAGATAGATAGATAGATAGATTTTAGACACAAAGATATTAATGCTCATTTAAGAATTAAGAATAAATACCCTACCTCTATCATGCTCACGATGGTAAAATTGTGTTACAACCTCTATAGACTTGTGAGTAACACTTTTAGTGACATGTCTTAAGATTGTATAGAACCATTAAAAATGATTATGTTACACTTTTAAAAGAAGACTATGAAGTTGAACAAATATTATAGCGACTGGACAGTATTTCCTTCTAGTTATTTATTATTATATTTCCTAAAACTTCTCTAATGTATTTTAATAATGGTGTGTGTACACGTATGTGTATATGTGCACATGTGTATTCATAGGAAGCAGTTCAGATCATAGATTGTAAAGCTCATGTTGGTCTCAGCTGGACCCAGATTTGTCCCTTCTTTCACGTGGAGAAGAGCAATGAGCGCTTATGTTGGAGGTGTTCGGTGGCTCCTTATTCATCACCCAGGACAGGCCCATTCATGCTACTCTGAGTGGAAGGAAGGAAATGATGGGGAGAGCCCTGCAGAGCAAGCAACAAATGGCCAAGTAATCAACTGTCATAAAGATTACCACTCAAACTACTGACAAATTGATTCTGCTAGTTTTATGTAGCTGTCTGTGTAGAAATGCCCTCGACCCAGAGCATTTACATTGCTGAGATGCTCTGATGCTTTTGCAAGTCTCTCATTTGCTCTCTGCATCTCTCTGTGAATTAAAGTCCCCATTGCTGTGGAAATTCTTTAGACTTGTAACTTAACATGAATGGATGGAGAGGTTGGGAAGCTGTTAAGGATTAAAAATGTGATGTAAATTTCTAATGGTACAACTAACTATTAATTTAACACGGGTGGGGGAGGGGGAGACAAAGAAGGGAAGAAAGGAAAAAAAGCTGTATCACCAATCTTCCCAGAAGCCAGTTACTGTTTTAGTTGTTAAAGCTTACTTTTTTGTATGTAAAACTCTTCAGATTTATTTCTAAATTATTTGCTTTTCTTCACAATTAAAGTTAGCAAGACAGGCATCGGTTAACGTGAGAGTGTTCTTTAAATATCTGTCACCATTTTGAAGCCTCCCACCTTTGGTGAAATCTATTAGTAAAACATTTACTTACTAGGCTGTTGAATTTATTCTAGAATAATAAAAGTCTCTTGGCCTCTTGGCCAGTAGTTCATGAAACCAGGCTATAAGAAGAGATGAGGTCCCAAGAATGAAAGGTGTTTGAATGCTTTAATGTCTTTTATAGTATGAACAAAGATCTTCAATGTAGGGGGAAATAACAAGATTTACAAGAAACCAGATATTGCACATTGACTATTGCCCCCACAACTACCATGAAAGATATACCCATGGCCTCATTCCTAGAATTATAAACACAAGTGACCTTTGCTGGAAAGTCTTTGTGGATATAATTTTTTAAAAAGGATCTCAAGATAAAGTCATCCTAGATTATCTAGGCAGATCCGAAATCTAATGACAAGTGCTTTTATGTGTAGTATCCACAGGGGAAAGTGAATGAAAAGAGGAAGGGTATGGGGAATGCAATATTCAATACAATATTCAATGTATATATGTGAAAATGGAACTTAGAAAGCATAAGGGGATAGGTGGGATTGGGAGAGATGGGGGAGGATGATGCAAGGGGTGATACTGATCAAGGCACGATACTCATAAACTGGCATGTTGAATTGAAACTTTTTTGTATAACTACTTAAAGAAAGCAATGTTATTTTTTAAGAGATAGCTGCAGGAGAGATACAGGGAGATAAGCACAAGGTCATGTGAAAATGGGCATTGATGGCAGTGATTTGGGAAAATCCAGAAGCTGAAAGAGCCAAAGATGGGTTTTTCTCCCAGTCCTTAGAGCAAGCAGGGCCCTGCTAAACATGTTGATGTTGCTTATGAAAATGTGCTAGTACATCACCAGGAAACTAATATTCCAGCTGTGTGATCTTGGCTGCATTATTCACTCTCTGGAAAGTTTTGCCCCCACCTTTGTTAGGTGGGGACCATAATATCTACCTATTGGGTACCAATATACGTTAAATTTAATTCAGTTAGGTTTAATGTAGTGCTTGGGAGATACTCAGTAAATAGTAGTCATAGCTACTAATTTGTTGTTATTAATGTTGTTAATACTTTCATGCTTACAAAAGTTGAAGAGAAGCAACTATCTAAAACCTAAGAGGCTTGGAGATTCTTGGCTATTTTCTATAAAAGACTAACATATTTGTAACAACCCAGTGAGGGCTAGTTTTAAAACATTGAAAGTTTATACTCAAGGAGTTTTTCAATGGTCTCACCCTATACCAAGAGTCAGGCCAAACACTGAGCTGAGTAAATATTAAATTAAAGAAAGTAGCCAAGGAAACAAGTGTAATTAAGCTGGAGTTGCAGTCTGTTAACCTTCTTCACAGAAACAGAACATAAAAGAACCCTAACTTGAACCACAAGCTAGAAAATCTTGGAAGAATAGAATCTGCTCAGCCAGTCATGTTTCTCCTCTCATGAATGTTCATCTAGTTAATGCCAATGGATAATCAATATTATAGCTTAGAGCTAAAACGCCTCCTGCCCAAAGACTTGATGGCCAGCTAATAGGTCTTCGGAGAAATGATTGGATCAGGAAGGTGTCATCCTATTCAGCGCATTGATCAGCTGATGGATTCAAATTCTGGGGAGATGGTGGGAACTAGGATGTGAGGCCTTAGCTGAAGAAAGCAGGGTACTTGGGCTTGTCTTAGAAAAGGACATCTTGTCTTTTTCTTTGCTTTCCTATCATTTTGTCTGTCTCTGTCTGTCTTTCTGTTTGTCTTTCTCTCTCTCTGTTTCTCTCTATCTCTCTCTTTCTCTCTTTCTCTGTCTGTCTGTCTGTCTCTGTCTCTCTCTCTTTCTCTCTCTCTCTCTCTTCCAGCCACCATGAGGTAAGTAGTACCATATTCTCCCCACCATGATGGTTAAGTAGTACCTCATCCACTCCTCCATGATGGCTTCCTGCTTTCAAACACAAAGTGCTGGAGTTAAGCACCATGGACCTCAACCCTGAAACTATGAACCAACATAAAGATTGCATCTTTTAAGCACTTGCCCTGCTGCCTTATCAGAGCAACAAAAGGCTAACACAGAAAGCCCTTTTCAGGGAAAAATTTGGTCAGTGTCTTGCTTTCTGCATCCACTCATCTTTTTTATGGCTATCATTGCCTTCCTTTAACCATTATTCTCACCTACTCTCACTTCCCTCGTTTCCACTGCAGCTATTCTAATCCAGGCTCCCCTGGATAATGGCTGCCATCTCCTAAATGAACTCATTCTTCCCTTGTGGTTCCCCTGTGGATCATTTCTACACAGAAGTGCAAGTGAATGAACTTAAAAATATACAAGATGCTCCTCCACGGCTTCCTCTTTCATTTGGAACAAACACCAAGCATCCCTTTACCAATTAAGTGAGATCTATATCTAAAAGAAATGACATGAATACAATAGAGAGATAGAAGGGAGAGATGGAAGGGAGAGGGAGATGTAAGCATGAATATGATCCAAGTACTCTAAATGTATGTATGAAAGTACAACAGCAAAACCTACTTAAATGTTTACAAAAAGGAGATAGAAGCATAGTAAGGAGGAATAGAATGGATATATTTGAAGTGCTAAATGCATAAATGAAAAATCACAGCGTTCCTTCTATATGATTAATATACAGATTTTTTTAATCCAAAGGTCTTGCCCTGGACTCTGAAGAGAACATGAGCAGGTCCACTCTCTACCAGGGTCGGTCCCACTGGTCTCCTTCCTGCTCCTCAATGCTTCTATGTCATTTGTGATCTTCCTTCAGTTAGTTCCCTGCCTTTACTGTCCTGGATGTGTCTTCAGGATCGCCAGGCCTCTCCTCCAGAAACCTCACCATTACTGTCTTTGCCCATCAGAAAACTTGTAATCTCAACACCCTGTTCAATGTTCTTCTTTGTAGTCATTGCCAACAGAACTGCTACATCTATTAATTAGTTCCTTCAGCTCTCTTCTGTCTGCCTCTATAGAATGCAAACTTCATAGCAGAGACTCTACCCCTATTATCTACTGCTGTATTCCCACCCACCACCATCCAGAATGTGATCAAAAGTATATATCGAATATTCAAGTAGTCATTGCATATTATTATCTTAAAGCAGTAGCTCTCAACTCAGAGTGTTTTTGTCCTCTGAGGACCATCTATCAAAGTCTAGAAACATTTTTCTTGGCTGCATCTGGGTGAAAACTATTGGCATCTAATAGGGCAAATCCAGGGCTCTTACTAAGCTTCCTACAATGCCCAAGATAGGCCCCAGTAACAAAGAATTATCTACCCTAAAATGCCAGTGGTGTGGAGGTTGAAAACCCTGATATTTAACCAACAAGTTGGGTACCAGACACTGTAAAATGCCACAAATACAGGAGTGTGAAAACCCAGTTCTTGTCCAAAAAAGCTTGCAAAGGAGGTCAATATACACAGACAATAACCACACTGTAGGTATCAAGAAACACTTAACCATGGTACCTAATACAGCAAGAAACAGTTCAGAATAAACTTTACCAGAAAAGACATAGAAGCTTTTCCTAGCCTATCAACTTTTCCTAAACTTTCACAACAACATTGCTATACACATCCTCCATACTACATATACCATACCACAACCCACAACATACCACATATGCCATACCACATCCCACAACATACTACATATACCATACCACAACCTATACACTAGCATTTGCTCAGTAGACTTGGTTCTTATGCAAGTAGGCTTATTTTAAAATTTCAATCTCAGTAGTTTTATTTGACTACTAAGTATTTCTACACCTTTCAGAACAGCTTGTCTGTAGTAACTGAAATTAAGTGTATATCTGATGTGCAATATAAATACTGAAATATATATGTACCTATTGTGAAATAATTAAATATAAAATATGGATTACATCTCCCCTTCAGGAGGATATTACAACTCTAAATATCTATTCGCCAAACAACAGAGCACCCAAATTTATCCAAGAAACACTACTGTCCCTTAAATCCCACATAGATCCAAAGACATTAATTAATTTCCCCACTAGAGAGATCATCTGGGCAAAAACTCAACAGAGAAACCTCAGATCTAAACAACTGCATAGATCAACTAGATTTAACAGACATCTACCGAATATTTCACCCAGCAGCATCAGAATACACATTTTTCTCAGCAGCACATGGAACATTTTCCAAAATAGACCACATTTAAGTCACAAAGCAAACTTATCCAAATTCAGAAACATTGAAGTTATGCATTGCATTCTCTCTGACCACAAGGGAATAAAATTAGAACTCAACACCAAAAGCCACCAAAGAAAATCCTATAATACATGGAGGCTGAACAACACACTGCTGAATCAAGAGTGGATCATGGAAGAGATTAGAAAGGAAATTCAAATGTTCATGATATTTAACAAAAATGAACACACAAATTACCAGCTCCTCTAGGACACAGGAAAGGCAGTACTCAGGGGCAAGTTTATAGCCCTGAATTCCTACATCAACAAATTGGAGAAATCTGAAACCAACAATTTAATGAGGCATCTTGGCCTCCTTGAAAAAGAGCAGCAAGATAAACCCCACTCCAGTAGACAGAAAGAAATAATTAAAATTAAATCAGAATTAAATGAATTAGAATCCAAAAAAAACATAGAAAGAATTAACAAAACAAAGAGTTGGTTCTTCGAAAAAATTAACAAGATTGACAGATCTTTAGCAAATCTTATCAGAAAAAGTATAGAACACACCCAAATAAATAAACTCAGAGATGAGAATGGAAATCACCACAGAAACAACCAAGATTCAGAACATTATAAGGGAATACTTCTCAAAACTTTATGCTAATAAGTTTGAGAACTTGGCAGAAATGGACATTTCCTAGCAAATATTGACATGCCGAAACTAAACCAAGATGAGTTAAACCATCTTAACAGGCCCATATCAAGCATTGAAATAGAAACAGAAATAAGAGACCTCCCATCTAAGAAAAGCCCAGGACCAGATGGCTTTACAGCAGAATTCTACAAGGCCTTCAAAGCAAAGCTCACACCAATACTCCTCCAACTCTTCAATGAGAAAGTTCTCTACCAAACTCATTCTATGAAGCCATCATAACCCTCATCACAAAACCAGACAGGGACTCATCAAAGAGAGAGAACAATAGACCCATTTATTTGATAAACTTGATGCAAAACTTCTCAACAAAATTTTAGCCAATCGACTTCAACAATTCATCCAAAAAAATCATAGACCATGATCAAACAGGATTCATTTCAAAGCTGGTTCAATATACGCAAATCAATTAACATAATTCATCACATCAACAGGAGCAAGGATAAGAACCACATGGTTATCTCAATAGATGCAGAAAAAGCATTTGACAAGATCCAACACCCCTTTATGATGAAGGTTCTGGAAAAATTAGGAATCCATGGAATATTACTCAATACAGTAAAAGCAGTATATGACAAACCTACAGTCAGCATTATACTTAATGGTGAAAAACTAAAGTCATTTCCTCTTAACTCAGGAACGAGACAAGGATGTTCACTCTCTCCACTGCTCTTCAATCTAGTATTAGAATGCCTAGCTACAGCAATAAGACAAGGTGCAAACATAAAGGGGATCCAAATAGGGAAAGAAGAAGTAAAACTCTCCCTGTTTGCAGATGACGTGATCTTGTATTTAAAGAATCCCATAGACTCCTCTCCCAAATTACTCAAGCTGATTCAAAACTTTGGCAAAGTAGCAAGGTATAAAATTAACCCTCAAAAATCAATGCATTTTCTGTATGCCAACAATGAGAAAAGTCTGGCTGAAATTAGGAAAACAACTCCATTCGTAATAGCCCCCCAAAAATAAAATACCTAAGAAGTAACTTAACCAAAGAAGTGAAGGACCTCTATGATGAAAACTTTAAAAACTTGAAAAAGGAAATCAAAACAGAACTTAGAAAGTGGCAAAAATTCCCATGCTCCTGGATTGGAAAGATCAGCATCGTGAAAATGGAAATACTTCCCAAGCCTATCTACAAATTCAATGAGATACCTATCAAAATTCCAACTTCATTCTTCAAGGAAATAGAAGAGGCAATCCAAAAATTCATATGGAACAATAAAAGACCCAGAATAGCAAAAACGATGCTCAACAGAAAGAACAGTGCTGGAGGAATATCAATACCAAATTTCAAACTCTACTATAAAGCCATAGTAATCAAAACAGCTTGGTATTGGCACAAGAACAGACCTCAGAACCAATGGAATAGAATTGAAAACCCAGAAATGAACCTACAGACCTATAGCCATCTAATCTTTGATAAGGGAGCTAAAAAAAATAGAATGGAAGAAAGAGAGCTTCTTCAGTAAATGGTGCTGGCAAAATTGGTTGACTACTTGTAGAAAACTAAAGCTAGATCCTTATATATCAGCCTGCACCAGAATCAACTCCAAATGGATCAAAGACCTCGGAGTCAAAGCAGACATTCTGAAAACACTACAGGATGGAATAGGAGAAACCCTAGATCTCCTTAGCCCAGGCCGAAATTTTCTTAATAGAGACCCAGAAACACAACAAATCAAAGAAAGGTTGGACAAATGGGATTGCATGAAATTGCAGAGCTTCTGCATGGCAAAGGACATAGCTAGCAAGATCAATAGAAAGCCCACGGACTCAGAGAAGATCTTCACTAGCCATACAACAGACAAGGGTCTCATATCTAAAATATGCCTGGAACTCAAAAAATTAAATCCCCCTAGGGCTGGGAAGGTGGCTCAGTGGTAGAGTGCTTGCCTTGCATGCATGAGGCCCTGGGTTTGATTCCTCAGCACCACATAAGCAAAAAGAAAAAAAGCCGGAAGTGGCACTGTGGTTCAGGTGGTAGAGCGCTAGCTTTGAGCTGAAGAGCTGAGGGATAGTGCCCAGGCCCAGAGTTCAGGCTCCACGACCGGACCCCCCAAAAAAAATTAAATCTCCCTGCAACAAATCTTCAAAGAAACAACTGCCCAATAAATAAGTGGGCTAAAGACTTAAAGAGAAACTTCTCTAAAGAGGAAAGAAGGATGGCCAATAGAAACATGAAGAAATGCTCAACCTCCCTAGCCATAAAAGAAATGCAAATCAAAACAACATTGAGATACCACATCACCCCAGTTAGAATGGCTATAATCAAGAACTCTGATAGCAACAGATGCTGGAGGGGATGTGGACAGAAGGGAACCATACTGCATTGTTGGTGGGAGTGTAAACTTGTTCAACCACTTTGGAAAGCAGTATGGAGGTTCCTCAAAAGACTCCACATAGAGCTCCCCTATGACCCAGCAATCCCACTTTTGGGCATTTACCCAAATGTTCACAAACAAGACCACACTAAAGCTACCAGCACAACTATGTTTATTGCAGCCTTATTTACCATAGCTAAGATATAGAACCAACCCAGATGCCCCTCAGTAGATGAATGGATCAAGAAAATGTGGTATATATACACAATGGAATTCTATGCCTCCATCAGAAAGAATGACATTACCCCATTTGTTAGGAAATGGAAAGGCTTGGAAAAAATTATATTAAGTGAAGTAAGGCAGACCCAAAGAAACATAGGTCCCATGGTTTCCCTTATTTGCAATATCTAGTATACGTCTGAGTCAAGCAGAAAAGGTCAGTTAAATTGATGTTAGGGAAATGAACCCTAAGATATGCATTCAAATGTTTTTTTTTCTTTCATGCGGTTGTTTCTAACACATTTATATGATTATTTCTTTGTTGCTTTGTATGTCCCTCCCCCACGGTATAACCCTTGCTTTCACTATATTTGATGTTATAATTTGTGGAGGGGAAGGGACAAAACAAATCGTTTAAATAGGGATACAGGTGGACCCATTGCAACAATGAGACATACAAGTTGTTATGTCGAAAACAAACTTTACAACTTTGGTGGGGGGGAGGAGGGTTGGGTGGTGGGGGGTGGGGAGTGGATAGGATGGGAAGGGGAAACAAAGGAGGAGGCTACAATGCTTGATAGAAAATGTACTCATTATCTTCCCATGTAATTGTAACCCCTCTGTATAGTATCTTCACAATAATAAAAAAATCTAAAAAAATAAACTAAATACAATAAAATAAAATATGGATTACTACCTGGATACCAGTGGTTCATGCCTGTAATCCTAGCTACTCAAGAAAATCACTATTCAAATCAGTTCAAGCAGAAAAGTCTGTGAGTTTCTTATCTCCAATAAACAACCCCCACTGCATCCCCCCCCCCCCAAAAAAAAGAAAAGAAGCCAAAAGTGGAGCTCTGGCTCAAGTGGTAGAGTGACAAGATTGAACAAAAGAAGCTCAGAAACAGCACTCAGGCCCTAGTTTAAGCTCCAGAACCAACACACATGCACACACACACACACACACACACACACACACACACACACACATACACACGTAGTATGCATTACATCACATTCTTATATTTTAGTCTATCCAAGTTTTAAATAGGCAATACATTATTATTATCTATACCACAATGTTCTACAAGAGATTTATTATAAAATAACTTTATTGAGACTCAATTAACATACCATAATACAATTCCTCCATTTAAACTGGACAATTGAATGCACTTTAATGTATTTGAAGATATGTGTAACTACTACCATAGCAACTGTAAAACATTATAATCACCACTCACTAAGTTCCAAAATGTTCCTCTACATACTTTCCTTGGCCATCCAAAGTTCTTGGTGACCAAAAGAAAGTACTTCCTTGGAGATAGTATCTGACATCTGGTCTCTAGGCTACAGAACAAGGGAGAGATGGATGTCTGGGTTTCTCCTGATGCATTTGGCTTATGGTTATAGAAGACAAGACTGATTGAGAGAGAGTTGAATCCTAATGAGCAATGTCATAGGGCTTTGTGGTTTGTGGAAATGTCCAGAGTCAGGAAAGAAGCTAAGAACAAAGTCTTTGGTTTTAAGTGTGGAGGTTTGGTTTGATCGTGGTGGTGGAGGGGATCTAAGCCTTTAAATAAGCGATCAGGTCCCACTCGAGGGTGGAAACAGCGCCTCTCTGAGGCATCATCACTCATGGGAAGAGGCCTGAGCAATGAGGGATAGAGAACTTCACACAGACCAGACAGTCTGCCTGCTTTGTCGCCCCCTGTCCCGCTACCCTCTGAAGCTGAGTCCAAGCAGGTCTTCCACGGTCACTTCCCATTGCTCTCATCCTGCAGCAAGGCATCAGGTTGGTGACAGTGCCACATTTCCTTGACCACCAAGACCCCACACTTAGATATCTTTTTCTTCACTGATTGTCACTGTCCAAAGGTCCAATAAAACCTGTTTGCAAGAACCCTGACACCTCCAGTCAAACTAGAACTTGACAAGACCAAAAAACATCCCATTTTTAGATGTGAAAAATACTAGCAGATATGGCACGATTTCTGCACTGGGATCATTTAGACAGAAGTTTGCTTGCTGAGAGATCAAGCCCTCTTCACATTGGAGGAGACAATATGATAAGCATCACATAAATACAGAGTTGGCACAAGGAGCTTTCATGTTTGTTCTTCTGTCATCAGACAGTCTGTTACCATAGAGATTATTCTGTCACCTTACAAATAGAGTCTTCTTTCCAAAGGTGCAGAAGAGCCAAGCATGTGTGTATTTGGGAATCAATCTCAAATGTCTTTCTGTCCCATATAGAGCTTTCCTTTAATATCCCTGAAGTTTTCTAAGCTCATCTTCAAGGATTTTGTCACATCAAAGAAGGTTTTTTTAAGAGAGAGAGTATAGCCTACTTACTGACAAAACATACCTTTCCTGATCTTGTGCCCTCAGAAAAGTGTGGTCTCAGCTGTGTACCAGTGGCTCATAACTATAACCCTATTCAGGAGGTTGAGATCTGAAGATCATGGTTTGATGCCAGCCTGGGCAGGAAAATCCATGAGACTCTTAAAAGTAGCACTCTAAAAGTGGCACTGTGGCTCAAAGTGGTAGAGCACTAGCCTTGAGCAAAACAGCTCAAGGATCATGCCCAGGCCCTAATTCTGAGCTCCACAACCAAGAAAGGAAAGAAAGAAAGAAAGAAAGAAAGAAAGAAAGAAAGAAAGAAAGAAAGAAAGAAAGAAAGAAAGAAAGAAAGAAAGAGAGAGAAAGAGAAAGAAAGAAATAAGAGAGAGAGAGAAAGAGAGAGAGAAAGAGAGAGAGAAAAAGAAAGAGAGAGAAAGAGAGAAAGAAAGAAAGAAAGAAAGAAAGAAAGAAAGAAAGAAAGAAAGAAAGAAAGAAAGAAAGAAAGAAAGAAAGGAAGGAAGGAAGGAAGGAAGGAAGGAAGAAAGGAAGAAATGAAGGAAGGAAGAAGAAAGGCAAGAAAGAAAGAAAGAAAGACGGGCTGGGAAGGCAGCTCAGTAGTAGAGCACTTGCCTTGCATGCCTGAGGCCCTGGGTTCAATTCCTCAGCACCACAGAAGCAAAAAGAAAAAAGCCAAAAGTGACGCTGTGGCTCAAGTAGTAGAGCATTAGCCTTGAGCTGAAGAGCTGAGGGACAGCGCCCAGGCCCAGAGTTCAGGCCCCACAACCAGACCGAAAGAAAGGAAGAAAGGAAGGAAGGAAGGAAGGAAGGAAGGAAGGAAGGAAGGAAGGAAGAAGGAAGGAAGGAAGGAAGGAAGGAAGGAAGGAAGGAAGGAAGGAAGGAAGGAAGGAAGGAAGGAAGGAAGGAAGGAAGGAAAGAAAGAAAGAAAGAAAGAAAGAAAAGAAAGAAAGAAAGAAAGAAAGAAAGAAAGAAAGAAAGAAAGAAAGAAAGAAGGAAAGAAAGAAAGAAGCAAGGAAAGAAGGAAGGAAGGAAGGAAGGAAGGGAAGCAAACAAGCAAGAAAGAAAGAAAGAGAAGGGAGGGAGGGAGGAAGGGAGGAAGAAAGAGAAGGAAGGAAAAGGAAGGAAGGAAAGTATAGTCCCTCATTTCTCTGGAAGCACTAAGCACTGGCTAAGGGTAGTTCTACACTGATTCTGGCTTTTAGGGAAAATGCTCTTGAAATGGACTAGAGTTGTTCAGCCACTCAGAAAACATTTGGTTGTCTCCTAAATGGGATATACATTGAGCAAGTCTGCTAGCTCCCAGATAGTTTTCACAGAACCAACATATGTGAGTTGCACTCATTTATATTCAGTAACACATTTTTAATTATAAATCTGGTTAACAATATATTATCTGTTGTCTAAATTTGATCCTCTAAGACATCTGAGGTAGATGTCTTATCATCCATTCAGTGAGTCTCAGGGAAACTCAAACAAATACCTTTTGACTCCAGATCTCTTATTCCTGACACCACAGACATCCTTGAAGAATCATGATATCTAGTAGAATTCAATAGGTTCCATAGGAGAATAGAAGCAGGTAGCTTTTCAGGGGACATTAGTGGGGGAAGGGGGGAAGATTAAATCACACTTTAGGAGAAACCAGAAAGATTTCATAAATGATAGTAGTATCTGGTGTACACAGGTGTAAAATATAAATTAGGAATGAAAATTTCAGCCTGAGGAACAAGTTTCTGTTCCTTCTAGTCTTGTTTCTTCCATATTAAGTGGGGGTAGGAAGAATTTACTCCAAGAGCATTCTCATATTCTTTTTATTTGTGTTCAAAATTCATACTGTAGAAGCAAAGTGAGTTAATTTTTAAAAAGTCCCTTAGTGCTACACATCCAGTGCAAAGTAAGTATCAATCATTTTAACTAGAATACCCAATTTGGGTTGAAAATATATTCACTCACTGACTTTCTTCCCATTCTTGTCAATACTTATTTTTTTCTTTGTTTTATTATCTTTAAAATAGTTGTACAAAGGAGTTGCCATTTAACAAAGTGGTTCATGAATGCAATGCATCTTGATCAATGTCACTCTTCTCAACATTGTCACCCTCCCCTCCGCTACCCACTCCGTCCCTCACTCTTCTTGTTTATGTCTTTTAAGAAACTAACCATGTTTAGAAAGATATAAGTGGCCATACATTTTTTTTATCATGACTTTATCTTGTTGGTGTTTTACTTACTGAGTGGAGAATGAATTTTGTAACACTAACACAAGGAACTGACTGATAAGAACTATAATAATCTGTGCTGGGAAGGTAGCTCAGTGGTAGAATGCTTGCCTTGCATGCATGAAGCCCTGGGTTCGATTCTTCAGCAACACAGAAGCAAAAAGAAAAAAGCCAGAAGTGGCGCTGTGGCTCAAGTGGTAGAGCGCTAGCCTTGAGCTGAAGAGCTGAGGGACAGCGCCCAGGCCCAGAGTTCAGGCCCCACAACCGGACCCAAAAAAAATTTTTTTAAAGAATTATAATAATCTCTATACAAGGGAAGTTTCTACCATCATCAATCTTTGACTATCATAAAGAAAATGAATGGCATGCTAGAGAGTAACGCTCTCTGGATAGAAATTTTTAAAAGAACAACAGTGTATGAATACAGCATAGGACATCTCTGAATGTAATCATTTACTCAATCAACTGTATTGAACACCTACAGACAGCCAGGCCTAGTCTAACTTCTCATATAGACAATATATATCATAACTAGGGAAGCTGAGGCACTGTGGGAAATGTATACCCATGAAGCCATGAGTTTTGAATCATCTGAGACTGTGCCTAGAAAGGATGATGTTTGTCTTACCGTCTTTGGTTTTTTTATACCTGAATTTTTCTGTAGATAATACCATTTTTGGATCACTATCCTGTTTTTGGAGTTAACGCTTCTTCCTGGGAGCAAAATAGGGCTGGAAAAATCTAGGTTGGGTCAACCAGCAGTAGTCAAGTCTCCTTATATTGTCTCTTGCATCTTATGATCCAGTGTTAACTGATCCCAATTATCCTGTGAACTGCAGAGCTATGCTTAAACTCTAACCTTGAACCTAGAACTGAGCTTGGAATTGTGAGTTGAGGGGTAGAATGGACTGGTGGCAACCACTGGCTCTAATTAAAGGAAAACAAATGTTAAAACAGAGTGTGAGCAGGAAAAGACAAGCCTCTGAAGAACAGAGTTCAGTCACATGTCCAGGAAACATTAACCAAGTCCCTGCCACATGCCTTGGATTTATTCATGGGTGCCAAGGACACAATGGTGATAAAGGTGATATGATTTCTTATGCTTGAAGAACTTTCAGACTAATGGAAAGCAATGCACACACTCTCACAACAACATTGAATATTTGGATAGGTCTCACCGTTGAGAAAGCCCTCACTTGATCTTCAAATAGCCCCCATGGAATTAAACACTAGCACTCTCATTACAAAAGAGGACAATGATATCCAAAACCTAGGAAGGCAAGGAGATCATTTTAAGACAGGATCAAATGGGAAATTGACACCTCAAGAACTTTCTCTGATAAAAGAATTGACTTAAGTGGTAGAGCACTTGCCTTGAGCTAAAGAGCTGAGGGACAGTGCCCAGGCCCAGAGTTCAAACTCCACAAACAACAAAAACAAAAACAAAAAAAAAGAATTGACTTATCTGCTCTCTGGAGATGAGGAAATTAGGTCTTCAGAAACCAGACAAAAGCAGGGAGTTGTTCAGCTTGGTCATAATTTCTCCATGCAGGTAGATGTAGAGTAGGGATATGGGAAAAGCCAGTGTTCCCACACAAGGGCTCAAAGGAGAGCAGAAAAGACTCCAATTCTCTGTCCTTGGGGTTTTCTCCAGGAAACATAGTTTAGTTATAGAAACATCCCTTTTATCCCTCATTGTTGGGAGACAAGGGGGGGAAGGTAAGAGGATAGGAAGGGAAAATCCAGTCTTTTACTCTATGGGCAGCCCTATGAGAACACTCTACATGGCCCCTGACAATTCTTCTTGGGAAGTGCTACCTGTAAGATAGTTATAAGTATGTGCACAGAGTTGACACATGGAGACTTGGAAAAATGATGCCACTCCACTTAACCGGATTAGGTTCTTAGTACAGGCAGGTTAGATGGCAAGTGGCAGTACCCTAGTCTTAGTGAGTTTCTACTATTTACAAGAGCAGGGCCTTCAAAAGTTTATGCAAGGTGGTCACTAACCTTGTGAAAGTTTTTTTTCTGGCCACTTCCTGGAGGGGAGAAAGATGCTGGTCCAGAAGAGGTTTTGAGTTCAAAGTGGGGGAAAGCAACCTGGATTATCTCCAAGATGCCAGGAACCTTTTAACATGCCTTCATTTCCCAGACTCTGAGGAACAACCCAAGCAGACCTACAGAAGCATCTGTAATGGAGTTAAACGCCATCAAAGAAACAGGCTCCCCCTCTCATAACATCCATCAATCACCCCCAGGTAATGGCACAGTGGGGCATGAATCTCCTAGGAATTCACTTTGGAGTAGGAAAATGAAGGGGAATCAGGGAAGTGGCATTTGGATTTGTCTAATTTCCGTTCATGAATATTTCATTTACTCCAGTATTAATCATTCAATGGTAAGGGCTGTCGCTCTCCTGTATGCACTTCATCTCTTTGTCACTCAGACATTCTTTCTTGTCTCCTGTCTTTTCTGGTCTTTTCATTGTTTGTTCTTGTCTGTTTTTCTGCTTTTTCTCTTTCCTTTTCATCATTTCTTTCTCTACCTTCTATACTATTCTACTCAATATCTCTGTGTCTGTCTCTTGTTCTCTCTCTTTCCTCCCTATTACTTTTGCTTGGCACATGTGCACACACATGCACACACACACACACACACACACGTTCCATGCATCTTTACCTCTCCTGCTCTGCTATTTCACCTTCTGAATGAGAAAACTGTCTACATTCACCAGATGTTATAGACACGGACACAGGAGGGGCTGGAAACTGCTCATATTTCAGAAAGCCAAGAGCCACAGAAGGTGCTTTGGAAGTTTTTTTTTACAGGTGCAGCAAGGCAGAGACCTGAACAGATTGCCATGTTTCTGCTAGTGGTGATTGGCTCATGCTTAGGATTCTGTAGACCAGCAAGTTTTACTTAACACAACAGCTTTGTTCAGAGAAACGTTTCTACTTTGATGCAACACTTCCATCTAGAAAGGATGGGCTCTTGAGCCTTCCATTCTGTTATCAGCCAAGTGAGCATCTTTTCCATGACAAATAGGTCAATGTGTTTAGAGGACTATTAAATCAGAAGGTCAGAGTACAAGAAGGAGAGACAAAGTTGAGATTTTTATGGTTTTACTCTAGCCATACTCTAAAAAGAAAAAAACAAAGATAAAAAAGTCATTAATGCCTTTGTATAAATATCCCATCTGATTTGTATCCAAACTTATATTCCCTATATTCCCTAACCAGAACTCACGTTCCCCCTTGCTGATATCAGGCCTAATATTAAATGGCATAATATTAAATGACAAGATAATTTTTCTTTTCTATTTCACCAAATTAAATCATATATAGCATAATTTCCCCCAAAGTCTTAACAAATATTAGTACTGATTGGTAAAATAAGAAATGATTTTACTTTGATAGGTTATTGACCCAAGTTTTTCACTGTAAGTACATACTATTGTTGTAGCAATATAATAAAAATTTAATAGTCAATAAATGCCCCATAAATCCATAGTTCCTAAGCGAGTTTCTTTCCAGAATTACCAGTGATGCTACATCATATTAAGCCCTGTCTACCCAGAATTACCAAGAGCATCGTGTGGCTTTGTAATAATCATTTTAGCTTTTACTTGGATTTCTTTTAGCTCATTTGCTCATCTAACCAGTAAAATATCCTTAGAAATGAAGGCAATCGCTCCCTTTTTACACACACACACACACACACACACACACACACACATATAGATAGAGAGAGAGAGAGAGAGAAGCCCAGGATGTGCCATGTTCATATACTTACTCTTGCATAGTTGACATAGGGTTTTCATAATTTTCTTTTTTATATAAAATAATGAAATGTTTTTCTTTTTGGGTTTTCAAGTTGATGCACAGAGGAACTACAGTTATATAAGAAAATAAGTACAATTCTTGTTCAACATTGTTACCCTGTCATTTTTTCCTGCTATCTCTCCCTCTCAACGCCCTTCACCCGCAAGACGAAAAGATCATGTTTAACATAGTGTCTTGTGAATATCACTGTTGCATTGGCCTTTGTCTCACCATTTCTGTAATTCCCCTTCCCTTCCCCAAATCAGATAAACTTACATACAATACAAAGGATATTGAAATCAAAAACAGTTACAACAGGGGGTAAATAAAAGAAAAAGTTAAAAAGGAAAGGAAAAAGAAACAACTGCATACAATACACTAAAGAAAAAAAAAAACCTCTTGTTTCTTTACTGTGTAGTTCATTTTGATTACCATCATTTTGTAAGGTCATATGGACATAACTATTGAGCTATTGTGATCCTCGAGCTATTGTGATCCTCTGTTAGAACTATCCTAGACATGGACTATTATAAATGAGGGAAAACAGGCAGCCTAAGTTTCTTTGGCTTATTTCACTTAATATGATTTTTCCATATCTTTCCATTTCCTTATGAATGGGGTGATATCGTTCTTTCTGGTAGAAGCATAGAATTCCATTGTCTATATAAACCACATTTTCTTGATCCATTCATCCACTGAGGGGAACTGGGTGGGGTTCCATGTCTTGGCTATGGTAGATAACGCTACAATGAACATGGCCCTGCTTGAAAATCAGGGAGTGGCTCAAATGCTAGGTAGGAATATTCAGGACACAGAATGGGCTCTCTTCTACTGAAACCATTCAGAGAGACGGCTCACGCCTTTCCCTATCATCCTGAATAAGCTTGGAGCAAAACCTCCTTAAGAAAGATGCTAATGGGATACTAACTCCTTTCCATTACTGCCACCCTCTCACCAACTGTTGGTTTCTGTGAGCTTCTTGAGCAGAATGGCTATATTGGGAGTGAAGACTCATAGCAAGACTTTAAGAGGACCATGATTCCACTCTTGTGGCACCATAGGCCTTTGGAGGTACTTCAGCAAGCAAAAAGTATTACAACAGGTTATTTGGCCACAATCTATCTATTTTGATTCCATCCAGATACAGAAAAGAAATTCAGGAAGCAAATTGCCTCAATAATTTGGCCTCCTTCCTCTCTAGTAAGGACCCATGGTCATTTGATGTTGCAAAGGAAGGACCCAAATACACCTTCTCTACCTTGTCAGGGTACCTGCTGCATACCAGCACACCCTGCCCTCTCTTAGTCTCATCATTTTGTTGAGATTTGATCTGTGACCACCTACCATGGAGCTGGTCACTTATGAAATGCACAATTGCTCCCAACTTGTACAATCCACTAGCTACAGTGCGATTCCATTTCCCAGCTTTGCATCATAATTCATGAAAGAAATGCAGCCCTGGACCCTGTACATTTGCTTTTTCTTGTTTCTGGGGGGGAAAAAAATCAGATGAGTTGATGCCCATGGCATACCAACAGTTCAAGCCCCTTTTACCAAGTCTAAAGATCCACCTGAGGCCCAGGATTCACAACAGCAGGCCACACTGCTGTGGCATTTGCTCAGAATATGTAATCACTCTGCTAGTGACCTCTCCACAATCACAGGAATTTCAAGAGGTTTCTTTGTGGTCTTAATAAAGTGTCCTTTAGCATGCTGCTTCTAAGAGAAAGAAATCTTGATATGCTCAGCACTTCCATTAATAACAATAGATGGTGACATGCTACTCTGTAGAGTACAGGGACAGCGGCCTTTCTGTGAAATGAACAGTCACCCAGGAGTGGCCAATTGAGGAAAGGAGGTCACAGAAGGGCATGGGACAGGTGTCTTTGTGTGGTTCTTTGAAACTGAGATTTTTTTTTTTTTTTGGAAGGGGGGAAACATGGTTAAAAGCACTGTGAGCTTA
Source organism: Dipodomys spectabilis (assembly GCF_019054845.1). Taxonomy (NCBI): domain Eukaryota; kingdom Metazoa; phylum Chordata; class Mammalia; order Rodentia; family Heteromyidae; genus Dipodomys; species Dipodomys spectabilis. Next base: position 51,619 of record NW_024870941.1, on the reverse strand, counting down.
GATCAAGTCTGAGTACCTTGAAATGTTGAGGAATTCACTGGCTAATATATCTGACAAGAAGGCAGTGACAAGAGATTGAGAAGCTTTCAGCCTCCAGTTGCTGCATAACCAGGGTACTGCAGAGTGTTTACACTGAGACCATGATCTTCGGCCTGCTCCTGGCTTAGAAGATGCTTGTGATTGCCCTCCTTTGGGAGATAGATCCAGGCTATTTCCACCTCCACAGGAGTCCAGCTGAGTGTTTGCTGGGTTTCTGCCCCTGTCTAGTGTTAGAACTGTCATGTGATAAGATGACGCTCTTCCTACGTCCTCCCTTGTTCATGGCCTTCCCAGGGGCCATCTAACATCAGAGTCTCCCCCACCTACTCTGGTTCCATTTTCTCCCCTTCTTGCATCCCCATTATCTCTTGCCTATTTAATTCTGTGTTGGCTCCTTCATGAGCCAACTTTAACAAAGCTGTAGGTGGGTAGGAGCCATTACCCTATGCTATTTTCTTTTATTATTATTATTAATAATAAGTTTTTATTGTGAAAATACCATACAGAGGGGTTACAATTACATGAGCAAGGCAATGAGGACATTTCTTATCAAGCATTGTTGCCTCCTCCTTTGTTTCCCCTCCCATGTGCCCCCCTTTCCTCCCTCCCCTCCCCACCAAAGTTGTAAAGTTTGTTTTTCGACATAACGTCTTGTACATCTCATTGTTGCAATGGGTCCTATTTAAACAATTTGTTTTTGCCCTTCCCCTCCACAAATTATACCAACATCAAATACAGTGAAAGTAGGGGTTATACCGTGGGAGAAGGACATACAAAGCAATAAAGAAATAATCTTATAAATATGTTAGAAATAGCAGAAAGAAAAACCATTTAAGTCCTTACCTTGGAGTTCATTTCGCCTAACATCAACTTATCTGACCATTTCTGCTTGTCTCAGACATTTACTAGTTATTAAAAATAAGGGAAACCATGAGACCTATGTTTCTTTGGGCCTGGCTTACTTCACTTGTAGAAAACTAAAGCTAGATCCTTATATATCACCCTGCACCAGAATCAATTCCAAATGGATCAAAGACCTCAGAGTCAAAGTAGACAACCTGAAAACATTGCAGGACAGAATAGGAGAAATCCTCGGCCTCCTTGGCACAGGTCGAAATTTTCTTAATAGAGACCCAGAAACACAACAAATCAAAGAAAGGTTGGACAAATGGGATTGCATGAAATTGCAGAGCTTCTGCATGGCAAAGGACATAGCTAGCAAGATCAATAAAAAGCCCACAGATTGGGAGAAGATCTTCACTAGCTGTACAATGGACACGGGTCTCATATCTAAAATATACCCAGAACTCAGAAAATTAAATCCCCCAACAACAAATCCTCAAAGAAACAACTGCCCAATAAATAAGTGGGCTAAAAGAATGGCTAATAGACACATGAAGAAATGTTCAACCACCCTAGCCATAAAAGAAATGCAAATCAAAACAACACTGAGATACAACTTCACCCCAGTTAGAATGGCTATAATCAAGAACTCTAATAACAACAGATGCTGGAGGGGATGTGGGCAGAAGGAAACCCTATTGCATTGTTGGTGGGAGTATAAACTTGTTCAACCACTTTGGAAAGTAGTATGGAGGTTCCTCAAAAGACCCCACAAAAGCTCCCCTATGACCCAGCAATCTTTTTTTTTAATAAACTAACATGATAAAACATCCTTAGCTCCCTATGTCCAGTATACATGTTTTCCTAATGTGCAGAAATGGATGAATGTACTAATTATTGTCATTTCACATATATTTATATATTTCTAATTTTTTTATTAATTATCTCTATGTAGTTTTACAAAGAAGTTTCCATTTAACAGAGCAGTTTATGGATACAATGTGTCTTGATCACCCTCAAGCTCCAATCTTAAAAATTGAAAATTGTAGCCATGAGGACTTCTCTGTCTCATCCAGTTAAAGTGGGCCTTCAAACACTGAGAAATCATGAAGTCCAGAACTAAGTCAGGGTGTTTGGATACTCAATCCATGCTGTCCCAATCCCTTCTGGCCATCCTCTTTCCTCTTCAGAGAAGTTTCTCTGTAACTCTTTAGCCCACTTATTTATTGGGCAGTTGTTTCTTTGAGGATTTGTTGTTGGGGGAGTTAATATTTTGAGTTCCAAGTATTTGGAAAGTAGTATGGAGGTTCCTCAAAAGACTCCACATAGAGCTCCCCTATGACCCAGCAATCCCACTTTTGGACATTTACCCAAATGATCACAAACAAGACCATACTAAAGCTACTAGCACAGCTATGTTTATTGCAGCATTATTTACCATAGCTAACATATGGAACCAACCCAGATGCCCCTCAGTAGATGAATAGATCAAGAAAATGTGGTATATATACACAATGGAATTCTATGCCTCCATCACAAAGAATGACATTGCCCCATTTGTTAGGAAATGGAAAGACTTAGAAAAAATTGTATTATGTAAAGTATTTTCTTTAGAACTATCCCTAGTTTGAATGTCCTTGCAACCTGAAAATTGTTTTGTTATCATGGTTTAGAGGAGGAAACCAGTGTGATAGAGAGGAGAAGCTTGTAATGAAGTTACTGCATCCTGTCTTCAAGAGCAAGCTACACATGTAGCACCGGTCTGTCTTCAGTGTCACTGATGCCTTTTTGCCCTTTTTCTCTGAGCTCTGCACCCTTCTGAGCCTGTCAGTGGCTATTTTGAATTCATCAAGGCAGCTCTCATGGCGTTTCCAAAGGCCAGCTTCCCGTGGCCTGCACAAAATCAGTCTTCTCCATGAGAATGAAGGTGGCCACAATCATAAGCTACCACCTGACACATTATCTTTTAAAGAAAATGTGAAGCCTTGTAAGAAGTCCAGAGGCACACGATGTGAATGAGCAAGGTGTACTGAACATGGACCCGATGGGTCAGTCATTATCCAAGAAGTCACTACTTCAACGCTCCACTGTGCAGGACTCTGTACAAGATTTCTGCACTTTCACTGCTACCACGTAACTGATGTTTTTCTTCTCATGAGTAAATGAGCAATGAGGTTCCTTGCACAACATCCAGGACAAAAAACAGGTCTTGATGAACCCATGTTTGTCTCAGTCAAAGTGCATCTGTCAAGGCTCTGTGCCCCAATCCACCAGCCTGCCTTTTGATTCTTTTGGAGGGGCTCAGGATGACCCATTGAAACAATGATACTCACAAGACTCTATGTTGGAAATGGACTTTACAACTTTGGTGGAGGGGAAGGGGGGGGGGGGAATGGAGGAGGGAAGGGATAGTAGGAGAAAAACTAAAAAGGGAGTAACAATGTTCAACAAGAAATGTACTCATTGCCTTACTCATGTAACTGCAACCCCTCTGTACAGCATCTTTCCAATAAAATAAAATTTTTTTAAAAGAAACCACTAGTATAGCCCTTTTCCAACTATCTATAGGTCTGAGAAAGCTAAAATCCAGTCAAGAAACATTCTGAGCACCTACTGACTTGCCCACTGCCAAGAGTACAGTTTACATAGAGAGTTCTGACCATTGTGAAGTTAGAATTTGTGAAGAAGTCAAGGAAACAATTACACTAGGGTATGACTAGTGCTTGCCAAGGTAAACAAGGGCCATGAAGAATCTAGCTTAGTTTCAGGCAAAGGCATGAAGATTTGAAACAGTACATGGTCTCTATGGGGCAGCAGTTCTAGAATGTGTAGAAAATGAGTAGATGTACAGAAAACAAGGCTGAGAGATAAATCAAGGACCAAGTCATGGCATATGTCAGTCGAAGAGCCTGAAAACTTCTAAATCTTTCTCAGCAACTCCACCTGCCTCAGTGCTGTACTCTCAGTCCTTTCTTCTTAATTGCAACTACTGGGGTCTTAGAAAATTCCCGTTCATCTTTTGTGGATCTAGGTCCTAGATCCCCTCCTATTTCTCACTAACCCCTAATCCATGACCCTTGCTGTTGGCAGAGCAACTGTTACAAAATAATCCAGTAGTGGCATATAAACATGAAACATTGCAGTGCATTGTGTTAAACCATTCACTGGTGTGTCTATTTAATACTTAAGCAAATCTATTAACCTCATATCACAGGTAAAGAAAGAAAGATACCTACTTTCTATCCTGCTTAAAGAAGGCTATACTCATAATGTGAGATGGACTATTTACTTCTCAGTGCTCTCGTATATCAAACCAATGGAGAGATGGCTTTTCCTCTCCTGGAGCTCATGATATATTACCACAGAATATGACTATAGGTTACCAAAATCTACCGCTCTAGATTAATAATTGATACTATATCTAACAAGAAAGTGGAGAGGTGGGAGCAAATTATGGGTTAGCTGTCAGGACAGTTGTTGTAAAAAGTTGTAGTTGCAAAAGTTACTCTTTCTTAGGAGCAATTTGCATCTATAAAAGAAATCACCTGTTTAAGGGGGTCTCTTCCTCCCTGCACTAGGGAGCGGATAAGGATGGCTAAATCTCTACAATATTGAAGGTTGGAAAAAGCTTAGACTTTAACCTATATAATAAAATTGACCTCTGTATAAGATGCTTTCCCTGCACATCTTGTCTTGGGTCTTTTTCGTCATAGATCTTTTCTTCCTTTTCTTTTCTTTCTTTCTTTCAGAATATTACTGTACTTAAGCCTAGGGTTTAAACCCTTTGCATAAGCCTAGGCATTTTCTTCTTTCTGTGTCTTACCATGCATACAGGCTGTACAGATGGTAATAAACTTTTGCTTATTTTCTCTTGTTAATCTACCTTTTGTTCCAGAAAATCACAAGTATAAAATAAAAACCCAAATAAATTGCTCCTCTTCTATACTGTGTCACCTAAAACTGTCAGTGGCTCCCTGTTTTCTACAAAGCATAAAACTAAATGGTTCAGGCTGATATTCAAGGGCCATATTTTGTCCCAATTCTTGCACCCAACTTTAACTCTGTCCACTTAGGCCCCACTGTCCACACTGCAGCACTTTAGACAAGATGAAATCCCCAAATTGCTCCTGACCCTTGCTCCTGTTTATCCCTTTCCTCGAGTTAGCTTTACTCTGATAGGCTCCTACCATCAAATCCTTTAGGATATAATACTGTAAACTCTTCCTCTAGGAAGAATTTTAAAACACTTACCATATGTTAGTTTCTTCCTCTTCAGGGTCCCATGGCTTTATTTCATACCATGTGACAAACAACAGGCAATAACTACTACATAGTTATTAATGTGGATGCCCATGTCCAGCCACATACTCTGAGAAGTACCTTGTCCATCTCTCACCCTGAATCTCAGGACTGGCCTGGAATTAATCGTGTATGTTGAATGATTAAATAAAAATAATCATTTCAACATCTTTAAAAAGAAAATCAAGGTCAGATCCATTAAGTACTGCTAATACAGGACTTTTTCAAATCATTAAACCTTTGGCTAGTACATCAACTATCTTGTCAAATAAAACAAATTTTAACTTTCTCTCAACTAAAAGATTTCTGCAAGACCTCATATGCATTGGTGATCAGTATGTGAAATAGTGGAATTCTCTTTTTTCAGCAGGACACCTGCTTCTTATTACACAGATTTTTGAACTCTCACTTTGTGATTTATATGATTTCAGATCCTAAGGAAATAGCAAGGGCATTACATCCATCAGCAAGTAGCTGTGTAGATGGTAGAAAAGACTCACCTACTTCTATACTGCACAGTTAAAACCTGACTAAGATGGGCCAGGATGCAAAGGGAGCAGGAAACACACAGACCAATACCACTTGGGAAAGCAGGCAATACATTAGAAAAGTAGCACTTCCAAGTGAATCCTAAAGGCAGAGAGGGTCCAAGTCAGAATGTATTACCTAGTAGGTGAGATTAAAGCAAGCTTTTGTATGGCTAGAGTATATAAATGATAGAAATTGGTTCACTTCTAGGCTATATATCTGAACTCACTTCTCTGATTGGGGATTGCCCTGCTTTCTAAACCTTGTTCAGAGACCAGATCTCTTTTGTGACAGATGCTGAAAAATCTAAGTTCTTAATTTTCTTAGTACCTGAGCCATGGTTTGTGATCTATGTTCATTCAGCAATATATATCTGCTGAGGATATTATTATTACTACTACTACTACTATTATTTTCTTAGTAGTTGTACAAGGAAGTTTTAACTCAACACGTCATGAGTTCAATGCATCTTGATCAATCTCACCTTGTCATATTCTCCATCATTTCACCAAACCCACCCATCCTTTCAGTTTACCTCGTTCTATTTTCACGTATGTACTTTTAAAATATGGCATGGGAGCTACCTGGTTCTAATGGTAGCAGTTGTGGCAGTGAAAATAATTTTCTAGAGCACTGAGGAAAATGGTAACCACAGAATGGCTTAAGGACTCTGTTTCAGGGTAACTACAATGTAGTGTTCAGGTGTGGAGAGCAATGAGAACTGGGTGTGGGCACTTGAGAGACTACAAGAATGTTTGTCACACTACCTCTCTTTATTCTAGTTCATTCCTTCCCAGCCCCTTATCTTCTTTCCTTCCTTCCTTCCTTCCTTTCTTCCTTCCTTCCTTCCTTCCTTCCTTCCTTCCTTCCTTCCTTCCTTCCTTCCTTCCTTCCTTCCTTCCTTCCTCCTTTCTTTTCTCCTTTCCTTGTTTCTTGCCTTCATTTCTCCCTCCCTTCCTGCTTCCTGCACTCTTCCATTCATCTGTTACTTCTTGAGCATCTACTGTATGACCATCTCCATGTGTCTATAAACAGAGACAAGAATGAGACTCCGACTATCCACTAGAATCTTCTCACTTACTTGATAAGACTTGTAAATAGTACATTTAGAAATGATACAGAAATCCTTTAGTTTTTCACCATTAAGTATAATGCTGGCTGTAGGTTTGTCATATACAGGCTTTATTGTATTGAGGAATGTTCCATGGATTCCTAATTTTTCCAAGCCTTCATCTTAAAGTGGTGTTGGATCTTGTCAAATGCTTTTTCTGCATCTATTGAGATAACCATGTGGTTCTTATCCTTGCTCTTGTTGATATGATGAGTTATATTAATTGATTTGTGTGTATTGAACCAGGTTTTCATCCCTGAAATAAATCCTGTTTGATCGTAGTATATGATTTTTTGGATGAATTGTTGAAGTCAATTGGCCAAAATTTTGTTGAGAAGTTTTGCATCGATATTCATCAAGGAAATGGGTCTACAGTTCTCTTTCTTTGATGATTCCCTGCCTCGTTTGGGGATGAGGGTTATGATGGCTTCATAGAATAGAGTTCGTAGAAAAGAGTTCAGTAGTGAACTTGCTCTTTCAATTTCATTGAAGAGTTGAAAAAGTATTGGTGTGAGTTCTGCTTTGAAGGCCATTCAGGTTCCATTGAAAATATGATGGAAGAAGAGGCCAACAAAGATGATTCCAGCAATGAGACAAGACTTGAAGGGTACGGATATTCCAAGTGGATGCGGTGGGGAAAGCTCAGCCAAGGAGAGAACCCATGACCAGAAGGCTGTGGCTAGAGGGAGCACAGCATATTTAGACGGATGCTCATGGTCAGAGGAGGAGGAGTGTGGTAGGATAACAAGACTAAACAGGGAGCCCAGAGCTACATCAAGGAGAAACTTGTCCATTTCATTGCTAATTTCCCAGTGTCTAGCAACATGTCCCACTCAGCAGGCAAAACATCAGCATGTCCTATGATAATCAACCAAGATGCTTGGCCACTGAGCCTAGGAGTTTCCATTCAACCCATGAGTTAAATGTATTTTAACAAAAATAAATCGTGCTGCTTTTCTTTTCTTTCCTTTTTTTCTTTCTTCCATTGTCATGGAGATTTGGAATAAAGTCAAAGCAGAACTGCATCAGGAATGATGAGAGAGAGGAGTGGTCTCTGATCCAGTCTGCAGGATTTCATCTCTCCTGTTCTGAGGCTGTGACGTGGGTCAGCGCCCAAAGACTCCCCTGGCAGGATTCCAAATCTGCAGCCAGGAACCAGCAGCTTCCTCCTTCCCCACCTCCAGATCAATCATGAAAGATTTTCTGTAGCCCTCACTCTAAATTTTCCTTTGATCATTATCTTGTGCCCCCATGATAGGCCCAATCTCTTGTCAGACACAGGCAGCAGGGGTGACAAACTACATGTTAGCAGACTGACTGCACACTCCTTGGAAGCTGCAGCCATTCTGAGGCCCCCTGCTGATGCTTTCGCTCTGCAGGACTTCAAAGGGGAGCCCCATACATTTAAACACGGGGGGGGGGGGGGGCAGGGGAGAACTGCTGGAAATAGATGCAAACTAGAAGCAAGGCAGAGCTCTCTTTTAGCTTCAAGCAGTGCTATTGCCTGAGGAGGCACAAAACCCAAAAGGTATTGGTTAAAGCAACTGGAGGAGGGGGCAGAGTGGAATATTAATGAGCTGTAAGTGCCTCTTGGCAAGAGATTTCTCTCCACTTGCCCTCAATTTCCTCATCTATAAAGTGAATGGATTGTTCTGAGAATGTATCTATTTCTGCAAGGATGGATGACAAAAAAATAGATTACATAAAGGCAGATGATAGATGATGGAAACATAACATGGACATGATAGATGTCAGATAGGTAGGTAGCTAGGTATCGAGAGAGAGAGAGAGAGAAAGAGAGAGAGGGAGACAGAGACAGAGACAGAGAGACAGAGACAGACAGAGAGAGGGAAGGAGGGAAGGGAGGGAGGGAGGGAGGGAGGGAGGGAGGGGGGAGGGAGGGAGGGAGGGAGGGAGATTATAGCAGAAATTACCTAGATGACTTGAATCCAGGAAGCAAAAGTCCCAGATTTGCATCTGTATTCCACTGGTTCTTAGCAGATTTTAGCCAGTTTTTGTATTTTTTGTACTGTCTCAGGGCTTAACTCTCTGAGTCACAGTTTTTTCAACTGAAATTAGAGAAGAACATTTCACTGTGTATTAGATTAAAATAAATAGTGCACAGAAACTGCCCCTATTACTTGACAGGCTCCTGTTAGACATAAAATAACCCATATGACTACAATGGTAGAGCAATCCTTTTCTTCTCAGAATCATTAAAAGAAATAGGATCTATGCTATGCCACACTTGTGCTTCTGTGTGTCTGACATCTTTACCTGTACATGTCTCATCCATCTCAGCACCAACCTGTTCAAAAATGAAAGTTTCATGTAATTCTCAAAGTTTCCTTAAAAATCTTTAAGTAGTTGTACAAAGGGGTTCCAATTCAACTTACCTATTTATGAATACAATGCATCTTGATCCGTCACCCCTCCCATAAGTCTCCCCCATCTGCGATCTGCCTATCTCAGTGATAGATCTGTGTCTCTATGTGGATTAAGGCAGAAACATGAAAGCCATTCTGACTCCTCCTTCTCTCTATCCTTGATATTTAATTTCTCAATCCATCCTATCAAGTTGACTTCCAAACCCTAACCACTCCAGGTACCGTCTAACTTTCCCCCCTGTTTCTGCTCTTATCAGCCCCTTGAATCATTTCCAGACAGCGACAGAGAAGTTTTCTGAACACAAAAGTCAGACCAGACCACATACACTCTTAATGCCCTTTAGGGTCCCCTTTTTCTTAAGATAAAATCCAAATATTATACCATCACCATCAAAGCCCCTTGCACCATGACTCAAGTTAATGTATGCTTCTCCCTTTAAACCAATGTGCTCTACCTTTATGCTCTCTTACATCCTCAAATACCTAGTCACTGCCCACTTCAAAGTCTTCCTTCCAGTACTCCTCTATTCCACTTATCCAGCCCCTACCCACTCTACTCTTTAAGCTAATCAATTTCTACCCATCTTTCATCGTCAGTATCGCTTATTCATGTCTTTCAAATTCAGTGGGGCTCCTCCTTACCATCCGTTTCTCCTTACTAAGCTCTATCACAGTGTGAAACGCTCCATGGGTGGGTCTGCTTGTTGTAAGCCTGTCTTCTGGATCTGATTACACCGTCCACAAAGACAGAGCTTGCAGGTTTGTCGTTGTTGTGGACCACTGGGTCACTTGGAATCTGTTTCGTTCCAAATACATATGTCATTAAACCCTGGTTGAATTGTTAAATGAATGAATAGGGTCATTTCACTTCTCAGGGGCTTCTAATAAAAATCAGTACTAGGACATAATACCTTAGACAATGTTTCGTTATTATCTCATAGTTAAGTCCCTAAAACACTTAGAAAACAGGACATTTACGAACTGAACTTTCTAGAACCTTAGAATCAGGATGTCTAAAGTCAAGGGAAATTCAAAAACTTTCTCAATCAACTTACAATCTGAAACATAAAGATGGTTGTATTTCTAACCATGGTGATATTCTTCATAATCACAATGTAATAGTGGGATTAAAATATTTTTCTTTTTAATCAATTTTTTATTATTGTTATTATTCATACAATGAAAATACAAAGTAGAGAGGCATTTCCCTTTGCTTGGCCTAGACAGGAAGCAGGGTTGAATCTGCGTGAGGTGTGAGGAGTCAAGTAACTATTTACTATTATTAACCTTATCATAAATCAACCTAAACTGACCAGGGATCAGTATTAAGCTCTTGGGGTTCTTTTGTTTTTGTTTTGTTTTGTTTTGTTTTGCAGCTAAGGTAACTACAGTCCAAACTGTGTTGAAGATTTTTTTTCTCCCCGTTGTGTAACTGAACACTGAAACCACAACACTAACTTGTATGTTTGTCTGCAAATCCACACTACGCATAAATTTATAAACTGAGGCAAATTCTTGAATCAATATATCAATAATCACAGAGATCACTGATAGGTTTTACATGCCCAGATTTTCACTTTTCCAACTTACTTTCACCTAATCATGGTACCATCTTCTTTCTTAACTATTTCATACTCTATGAAAATACTTACAGAATTAAAAGAGAGATTAACAAACAGCTGGGCACCAGTGGCTCACACCTGTAATCCTAGCTACTCAGGAGGCTGAGATGTCAGGATCACAGTTCAAAGCAAGCCTGGGCAGGAAAAGTATGTGAGACTTTTATCACCAATAAACCACTAGAAAACCGGAAGTGCTGCTGTGGCTCAAGCGGTAGAGTGCTCGCCTTGAGCCAGAGATCAAGCCCCATCACAGACAAAAAAGAAAATTTAATGAACATCATTTTATGCTTATCAGTCCAAATTAGACACTATTTCTTGTCTATTTTTTAAAATCAATGAACAGCAATCATTAACTTCCTTGCAGTGTTTCAAATAATAGTTAATAGTGATAAACTGATTTAAAAGTTTCAAAGAGATATATACAATTTGCCAAAGATGACTTCAAAATGACGTCCAATTTGGTGTTATTCTTCAAAGACTGACCTCTTTTGGTTTCACTGTGTATGGGTATCTTGAGTCCTGTTTACTTTGTCATGTTTTGTTGTAATACCCATGCACTTCTTCATATGTACATAAAATATTATACAGACTGAAAAGAACCCCAAAGACAAGAAAACAAAGGACCTCTTCTGAATTTGTCTTATCATTTTTGGATGACGCTGTATTCTTTACCTCATATGTGGTGTTTGCACATGCACATCAGAGGGAAGCTGGGAGGGGGGCACAGAATCAGTGAAAACTGGGGGAAAATCACAGCATCGGGGCCCATCAGCTCACTTGACATTGATGAAAGTGAACCAAGCCACTGAAGGGCGGTGATGGGAGGGAGGGAACGAGAGAGAAAGAGGGAACCGCTGACACTAAGCAAAAGGAAAGAAATGTACATATCACCCGATTTGTAAGAAATAGTTAAGTTTGTAGATTTCATAAGCTTTGTAGAATAAGTTAATGGCAATTATCCTTGTGAAAGATAAAATGTGTTTGTGACTTTAGCTAAGTATAACTATGCCACAGTGTTGTGAAATTTATGTAATCCCTATAAAGAAATATTTGGGGGAAAAGCAATAAAAACAGAATTTTTATCTTAAAATAAAAGAAGAACTCCCCCTCCCCAAAAAATGATGCTCAACTCAATGTTTACAATCCCACAGAGCTTACTTCCATTAAAAACCAGCCTGGCACCTCAGACTTTTAGAAAGCAAGAGCTTATACGGGAGGTAAAAATGGGCTCCAAGCTAAAGAGTAACCCAGCTGGAAAGTTAAGGTTCAAAAATGCCTGGTTTCCATTAACTGGAATTACAACCGTCTCTTCAAATCAAAGGGTATTCTGCCCTACATACCACCAAAGCACTGATACAGGAAAAGGACACAGGGGAGTTTCCTTTTGCATACTTATCCCGTGAGGCTCATTTTTAGACAGGTATGATGTTTGTTTGTTTTTTTAATGAGACAAATAAAACCTGCTTAATATGTTCAAGTTAGTTCTGAAATTATGTAGGTATATAGGTAGTTATATAGGTGAACATATACGGGGTCATATGCATACATACCCAAACCTGTTGACTGCAGTATGGTGTCTACCGAGGACAGTTCCCATGATGTAAACCCCTAAATAACTAACTTTCAGTTTAACAAAAAGAATACCAGGAAGCTGGAACGTGTGGTGTCGGAATGGGATGAGGCAAGGAGAGGGGCAATCGATGAATGGAGATAGGAAGGATGGGAAAACACCAATGTACAAATGTGAAAATGGTACCCATCAAATTGAGGGGGTGGGTGGATCTGGAAGACATGGGGGAGAATGATGAATGGGGTGACATGGATCAAATGCATTAGACTCACACATTGACGTGCTGAATTGACAACTTTTGTACAACTACCTAAAGGTAATGAAAGCAAATAAAAAAGACTGGAGATGGGAAGAGAGTACTGAGACCAGTAGTAAATGGAAGTGGTCGTCCACTGAGAGACTGAGTAGGGCGTGGAACATTAACTGAAACACTGCCCGCAAATGTCCACCCCATCTCACTACGACCTTAGGCAGCCGTGTCATTCTCTTAATACTCTGTTTTGTTTTGGTTTTTATCCAGTTTATTGGGAATAGGGTTGAGAACTACAATGAGCTATGTGGAAGGCTTTGGAGACTATAGAGCCCTACGCATATTAAGAACTAACAGTATTATCAGTGATCTGGGCCTGGGCAAAAGGAAAGGTTGCTGCTCTTGGGCAGAGTTCCTCTTCCCCATTGTGACTATGAAATTCACTTCTTCCTATGAGCCTTCAAAGACCTCATTTATCAGCATCAGAATACAAAGCGATCAGCCTCCTTGGCCTGCTTTCGAGGAGTATTACTTCCAGTTCTCAGCTGGAATATTCTCCTTCTTATCTGTAGACTGTAGAAATGCGTGACTTGCCACCTCTCTAAGTTATATGGAAAATTACTTAGACGGGACACCCTGGTCACAGAGAAAGGAACAGATTGTCAATGTTCACCAGATTGTTGGGGAAGGCAACAAATTGTTGGAGCTCAAACACAGAAGCTCCAATCTTGACACTCTAAGTATGATCAACGTTGTGGTGTCTTGAGCTATCACAGGACTAAATGGTCATGTGATGGCCCAAGACACCAGAGTTGATCACTTGAATGTCCTTTGCAAACTACTTTTTCCAAGTGTTCTCATCTCAAAAAGCAGCTCTAGGGCTTTTCATATCCAAACATGAATTATCCTCAATTTCTTTCTTTCTCTCACTTTCCAATTGCTGTTGATCTCTATATTGTGTATTGTATATTGAATTTTGCAGGGGCCTATGTATGCTAGGCAAGAGTGCTAATACTTGATCTGTATCCTCAATATTTCTCTTTGTATTCTTTTTTTGCTTCAGTGGCATTGAGGTTTGAACTCAGAGCCTCACACTCTTGCTCGGCTTGCTTGTTTGTTCAGCTCAGGTTCTATCACTTGACCCATACCTCCAGCCCTGCTTTTTGCTGGTTATCTTGGAAACAAAGTCTCAAGGACTTTTCTTCCCAGGCTGGTTTCAAATTGTCATCCTCTAGATCTTACTTATTGAGTAGCTACATTAATAGGTATAAGCCACCAGTATCTGACTTATTTTTGTTTCTTTTGAAATAGAATCATGCTAACTTTGCCCAGGCTGGCCTCTAAGCTGTGATCTTCCTACCACCACCTCCCAAATAACTGGTAGTGTGCTACACACTCAAAGACAGTTTTATAGATCTTAAGTTTTTTAAGCTGAGTGACAATTGACTCATCCTGAAAAATAAGGAATAATCACTTATCTCATGTCAGGCTGATGAAGAGTTAACTTAGATGAAGGCTTTCTAGTCTTTCACAGGTACTCTGCAGAAAATACAACAGTGGGAAGTGACAGCTCTGAGACCATTGCATAAATATTCAGGAGACCCATAATACATCCCAGGCATGCCGCGAAGGACATAGAAATGAGAAGGACAGGAGCATCTCTGCTCCCCTGGAGCATCAAAGTCAGTCAGTGTAAAGGTGGATGATCTGCAGAGAAAAAAGACAAGAGAAACTATGCAACGAATTTTAGATCATGGCAATGATATCCAAAGACTTTTTATAAAACAATTGGATTGAGAATAGACATGCTTAACTAACACTAGATGAATGGGGTGACATTTAACCTGAGATCTGAATGACAAGAAGCAGCCAACCATGTAAAAAGAATGAGAGGACAGGACACTCTGAACAGAGAGGACAGCTAGGCAACAGTCAATACAAAGGCTGTTAGGCCTGAGTGAACTGGAAGAGGGCAAGGAATAACTGAGAAGAGCAGCATGTGGGAGTATGGGTTATGCCAGGTGAGGTGAAATCAAGAGTCAAAAGGATGAAGAGAACCATGCGCTGGCAGCTCATACCTGTACTCTTAGCTACTCAGGAACACTGAAATCTGAAGATTGTGGTTTGAAGCCCAGCAGAGATGTCAGCAGAACGTTTTAAGCAGGAAAGTGATTTGGTCTTGTTGACCTTTCGCTGAGATCCCTCTGGGTGCATTGTGAGAGCAAGATTGCAGGATGGGAAAATAGAAGGGAAATGAGCGAGGAAGATATTTATAGCGCTCAAGAGAGCGAGGCTAGTCATCAAGACCCATACTTCTCACAAACTGACATGCTGAATTGAAGCCCCTTTGTACAAGCACTTAAGGATGATAAAAATAAAGAGAACTAGAGTGAGATTGAGAGAGAGAGGTTGGTGGCTTGGGCTGGCATAGAAATAAAGAGTTAGAAGGAGGCATAATTCTGGATGTATCTTGAATGGATGCTGATGAAGATTCTCATGTTCAATTAGATATGGAAGTTGGCAAAAAGAAATGAACTAAGGATGGCTTGAATTTTCATCATGAAAGGCTTTGAAACCACTTAACCTAGACAGGAAAACCTTCAGAGAAAAATGGCTTTCAAAGGGGAAATCAAGAGTTCTGCTTTGGTCCTGTCATTCTGGTGATACATAAAGATGTCCTGTGTGGAGATGTCGACCTGGCCCGTGTCAGCCCAGGATGCTAGAGTATGCTCAGAACTAGGTGAGCTAAAAGCTCAAAAGGTTTTGGTCTCTCACTCAAATCCCACTCAAAGATCTAGTTCTCAAAATGTCCCCACATCATTATGTTCCAGTTACTTTGCCAGATCACCCTGAGCAAATGAAGAACATATCTTCTGCCTTTCCTGGAGATACTCTCACAGACCTGATAGAAAGGCTATGGACACTGCTTGTAAACACCGGACTGGGGGTATGTACAAGGTGGTAGTTTGACTGGCCTTCCAACACATAACGGAACTCTCTAGCCCTCCGTTCTGTCACTCACCAATGGGAAAGATGCCACCTGTCTTGCCTAGAGGGCAACAGTTGTCTCCAAGGAAATAATGTAAATGGAAAACAAGAGCCCTGAATTATCATCTTGCAGCAAAGAGGGAGAAAGCTGGCAAACTTATTAACAAACTTACCGGCAAACACAGGGGCTAAGTTCTGGCTGATAGGACT
Organism: Dipodomys spectabilis; assembly: GCF_019054845.1. Lineage (NCBI taxonomy): Eukaryota > Metazoa > Chordata > Mammalia > Rodentia > Heteromyidae > Dipodomys > Dipodomys spectabilis. Next base: position 35,772 of record NW_024870941.1, on the reverse strand, counting down.
TCAATGTGCTGGGTCTATCTAATCACTACAGCAGGAAATGTAATTCTTCACAAAGCCAGCGTTACTGTGAGGGAATTTGCATGAGACCTAAGATAGGATGGAAATGTTTCTGTGCCGCTGCTGCAGCTGGGTGATAGCTACATCAAAACAAGCGCAAAGCCCAGGGCCACGGCTCCTTTCCTAACAGCCCTCTCTCTTCCCCATTAGGATTTTCAAACTTTCTACCAAGGACATCACCCTGTCCAAATTGTGAAGGTAAGGTGACATGGAGAGGCTACGCTCTGGATTCAAACTTCAACACTGATCCCAACAGCTCTTAGCACACATTACCAAGCTCCTCAGACTTGGTTGGTTGGAATGCAAAAAAGACATGATAACAAAATCCCCGGGTATCTGGGAAGATTCATCAGGACGTTCCAAGTTCCTAGTATGGTGTGTAAGGTACATAAGGAATACCCTAAAAGTCTCTCATTCTAGATGGCAAACATGGCATGTGAGTTTATTTAAATCTTTACTTGCTGAAGGAGGCCACAAATAGGCTTTGTTAAGATGAGGATTGCCAGTGTCTAGAGAAGGAGGTTCTGTGTGTATGTGTGGAACGAACAAATGACATGTAAAATAGCTGTGTCACATTCTCAAAGTCACAATAAGAGGCTTCTAGCTTCACATGCCTTCCCCCACATCAGAGTCCCTTCCCTACGGAGACCAGCTGGTCCCCAGAAGTTGGAAAAATTAACTTTATGATCCATAATTTCAATAATACCTTTGTTCAAGAAGACTGACGTTAGAACTCAATGGGAGGGAAAAAAAGTTCTTATCACTATGTAATTACCTCACTTTTCTTCCTTCCCTCTCACTAAAAGAACGTCCCTTTAACAAAAGGAACGTTCAAACTTACTTCTAGTCTGGCAGGTTTAAAAAAAAATGTTGTTGTGAAGTCTCTCCTGAACCTATCAGCCCATACAACTGGGAGAATATTCACTGCAACGAATTTTCTTCACCTTGTCAAAATGGAATTACACAGAAAGCTAACGTTAGGCTTATATTTCCCAGTGTATTTATACTGGGACACTTGACGTATGTACAGAATGTACTTGACATACATTCCTGGGAACAAAGGACCCCATGTCCCTAAGTTTGGGAAAGACTGATTAAAAGAAAAACCAGCCTAGAAGCTAAAGAACTATTTTCACTGTCAAGTTGCTCCTTCTTAAGTATACCAAATGTATTGTCAATATCCAATAGAATATGAATGATTGCCCTCAATTTATTGGATCTTCACAGCACCTTATAGGATTTATCTTGCTTAGAATATAACAGATACTCTTTGCTAAAGTTTGATCTATAAATGTGCACTAAAGTCCTATGGATTAAAGATTTAGGGGCCAGTCTGCGGAGACACTTGGAGGTGGTGGAAGCTTTAGTCAGTGTGGCTTTGGGGGAGAAAGTTATGTCACTAAAAGTATGCTCTTAAAAGAGACATTGGGACCTCTAGCAGCTCCTCTTCCTCCCCCTCCCCCTCTCCCTTCCCCTCCCTCTCCCTTCTTCTGCTCCTCTTTCTCCTCCTCCTCCTTCTCCTCCTCCTCCTTTCTCTTCCTCTCTCTGAACACAGTTTTTTAAAAAACCCTCCTTCTGAGGACAATGTTGTAAAGCTGACATGGAATAAATCACAAGCAATCTGTAAGGCAGAGGTTTGGGTCCAGATAAACTTCAATCATGCTCACTGTTCTCATTATTGGTGCTCATAACAATTGGACAAATACTGCGTTGTTGGCTCATGTTACAAGATGAGCAACTGAGGAGGTCATTCTTCACCCAACATCTTCCAGTGGTTCCTACCTTTCTCCAGGTTTCTCCAGGTTTCTTAATTGGAGACTCTTTTTTATGAACTCTGGGCCTGGGTGCTGTCCCTCAGCTCTTCAGCTCAAGGAGAGCGCTCTACCGCTTGAGCCACAGTGCCATTTCTGGTTTTCTGGTGGTTTATTGGAGATAGGAGTCTCACAGACTTTCCTGCCCGGGCTGGCTTTGAACCTCGACCCTCAGATCTTAGCCTTCTGAGTAGCTAGGATTACAGGTGTGAGCCACCGGCACCCAGCTTGGAGACTCTTCGAAACCTCTCAATCTTATGTCCAGCACACTGAGACCATCACAGCAAGGTGTGACTCCCTGACCACACCACATCCTTCCAGCTCCTGTGCTGTTAGAATGTGCTTCCATCTTAATGGGAAGCCCTTCATTTTAGACTATCAGTAAGCCATAAATCCTACTTAATGCCATCTTCTTTATGAAACTTCTGCATCTTAAGTACCGAGAGGGGACCTTGAACCTGCACATTGGCTACCATCTTTTTCATTCCTGTTGGTCCTTATTTGTCAAAGCCAAAAGCATTCAGACATCCAAATCATGAACTTCATCTCTGCTCCTCTCTCAGGTATGGACTCAGACTTCTTCCCCAGCCCCAAGCATGATGCCTGGATGGTATCCAAGCATATTTGTCAGAAAAATGATGGAGTGGGCTGTTGGAAGCCACACCAAGGCTGGATGTCCTCCTCAGAATCAAGCTGATATGTGGAAACAAATAGTATAGCCCCAGTCTCAGCAAATCCCATAGAGAATTCTAACAATCAGAAATGCCAGTCATCAAGGGATAATATTCTGAGTCTTATCTGTATTTTACACCACAGGGGAAATTCTATGGGTATTACCACAATTACTTCTCACATTTTCCAGTCATAACAACCCACTAAATACATGCCCACCATTTCCCAAAGAGCCAATGATACAAAAATGCCCTGTTGAGGCAATTATATTCCCCAGAATATAAACTCCCAAAGAATCCAAGAACATTCCCTTAATGTTAGATTAATGTTAGATCTCAGACAAGCTAGTCTGGCTTTATTGTTTTGCAGATGAGGGAATCAATACCTTATAGTGTTTTCTTTCTTGCTCGCTTGCTTGCTTTGGCTACGATAGGTTTTATTTGTTGGATTTTATGAGACATAATATTTAGAAATAATGTTTTAATTTACCTGCATCTTACAGATACACATATACACATAGAAGCATAGCTGCAGGAAAACTATAAAAGCTGTTTGAAAGTAAAATTATTATGCAACCAGAAACAGAAGAAAAACCGTTGGATGCAATTTTACCCTTGTCAATAGTGACAGTGGAGCTTATAGAAAGTATTTGGTACAGCAATTTCCAAGAACAAAACAAGTCATGAGCACACTGCCTACATCTGAAGGAAACTTGGCGAACAGGTATGAATCATTTTCTTCTATCACAAGATTTGACCATTTTTTTAAGTATTTCATAAGAATACTCATTCTGTGGAGAAGTCCCAGAGGTTTCCCTGACTCTTCTGCCCTGACCCACTTCTACAACTCTGGAATCTGCTTTCCCAGATTGTGAACCATCCCCACAGGACTCCCCTCCTTGCTGCTGGGAAAGGAGTGTGAAAAGTGAGGCTAAACCTGCCAGGTCCAGTCATAGCAGCAGTTCTGGAAAAACCAGATGCCAGCCCCAGCTAGGAGAAAGATCCTTTGTGATCTTTTCTGGCTTCCTTGTTTCCATCTTTCCCTTTTGGGGTCCTGCTCAGCGACTGTGTTCTAACCAGGCCAAGGTTACGATCTATCCTTGTTGGATGCGTTCCACACCCCTCTTGCTGCCTCGGATCTCCTTTCCTCGAACAATTAATTCTCCTGGTTACGTTCCAAGTCTGAAGAACTTGGCTCCAGGTCACTTCTCTTCATCCTCTTCATCTCACTCCTGATTGGCGCAGCCATGGTAGCGCTTACCACATCTGTGGAAGCGTTTTCTAGTCATTTACTTCTCCAGTGGACCGTGAGCTCATGGAGTCAGGGGGCCTCACCCCACACCTCTGTGTCTACACAGTGCTGATCATGCAAGTCTGTGGAAGGAATAAAGAAAGGAATGAGAACAGAGAGTGCTGGAGAGAAGCCAGAATTAAGTAGGGTGGGAGTGGGGAATAGTGCAAGAATTTGAGGGAACAAAGTTAATTAAATGTCTTCATAGATTCTTAAAGTCTTATGTAAACAAAGGTGCTTATGAGGTATCAACAAGGCTGATATTTATCAAGTGCTTAGGAAAGAAATGCTTCCCAACTTATTTGTCTATCAAATACTGTCTACCTGTGTGGAGAGTTTAGATGGGACATAGCATCCATGCAAGATGGTTACATTGGAGGAAGGTTTGAAATAACACTAATGGCCATGTTTCGAAGCCAGAAAATTTTTAACCTGAGGAGTGATCAACGAAGACAATTTTTAGGCTAAAGGATATCTTATCATTACAAATGGAAAATATCAATTGGTTGGCTATGGAAAGACAGGAGCTTTCACTAACCTGGAATCTTTGTGATGGAGATCTGGGTCCTGAACATATGAAGAATGGTAGACTTGTAACTGTGACATCAGACAAGCCAATTATTAAGTCCTCAGTGCTCAACAGGGGTGAGATTTGAGAAAAATTCCTTAAACCTATCAAATCTCAATTTTCTCCATTGCAAAGGGGAGGTTAAAAGAAATGCCAACTTGTAAGGATAGTTGTGAGGATTAAATCAAATGCTGAATGTGAACCCGCAACAAAGGACCTGACCCACACAGTAAATGACCTTAGTACATGCTCTATTTACATTGAACTCAAAATCACAGGTAACATTTCTCCTACTCAACAGGACCCTGTTAAGAGTAGAACTGAATGAGCTGTCTCTGATTGGACTAATTTCTCTCTCTCCTTATGAGATAATGAAACACATTTTGAAGGAATGCTGAAAATCAGATTAAATATTTTTGTTTCTGCCATTAATATTTTAGGAGCATTTGAGTACTTGTAATTGGTAAATTCAGGTATTTAAATTTGGTGCATATTTTTATTATCTTTAAGTAGTTCATAAAGGAGTTGTTATTCACTGAAGCAATTTATGAATACAGTACATCTTGATCAATGTCACCTCTTTCAACATTCTCACTACCTGTCCCAGCCCACACCTTCCCTTATTTATCTTAAGTTTAGGTTATATGCTGAATTTTTTGCTATTTAACAAAGCAGCTTATGTTGACAATGCATCTTGGTCTGTTAACACTTCAATAATTTCACCCTCCTTCAACCCACCCCTTCCCTTATATTTTCCAATTCTGTGGTATAGATAATAATAATGAATTCTTGTCTGCATTCTACCCCCCATGTTATTCTTCTATGCCTCTCCCCTTGGCCCCACCCTACTTTCTTGCTGGAACCCATTTCCTGGTACTCCTTTTGTTGAGCTCTGACTTTAGTTGTTTTGGTGTTTTTCTGTTTGTTTGCTTGATTGTTTTGTAGAACTACACTATTTGTGCTCTCCATAGTCTATTACACCTCAGTTAATTCATTGGAAACCCCTTGCTTATCACCCAGTGTGTTTACTTATAGATTTATAGGCACATGCTAGTTACAACAAAGGAAGGAAAACATACAACCTATGTTTCTTTGGGTCTGGCTTACATCACTTACATCTGATTCTTTTCCATTTCCTTACAAACAGCATAATATCATTCTTTCTGATGGAGGCATAGAATTAAATTGCGTATATATACCAAATTTTCTCAATCCATTCATCATTTGAGGGGAATCTGGGTTGATTCCATATCCTGTCTATGGTAAACAATACTGCAATGAACATGGTTGTGCTGGTAGCTTTTGTATGGCCTGGTTTGTTGTCTATTGGATAAATGCCCAGGAGTAGAATTGCTGGATCATAGGGAAGTTCAATTGGTTGATTTCAGGGACAATAAGTTTATCTCTGAACTCAAGGCTTTATAGTTGCTTATTGAAAAAAGTAGAAATTAAGAGTGAGAGAAGGCATAGGTAGGAAAGGGATGGATAAGGGATAGATGTTGAAAGGGTTGACGTTGATCAAGATTCATTATATTCATAAACTGCTTTGTTAAATGGCAACCCTTTTGTACAACTACTTAAAGATTATTTTAAAAATGAATAGTAAGGTAAAAAAGAAAAGTACAAATTATTCACTAAATGAATTCTGAAATGGCCTGTTGTGATCTCTGAACATTACAGCTAGTCATCATCTCCATATAAATGTTTATCTATTTTTTTCCTATTTCATGCCTAACATATTGCTCCATCTATCTCAAAAGTCCTGCACCACCTTTGTTTAGCTGTCTCTTTCCTATTCAAAGCCCAGATTAATGACATTCTTAGTAAGAACTTTTTAGATTGGCCTCTACATTTCCAAATTTCTTCACATCCAGTCTTCTAGTACTTTGCACATGTCATCTTTATACCAAGCTGTGGTCCACTTAGTAACTACCAAATTCTCTTTTTTTGAGAAGGTGAGTGAAGGAACTCGGAATCAAGATGGTAACCATGACAGTGCCAAGTATGGTGGGCTTCTATGAGTAACCAAAATAGCCCTGAGTGTTAGTTCTAAAGACAGTTGGGTAAAATATGAAGACATCAGATGAAGATTGAAAATAAAAAGCTAAATAATAAAGTTGAAAATATGAAAGCGAATATGAAATATGATGAGTTAGAAAGGCTTAGGACAGATGTGGAATGCAATGGTGGAGAAGGGAGTCATATCCATAGATTTTAACTTCTCTGGCAAAAATTTAGGGCCAGGCATTGTGAAGGTACAAGGCTATATTCCACAATCCAAGTAAACTTCCCAAAACAAAGTAGATATCTGATAGCTGTTGACTGAATTAATATATGTATTAATGAATGAGTCAAAGGATTTCTTAATGGCTACATATTCCAACAAGAATCTTTACCTCACTTACATAGCAGGTTGATTATCTACTCATGTAGCAGTTCTCATAAGCTGTTTTGTTTACAATTTAACTATCTCTGGGTCTCCTCCATTAGATGACTGTCTCAAGGGAATAGCCACGAGTCCTACCTAGCAAAGAGTAGAATATCATCTCTTGCACAGAGTATCCATACCAAAAATGCAGGCAGAATGCACTCAATGGTAAAGAATTTAAATAAGTCTCTCTCTCTTCAGCACAAATCAAGTTAGTGATCCAAAAGAGAAATCTTCTCTGGTATAAAAACTAGAGAGATATAATAAATTAAAATATACTCCCCCTCACTAATCACTAGGAAATTCAAATCAACGCTGCCTTAAGATACTGACTCATACTTGTTATGATGAGTTTATTTTTAAAAAGAAACAAAACATAAAGTATTGGCAAGGAAACGTCAAATTCCTTATGCCTTGCTGATGTAAAAATATACAGTGGTACAGGTACTATGGAAAACAAGTTAGTGCTTCCAAAAACTAAAATTTTAAATTAAAATTTACTATGCAGAAATTCCATTGACAGTGTGGCTCAACTGGTAAAGTGACAGCCTTGAGTGTAAAAAACAAGAAAGAGCATGAGGCCTGAGTTCAAGCCCCAGTGTTGACAAATGCACACACATACACACACACACACCCCAGATCCAGAATTTTCACTTCAGGTCTATATGCCTGAAGAAGTGAAAAATGGGAATCTGAACAGATATTTAGACATCTGTTGTTTATGACATTATTCACAATAGTTGAAATGTAGAGGCAACTCAAATACCTACCCAACAGAGGAATGAATAAACAAAACATGATATGTATACACAATGGGGTATTATTCTGCCTTAAAAAGGAAGGAAATTCTGATATATGGCAGACCATGGACATCCACAAGAAGGTTATGCTAAGTAAAACAAGCCAGTCACAAAAGGACAAATACTGTTGATATCCCTTGAATGAAAAGACACTATACAGAGACACAATATACAGAGAAAGGATGATGGCTGTCACCATCCTCAAATCACAAGAGGAAAAGGAAATTTTTGTTTAATGGTATGGAGCTTCACCTTGTCAAAATAAAATACTAGAGAGCGTAGTGATGGTCACACAATAACATGGATATAATTTATGTTACTGAGCTATAGACAAGACAGTTAAAAGGCTAAGGTGATGAATTTTATGTAAGTAAAAAATAAAAATAACTTTCCTTAGCCACATTTTTGAAAAGTGAAAAATCAGACTCACACAGTCTCATGTTTTCAACAGCTCTCTCCTCTTGATGAGGTTTAGGGAAAAATGGCTAATGACTACCAAAATAAATGCAACCACACACACACATAAAATACATCTAACACTTCAACTACAGCCACGCACATTAGCTTATAGTAAGATTCTTTAAACAAACCAGAAGCTCTAGTAATAGAAATGAGAATGTCTTACCTCCTGTTAGTTAGCTTTCAGTGAGCAAGAAGCCCCTCAGCTCGCTTTGCATGAGTTTGCCCTCACTGCAACTCCCATGCCCTTAAAAACCAAAGACCCAGAGCAGCACTGGGTTGCACTGTCAATCTTCATGTTCTTCCTTGTCTCAGAAAGAGCTGAGCTGCTTCTCTTCCCCTCCTACAAGAGACTCCCTTTCTGTCCAACTCACTGAGCTGGGGTGGAGTGGGGGAGGGAGGGGGGTAAGAAAGCAGAAAAGTTCTTACAGCCCACTTGTCCACACAGAACACCATTAACTGCTATGGGAAGGCAATGACACCAGGCTCTGCTCCCAGCCATTCCAACACACTGGCCCCAGAACCAAACTCAGATTTACTCAGGATTCAGAGAAAGCCTGCACTTAGGGTCAGTGGTCTTCATGAACAAACAAACCAGAGCACAGCACTTAAGAAAGAAGGGCATCTCCGCCCCTGTTCAAAAGCTCTCAGGATTCTCCTTCCCGCCAACTTTGTCACCTATTCTCCAAGGTAGAACTCAGGTTTAAACTTGTTCCAAACTCTTGCCCTAATTATTGAAGTTCTCGGGGATATTTTCCCTCCCAACTTCTGAGTAATGGATCTTGGATGTCCTTCAGAAGGGTTTGTGTAATACAGTGTCTGTATGGTTTCACTCCGTTCTTGCTCTGTGTGCTATTTTATCCTCACTTAAACTGTAAGTCTCTAACTGAAACTCAGTGCCACCCCACCCCCACCCCTTCCACTAAACACGAACGGAATCATAGCACAGGGCTAGCAGCTGGTTAATGGATGGAAATTTCAAAAGCAGTTTTATGGGCTAGACACACAAGTTTCGGCAATAGCATCCTCTTTTAACAGGTCTTGGTACAAGGATTAAATTCTCAATAAATGTTTATGAATCGCTTATCTTAGGACAGTAGAAGAATATCTACCCTGGATATTATTTTTGTTCTCATTAAACAGACCTAAAGGAAAGATGAAGATTCATTTTTTTCTTATTTCCCTTAAATTGACATAATTGTATGCCTTTATAGGAAATAATGGGATAATTTGATACATGAATAATGATCAAATCAAGGTAAAAAGCAATTCTATCTCCTCAAACATTTATCATTAATTTATTTAATGCACATTAATTTAACAAAAGGTTTTGTGGTGATGTTTCTAGACATGTATATAATGTACTTAAAATCGCTCCCTTTATTTCCTCTTTTTACTCTCCCTGCCCTCTTTAAAAACAATTTTAATGGATTTCATTACTTTCTTTACATGCATGTCTATAATGTACTTCAATTAATTCACTCTTTTATTCATCTTCTCCTTTTGCTCTTCTCACATTAGTCCTCTCTCCAAACAGTCCCTATTTTACATTCATGTCATTCTTTTCTTTTCTTTAGGTCTAGTTTACATATACGATGACTACTAGACTATGTGAGATATTTATCTTTCTCAAACTGGCTTATTTCCCTTTTATCACAACTCGTAATTTGACCCATATCCCCACAAATGCCTTAATTTCATTCTTCTTTGTGACTTTGTTTAAACACTAGATTTTCTTTAAACACTCATCTATTGATGAGCACTTGGGCTGATTCCACAGTTTGGCTGTTGTGAATAATATCACAATAAACAGGTGGACACGTGTCTTATTGCATGCTGACTTACACTGCTTCAGATCTATGTCCAGAGTATGGGAGTTCTGTTTTGGGTGTCTTGAAGAATCTCCATTCTGATTTTCAAGATGGTCCTACTGATTTACATTCCCACCAAGGCTGTGTGAAGTTATGTTCCTCTCTGTACCCTCATCAAATCAATTTTTGTTGTTTGTTTTCTCAGTGATTGTTTTTCTGCCTGAGTGAGATAGAATCTCAATGCCATTTTGATTTACCTTTCCTCAATGCCTAAGGGTATATAACATTTCTTCATCTGTTTATTGGCCATTTGTATTTCTTCTGAGAACTGTTGGATATTTTTGCCTATATATTTCTGGGATGATTTGTTCCTTTGATGTTTAATTTTTTTGAGCTTCTTATACATTCTAGATATTGAGAAATGTTCTGCATCTTCTTGGGCATTGTAAACCTAGCTACTTGGGAGGTGAAAATCAGGAGGATCATTGTCAAAGGCCAATTTGGTAAAATTAACTAGTTAATTAAAGTTAAAATTAGCACAACTCCATCTCTCAAGTCTGGAATGGCAGCATGCCCTTGTCTGCCCAGCTACACAAAGGATATGGGCAGGAGGGTGAGCATCTGAGACTGGCTTGGGCAAAAGAATTGCAAGATCCTATCTTAAAAATAGCTAGAGCAAAAAGGGCTACAGGTGCAGCTGAAATCAAATCCTACGGGCCTCCTCCTCCAAAAGAGCCTCTTCTCAGTAACAACAGAACCATGTGATTGGTGGCTTGGTATATGTAGTGTGGTAAATAACTTACACTATATTGTGTAATTCTAATCTCTGTATGTGGCACTAGAGGGTAAGTTCCCTGAAGTCAGCAGCATTCTCTGGCTTTTGCTGTTGATTTGACTTACTTAGAAAATGCCTGCTAAGCTGGGAGCCGGTGACTCATGCCTGTAATCCTAGCTACTCAGGTGGCTGAAATCTGAGGATCACAGTTCCAAGCCAGGGTAGGCAGGAAAGTCTGTATGATTCTTATCTCCAACTAACTACCAGAAAACTGGAAGTGGTGCTGTGTGACTCAGAGTGGTTGAGTGCTAGCCTTGAGCCCAAGAGCTTCAGAGACAGTGCCCAGGCTCTGAGTTCAAGCCCCAGGACCAACAACAAAAAAAAATGCCCATACTAAGCACTCTACCAGCTGCAATTGAGCAGATAATTGCTGGCTGCTGGAGCATATGGCTAGGGTGCTGGGCTGCCACGGGTTCACACAGGAGTAAGTCTTCCCTCGCCACTTCAGAGGCAGGTAGGAAAGGAGAAGAGAAGAAAGATCCGGAACAGACGCCATCCAAAAAGTAAAAGAGAATTCAGGACAGTGTGCTGACCTCGAAGCAATATAAAGGAGAACTTCCAAGAGGAAAAGATGGTTGACAAGCCTGCCCCAAGAACCATTGGTTGTTCTCTCTGGCTTCCTGTCAGCCACAACCTTCAGTGGAGATTCATTCTCGGGGTCAAGGAAACCTAGAACTGTGCCTGGGATCTCCTTAGGTTACATGTCTTTGATGCAACTTTGCCAGCCCCCATGCCAGCTGTGTTAGGCCCACCCCTCTGCTGGTGTATACTCCAGATCCGGGTATGCACCACAATAAAGCATTGTCATTAGCCTCCAGATGATCAGGGTTTACTGGGCACCCGTGGTTACAACACAGAACATGAGTTTTTGCAGGAGTAAGCAGAAGAGGCTTGGGAAAATCGGATAGGGTATATATCAGTTCGTCCCTGTGCTTAGAAAATGGGATGGTGTTTAGCTGAGACAAACTCATAGAAAAGGTGCAAGGAAAGCATTCCAACTAAAAGAATGCCATCTGTAAGGACTAGAACCTTGAAAGAACATGAAGAGGGAAAAAGGATGAAAGGACATGAAGAAGGTGTGCACCCATTATTCATCTGTTCAGCGGGCAGCTCCACATTTCTTCTTACTGTTATATCCGTGGCTGGGGCTCTTTTTTCTAGAACTGATGTGTAGAACCAGTCAACTGGGAAGCCCATCAGTCTGTTGGTTTTGCCTGGTTCTGACTGCCAAGAAAGTAGGGAGGAGACCTCAGCTGAGACTCACTGCTCAGTCAGAGGTATTTTTAGCCCAGCAGAAAATAACAGCAGTATGCATTTAATAAAAAAAAATTAAAGAAAAGAAGAAAGAAAAGAAAAGAAAAAGAATCGACCTCTGGGAATGATCTAGTGCCAATGCTGGAGCAATCAAGAACTCGACTCAGGGGTAGAATGTGTTTCCAATTGAATGACTATTGTGGTCATAGTTATAAAAAGAGAATGGGAAGAGAAAATTGTGAGGCTGGTCAGCTTCTTGGGGAGCATTTAATCTTGGTTTGCTCTAATTTCAACATTCAGTGACACATGAGCCAACTCTGCCCTTAGGAGTTATTTCAGAGAGACTGGCCCAGTACCCACAACTTCACAGTCAACACTGTGAGGCTGAAGTTCTCTCTTTTCTCCTTCCACTTCTTCCTTCTTCCTCTCTTCTCTTCTCTCCCCTCTGCTCCTCTCTCTTCTCCTCCATTCCTGTTTCCTTTCCTCTTATCCTTTCCCCTCCTCTCCTCTCATTCTTTCATTATCTTTCTCTTCCCTTTCCATTTCCTTTCCCTTCTTTTCCCTTCCCTTCTCTTTTGTTTTTCTTGTCACTCAGTTTTGGCCTCCACTAGTGCTCACCAGCTGATGAGACACTGAAGAATTTTTCATGAGAGTAAATCTTGATTCTGACAATACTGAAGACCGTGGGATGCAGAGCTGGGACTCACAGAAAGGCAGGGGTGGTGTTGCATGGAGATGAGCTCCCCTATTGCCTTCAGATAAAAGCTATCCATATTTTAAATTGTCAAAAACTGCTACTCCCAATCTGATTACAATTTACCTTCAGGGCAGAGTCATCCTCCTTTAGGCCCTTCCTACTCCTTATCCTGTCCCCTAATAAAACAAAATCACCCTAATTACTTGCTACCTATGGAGGGTTTCCCTTGTCCCAGGCTCTGGCTTAGCAATTATGAGCATATCATTTCATCCTCAGATTGACACCAAGAAGTAGAAACGGTTAGCTATCTACTACTGGTGAGGAGGCTCCGAAGGGCTGTCACTTTCCAAAGGTCACCCAGCTAATTAGGAGCAAATGCTGGATTCTGGCTCACTCTACAGCCTATCCACCCATTCCGTGAGCCTGAGCTATCCATGTGAGCTAGTTCTTTGGAATGCTGTGCATCTTCACACATACGGGTATTTCATACACACAGGCCCCTTTCCTGCAATTCCTACCCAGCCCTGTTTCTCTAACTCAGTCCTAGAGTGACTTTGCTTTTGGTGAGTTCCCATCAGTATTGATGAGGTTGACATTGGTAAGTATTACATATTCAATACTGTATATCCTGCATAGCTTAAGTGCTTTAGCTGTATTCTCTGACCTCATTTCTCACAAAAAATGGAGGAGAGAGTTAGTATTCTAAGACCCATTTTACAGAAGAAAGTCTGATGCATGGAGAGAGTCACTGACTTGCCCAACCCCTGAGCTGCCTCATGATAGAGCCAGAAAAAAATATTATTCATTGAGTATTTACCATGAAACAGGGACTAGACATAGCAGTAAGGGCGTGTCATTGTGCTTAATCCTGAGCGCAGTTGTGAGGCAGGATTATTAATGTTATTTTCCAGATCTGAATACTGAGCCTCAGAAAAAGTGTGGAGTCACTTGACCAAGCTTACATAGCCAGGATGAGAATTCAAGGATAAGAAACATGCCAGCCATTGCTATGGGCACCTGTGAGTAGCTTGCTGTCTTCTCAATGGATTTTGACTCTTTTTCTAGAAAAACCAGGCATTCCTCATCTCCAAGCATTTCAGTCAGGCAGGTGATGATGGGCCAAAGAAAACTATCTTGCCTCATAGATCCTCGAAAGGTCTGGGCAACTGTCTGGTCCTGAGAATGTGAGTGCACTTACGAGCAGGTTTCCTATCAGAACTAAATTTCATCTCATTTCCCTCATCTGCTTCATGCCAATCATGTACCTTGCAGCTGGAGGCTGGGAGCAGGCCAAAGCAGATCACTTTTTGATGAAATGACAAAAGCCAGAGCTTGAGAGAACACAGGGATAGTAAAATTCTTGCAGTAATACAAGAAGTGAAACACTAGCTTCTTGAGTTGTTCATGAGAAGAGAGTGTGAGAGCCTGGCATCATCCACAGGGAGCTCTTCCCTTGTGAAGTCAACTTACCTGGTCACCTTGTCCAGTACCTGGCGCTCGCACACACACACACGTGCACACATACACACACACACACACACACACACACACACACACACACACACACACACACACAGAGGATGTGAGCAATTGTAAACATGTCCATTTTGGAAACTAGATAGATCCTTGGTAGCCACAGTACATAGTTCAGAAAAACAGATTGTCATTGAGGAAAATCTACAGACTCTCAGGAGAGACATTCATTCACTACGGTATGTGGAGGCTTGATTCAATTTTCCCAGAATGCCCCCAACTTCCGCTAAACATAAGTCACCTCCCAACAAACCCAAAATGTTTATTACTTAAATTAAATACAATAACTTTTGGATTTCTCTGGGGAAGGTATTTTTTCACAAAATAAAGGCAGGGAAACACTCAACAGATTACACAGTGATCTGATTAAGCCCGACTGAGACGGACTGTTTTTCTCTGCTTCAACTGAGCTTCTCAGGAGTTAAATATATTTGTTTTTGAAATTTCTTTTGATTGCTCGACTTATTTATTTTTATTTGTGTATGTATATATGCATTGTGATTGTTTTTGCCTGGTCATGATCATGTATAAGAAATCTGTGAATGAGGAATACCTGCCATCTTTTCACAACCTCAATTGAAATGTTAATGATTGAACACATTCTTTTTTCAAATGTATTTCTTTCCAGGTATGTGTCCATGCATTTTCCTTCCCAAGGGTAAGAGAGTAACCTAAAAACTTTGACTTTGAGATGTCATTAAATCCCTCCCTGTCTTTACCTCCACTAACCACCCTGTTAACATACACATTTTGTGGCTTTGTGTAAGTCACTTTCTGACCCACAATTGTTTCTTTTAACTTATAAAAACAATCTTTGTCTACCACTTCATAGAGCTGCATTAGGTACAAAAGAAATAGTCAGTGTGAAATTGCTAGATGCATGTCTACCATGTCAGGCTTACTAGTTAGAACTGTTTATTGTTAGTTTTGTGGACTCTTCCTAAGAGCAGCATAATCTAGGCTAATCATTCATAAATAAAATAAGTGCTGGGCTCTGGTGGCTCACGCCTGTAATCCTAGCTACTCAGGAGGCTGAGATCTGAAGATCGCGGTTCAAAGCCAGCCCGAGCAGGAAAGACCGTGAGACTCCTATCTCCAATAAACCACTAGAAAACCGGAAGTGGCGCTGTAGCTCAAGTGGTAGAGCGCTCACCTTGAGCTGAAGAGCTGAGGGACAGTGCCCAGGCCCAGAGTTCAAGCCCCATGACCCACAAAAAATAAAATAAAATAAATAAAATAAAAAATAAATGTCCCACCAAGCTTGAGACTAACTTTGGGGAGAAAAGACTAACAGGGGAACATCATCAAAATGAATACTAGGAAACAGAAACAATTCTTGACTGAAAGGGGTGGAGACTAACAGGAGGGGTTAGAGGAATGGAAAGAGCAATGGCAAGTGAATACAGACACAGTACTCAGTGTGTACCCACGAACATTGGACTAGGAAACTTGAGGAGAAGAATGAGATGCTGGCGGGGGGAGGTTGGGAAGGGATGGGAAGGGTAAACAAAGGAGGAGGCTGCAATGCTTGATAAGAAATGTACTCATTATCTTGCCCACGTAATTGTAACCCCTCTGTACAGTATGTTCACAAAAAATAAAAATTAAAATTAAAAAAAAAAATAATGAGATGCTTTGGGGTGGGGAATGATGGAAGAAGAGGCTCTGGCCAACATGCATTGTACACATAAATTGGCATGTGAAATTAAACCTCATTGTACAACTACTGAAAAAGAACCATATTTTTTAAAAATGATATTTGCTTTGATTGCTGGGCTCATACTGTAGCCTATGTAAGCAAACATTATGATATAAAAATGATAAAAATATGAATAAATAATCACTCTATCAGTAGCTGGCATTTAGGACATGCTCATTATGTGATAGGCCATGTATTGAAAGCATTGTAGTTATGATCTTTTAATCCTGACAAGAATTTTTATGCTCACAGCAATTATAATGTAGTCTAAGTATGTAGGAATTGGGTCAAAGTTTGTCCTTGTGAAAGCACCTTATACAAAAGAGAGAACATAGAGCATGATTCATTTCATATAAAGTTCTGGAACAGCAAAATTAATCTATGTGATAACAAAATGTGTGCCTCCAGTGGGCGATGAATGTGGGGCAGAAGATGACAGACTTGAGTAATGTGCTGCATATTCCATAAAGAGATTGCCCTACACAAGTATATGTGTGGCCAAGACGTGTCAATAGCAGACTTAAGATTTGTACACGTGGCTGTATATTCAAAAGGATGAAACAATGTGAACAAAGTGTAAACTGTAGACAGGGGTAAAAGAACTCGTGTATGGAAGAGAAGATGTATAGATATTTGCAACTTTGATTTTTGATTGGAAAAAAATAAGATGGATGGGCGAATAGACCAATGAGTGGAGGTGTGGACAAATCCGTGGTTGGGCAAGATAGAAAGATGGTGATGAGGAAACGTCAGTGGTGGGCACATGTGAATGCGTTCAAGTTGTTCATGCTTAAATCTTTTCATAAGTGAATAGAAGCAGACCTCACCAATCTTCTCCTGGTTTTCTAAAGAAAGCTCACAAATGCAGTGAGCTGAGGTCCTGTCCCTCAAGCAGCATTGCAGTGGAACTGGGTCTGAAAGAGTTGCACAGTGTGACTTCACACAGCAGGCTGCTCGGGGAGATGCAAGCCAACATTTACCCTGAGCAAAGCTAACTACTTCTTTGAAGGAGGCCCAGAGGCTCACCCTTTCTGAGTCATCCAGTGTTGAGATCCCAGCTATCAGGGAGTGAAGGTCAAGATGCTCAAGATGTGATAATGGGCCCTGGTGCCCAGGGGAGGTTGACATCACCGCAGGACATCTCCTGGATCATCAGAATACCTTGTTTGTGGATGAGGAGAAGGTCACTAATTCCTCCTGGAGTCAGCCAATGAGAGGCTCCGCCATGGCAAGGGATGACTCCATTCTCCAACATCATCCCATTTCTGCTTTTAGTGAGGTCATATTTGGTTATCTAGATTCAATTTATGTAGCTCACTGTAGTGAGGGCTTTGTTTTAAATGATGCAATGACTCTTCTCTTAAAAAAAAAAAAAGTTGCCAACCAGTGGAGAAAAGTCCTGGATATAAGTAGCATCAGGAAGTCTGGAGATCATTCTGGAAAGAGGTTAGTCCTAGAGTCTTAAGTGAGACCCTGAAATGATTTGGCCTGTGGTTTCTTCCAGAGGAATATGATACTCTGTTGCCCTGGGTTCTAGAATTATCATGATTCCTTTACAAGGCCCCAGTCTTGACCAAATCTATTTCCTCATAGACTAACTTGGTACTCCAAAGATTGGAAGCTTTCGGTAAATGCCAGCTGGGCTGAAAGGAATGAACAGCAGCCTTGTGCTTTCCCTCTACTGCTACAATGACAGACCCAAGGCTGGGCCTGGCTCCTTCCTGAAGCTAACCGAGGCCTTGCTACACAGCAGGCATTTGGATACACTGCATTCTGTCCTTCTGAGGTTGGCACACTGCCTCTTATCTTACAGTCGGGAGGTGGGAGAATGGGGGGGAAACTGAGGCAGTGAATCCTTTATAAGAGTCATGGAAAGAATCTCAGTCCACCCTGGTTCATCTTCCTAGCCTGGGCCTTGATTCCACACCACCACAATGGAGGTGTGTCAAAGCTTCGTGCGGCCTTGTCTCTCCACATCACACTTTGTCCTTTCCTCCTAAGGGATCCTAAGGAGTGGCTTCTTTCACACTTGACCAAACAAACAACACTACAAGTGCAGGTAAGGGAGTTCTTCTGCAAAGCTCCAATCTGCCTATATCACCAGCCACTGAGAAGGAATAAAGGAACAGGCCTGCTGGAGGCCACATCACACTTCTGGATCACCCAAGCAGATGAGAAGTCCCTCAGTGGTGACACAAAAGGGCTGCAAGTCACCCCAAAGTGATAGCTAAGGGCCTTCCCTAGGAGCGCCTGATGGATGGGGGGACTGGAATAATGCACTCTTTGCAGACCGTGACAAAGGAGCTGGGTCCGTTCATCTTGCCTGACCACAATCTTTGTCCTCCCCACTGGGGAAAATGAGCCTCTAATCCAGGGCACAGCTACACCTGCCACATTCTGTTTCCATGGTTGTGCCTGCCCTGAGATTACTCTTTGAAGAGCAGATAGAAAACGTTCCAGCTGGAAGGATGGCTCTAATATCTTAATCCTTCAATGTCGCCTCTGACCCACAGGAAAAAGGGTAAATTGTGCTTTGATGCCAGAAAGTTTATTCTGACAGTGAAATCTCATCACTCCTCAAAAAGCCACACCATTTTCAACTCTTAAAAAACAAAACAAAACAAAACCGGAAGAGGCTTTGTAAAGGTTTCCAGGCAAATGATAGCGAGACAGCAAGACCATTAAATCATCCAAATTAGGCCAGAGCTCTCCATCCGTCACACTCCACTGGAGCCCAGACCTCGGCCTGCCCACCCAAATCCATCTTTCCATCTTGGCTCACTTGCTGCTATGGGAGTGCAGCCTTGACGGAAGACTGTGGCTGAGTCAGGCTTCCCGTAATTGGCACAGCGTCCTCTAAGCAGCAGTGATGCTGAGCTCATCACTAAGGTCTATTTACATGTGGGGTGACTTTGGGTAAGTCACAGAAACTGTCACCAGCAGTGAGGAGGAAGAGGATGAGGAGGAGGATGGTGATGATGATCAATCAGTGGTGATACCTTTGTGCACAACTGATCTGATGATTTAATAGACCGGGATATGGCCAGCGCCTGGCAACTAGAGGACATTCAGTAAAATGGTCATGATTCTTAAGGAAGAAAAAGCAATTCTGAGTACAAAGCGGAGGCCAAACAACAGAACATCACTGGCAGAAGTGAAGGCCTCAGGAGGCAGCTGAAGAGGATGTTGGGGTAGAAACAGCAGGGGAGTTCAGCTTATTCCTCAGGGCCTGATTTGGGCAGCATATCTGCACTGAGCAGGACTGAGGGAGGGCTGGGAGGGGGCTGACAGGAGGAGGTGTGTGGATGTGATCTGAAGCAGGGAGGGGGAGCTCCTGCGTGTTCTTGAGGAAAGGATAACACGGAGAGAGGAGGGCTTTGGAGACTTTCCTGGTACCTCTGGCATCACATCCGTGGCCAGCCTGCCACTGACACGTTTCTTTCTTGCCCAGCGCTTAGAATTCCGCAGTAAATTTTCTCAAAGCAGGAATTGCCAGCAGCCAAATCCCCAGGAGAGTCTGAGAAAATTATATAGTCCTTGGCCCTTCCCACATCTAGGAATTCAGAAACTCTGCAGATGACGCCCAGGAATTCTTCTGCTTCCAAAGGCCTGGGACCATTCTTACCCCGAAGTTTGAAAGCCATGCATCTGAAGGAAGGGGTTTCCAGAAGAATCCTCATGAGAACTGCTTGTGTTTCAGTCAGTGAACTAGCTTTCCATGGACCATCCATTAACTATAATCATAAGCCCAAGACCGTGGTAGCCTTCTAAAAATATACTCAGCCAGGCAGTGCAAGTCAAAGTCTTAGAAGAGAGGCCAGAGGAGGGACTGCAACTTATTACTGGCCCTTGTTTCCGAGGACTGGGGGGTTTTTTGTTTGTTTTTGTTGTTGTTTTTTTAGATCTATAACTGTTACCAAGTCAGAGGGCTGAAGGCCACACCCCAACTCAAGTGCAGCCTGTTTGGCTGGCTAAAGAGAGCCCAGGAAAATGGCCTGACTCATCAACTCCAAGAGAAGACCCAGGGCTGCCAAGAGTGGAGGGGAAAGTGAAGGAGATTTGATTCAGGTTAAAAAAAAAAGGAGGGTCAGCCCAGGTCTCAAAGGGGTGTCCCAGGTCTTGATGGGGACACAGGTGTGAGGAGCAATCCTCAAGGGACGACTGGAGAATATGGGAATTTCAGAATAGAAGCCTGGGGACACAAAGAAAGAGAAGAATTCAGAGTTGGTCTGGAAGACAATGAAACAGGCTCTTTTAGCTTGTGTGGGATTTTGTGAAATGAACATACTCATGGGGGATGGGGATGGGGGGGGGGACGTACTTGTAAAGAAATGCTTGCAGATGGGAACTGATCTGTAGGAAACAGATCCAGATGCAATAGAAGTATTGGATTCTTTCTTCTGAGGAAAGCCCAAAAGCCTAGGAAGAGAAATCAAGACAAATTTCTAAGATCCTTGAATACCAGGTTAGAAATCAGTGATTATTTTGTAAATAGCATAAAGAACGTTATCCTAGGTTAGCAGGAGAGCGACTCATAATCAGACACATTCATCAGTCTACTTTCCAGAGATATTGCATAGGTGGAGCACCAGGACTTAGGGTCTATATTCTCAAAAACTTCTTTGTCCTATCTGTGACTTCAGCACAGAACTGGAGAAGGGCAGTTGCTAAATAAATGCCGTCAAATTGGTTTGCAAAGGAGAAAGATTGGTTTCAAGCTCCCCTAATTATCTGCATAGCAGAGATTGCCCAAGTTTTCCTAGGGCAGTGGCAGGAACAGAAAGAGCAGAGGTCAGCTAGACAGGTAAGAGGAGAGGGTCCACATTTTTTTCTCTTTTCTGAGTTCATAGTGTTTAATCACATTCCCGCGTAAGTTCAAAGGCTATTTGATAGATGCTCCAATTCCTATCCTCCTTCTGGCCTTGTAGCTCTGCCCATTAAGATGATGTCCAAATTCCCACTCAGGCATCAGGTCTAGCCTGACATCTTGCTTTGGGAGATAGAATGTGGAAGAAGTGGACAGTTCTAAACAGCAGCCCCAATAGGCCTTAAGCAGTTCTGCAATTGGTTAGAAGCCAACATAACCATGAATGCAAGCTCAGGCTAGCCTAGGGAAACACGGGGAAAATCCCATCTGAGTCCGCCCTAAATCTCCCTGGTCCACAACCTGACACCTGACACAGAAAAACACAGCAGGCCAGCCACGCCTGGCCAGGATTAGTAGAACTCACCAGATATCCCATGGCCTCAAGGAAAATAACAATTACTTTTTAAAACATTAGTGTCATGGAAGTTGGTTATGAAGTAATAGTTAATGGATACCAAAAGGACTAAAAAAATTCCCCAGAAGATCTTTCCTGGTAAAGAAAGTTAGATTTTACTTGGTGAGACATCTTAGGCTAGATTATTAAAAGCAAAGCAAGAAGAGCATCATGAAGCATACTTAGCATTAACCACAAGGTTGTCAGGCATTTAGTAGTTAATTGAGTGCACGAATAGTTAAACAAACCTGGCTGTATCCTGGGAGAGCTCATGAGGGTGGATTTGTCCCTTTAGCAAAGGGCTTTCCTATATATTCCCCCATTCACAGATATAGAAACTAAGAAGGTAATGAATTTCCCAAGCTTTTTATGCTGTCAAGTAATAAGCTTACATGGCCTGCTAAGAACCAGAGGTTTTTCTTGTCCCAACATCTGGGTCTGGATGGATAGAATCCAGGCTCAGATTTTAAAGGCACCAACCTCAGGACTGGAATACAATTCTACAGCTCAGATAGGGAAGAGAAGGGAAAGGGAAAGGAAATGGGAAAGAGAAGGGGAAGGGGAAGGAGGAGGAGAAGGGAAAGGGAAGGGAAGGGAAGGGAAGGGAAGGAACAGTTCTCATATTTCCTGCTGGAACTGCAGAAATCTGAGAATCAAGGAGACAAGGATCAGGTGCTGGAATGTTTTTCTCTCCTACCTCAGCTTTGCATTCATTCTCCTGTATTGGTATTCTTTCCAGAAAAACTGACTTCAGCATAAGGGATACAATGAGCCCTGGTAACTCCACTTTTTAAGATCATTTCAGCTCAAAATGATAGTATTTGAATGACCCTGTTACTTTCCTATATAGCACCATTTCCTAGATTAGGCCATGTGCCAGTCTCTGAGCTGGGGGAATGATGAGCCCTGGTTTGCCATCTTTCTGTTAAGATGAACAATTAATGAACTCCATCATACCTCAGAGTTTTGAATGAATGGATGGATGAATCTTGGCTCACAATGATGCAAATCCATCTCCATGGCTAAAGGACAAACCAACATCTCTTTTTCTTTTTCTTTCCTTCCTCCCTGCATACCATGAGCTGGCTGTCATCTACCCAGTAACCCTTCCTGAGAAGCAAGACACGGCCTGCAATTCCAGAGGCATCTGTACGCCGAGCACATAATTAAATCAGGGCAAGGACAGCTGGTGGGAGCAGGAAGACATGCACCAACTCTTCAATCTGGGGATCCCTGGACCCTGTCATTACATCCCCCGCATGTTAATCTAACCCACTGGGACGCCACAAACTCTGTGACTCGAACTGCTAACTGAAAGGCTCAACGGTCCTCCCGCAGTTTGTGGCTCTCCTCCGTGCTTCCTTCGCTGGAAATCGTTTTAAACCATCATCAAATTAAAAGGACTTGCCCAGGTCACTGGACAAGCGGCATACCCAGGTATTACCTGAGGTAGAAGGCTACCACAAAGAAGGAGGAAAAGAACGGTTTTAAATATAAAAAGTGAAATTTACTTACTATGTGAGCTCAGAGAGACTACTTAACCTCTCTCTCTGAGCCCTATCCATACTTGTCCTGGTAGATGACTGGAATAACATCTGGCTGCGAGGAAGCTGCAGTGTCATTAGCTAGTGTGCAATGGTGGCTCCTGTGTCTGATGCACCATCTATGCGTTCAGCTGAGCCTGGGAGAGGATCACTGTTCCAAGCCAGCTTCTCAAGGAACAGCTTTCAAGACCTTTATCTCAACTGCAAGGCCGGAGATGATGGCTGTCAACCCAGTTATGACAGAAAGCATAAAATAGAATGATGATCTAGACTATCCACGAAGTGTGACCTTATGCAAAATAATAACCAGAGCAAAAAGGACTGCGCTGTGGCTTAAGTGGTAGAATACCTGACTTAAGAGACACGATGCTCTGAGTTATTTAATGGTTCCAAGGGATAGACTGGAAAAGCCACTTTGGCAAACCGGTCCAGATCAACACAAAGAAGGAGATGAAGAAAGTAAATGGGTATTCCGATTCCTCTAGCATGACTGTAGGAAGAACTACACAATCTTAATGATCTGTGTCAAAATACAATATGGCTGCTCATTTGCATTTGTAATTTGAGATCTGAGGATTGTAATTCAAAGCCAGTCCAGGGAAGGAAAGTCCATCTGTGAAACTCATACCTCCAGCTAACCACCAAAGAATGGACATGGAGCTGGGGCTCAAGTCATTGAGCACTGAGTGACAAAACTAAAGGACAGCAAGCAGGCCCTGAGTTCAAGCCTCAGGACTGGTGTGTGTGCGTGCATGTACTCACACACACACACACACACACACACACACACACACACACACACACACACAAATTACTTGGTACCCCTGAAATAAAACCAGGAGTCCAAAGTTCCCTCCTACCTCCTGAGAGAGGTGACAGGGGGTGGTGAGCCAGTGGAGGACTCCATGCAACCACTGCAGTGAACACTTCTCATGCGGAAGCACCGTCTCTCCTACCCTTAGCGAGGAGGAAAATCAGTTACTGAAACTCACTGGGGACCAAGGACAGATCGTATCCAAACCATTAAGTGGGCAGGTAACGCAGTGTTCAGATGTAACTGGCTTTCTTTGCTTCAATCTCTGAAATCTCTGCTGGGGGCGGAAACAGGTTTTTGGTTTTTTTTTTCTTTTTTTCTTTCTTCTTCTTCTTATCTTTTCCCATGTCTGGGTTGTCAGTTAGCAGCGAAGCCTGGCAGCCTGGAATATGTTCTCATTGTGTTCTTCCTGTGAAGAAAATTACAACGTGAAAAGGAAGGGGTTGGAGAGGAACATTACATTCTAAACCGTCTCGGGAAGATAATTGCAAAGTCTCCTTTGCGCCCTCGTTCCCCCTCCCTTCCTGCCTCTGCTGAGGATTCTGCCTCTGGCTCTGGCCCAAGGCCGTCTGTACTGTTACTGCCGCAGGAGGATGATGGGGTCCCCAGGATTCTGTGGCCAGCACTTTGCTGCTGTGAGCTGCCAGCTTCCTCTTCTTGGCCACCATGACACCCACACATTCTGGCCAACAAGAGAAATGCACAGGGTTTCCTGAGGGCTGTTTTGTTCTTTATTCTTGGTCATTTGGTTTATTCCTGGAGGACCTTTACTCTGCCTATTCAGATATAAGGCAACTTAAAAGATGCTTTGGCTAGGCCCTGTGCATAAATGTAAGGTCCCCAACTTTGTTCTCTGTGCCCGCTAGCCAAGCATATTCTGTCTTTATAATCACTTTGGGCTTCAAGAAAGAGAGGATTGCCTGACAAGTGTCTTGTGTGGAAGGCAAACTACCCCATCAAACAGGCAATGCCTTCTTATCCTTTTAAGGAAAGATCACTGGCCCGACAACTTGTCCCAATGGTAAAGTCTCTTTTGTCCAGGGAACTCATCCAGAGAGACAAAGACTGAGCTAATGGTCAACCAACCAGGCCACGCCTACAACTTAAGACTTTTAACTGTGTGTGCCTTTCTCACCCCCGGCCCCGTATCTCCCCATTTAACCTGAAGCCAGTCTCTGCACCACCTGAAGATGGCTGAAAAATATACTAAAGAGCCGTCTTCCCATGGCTGCCATAGAATAAACTTCCTTTCACCATGTCTCTTTTTTTTGGCATACAGGGGTGAGTGGCTAGACCTAACCTGAGACTCTTGGACTTTGGGACAGGGGATCTAAGTACCCAGTTTCCAGTCCAGGTAAGTTCCAGACCTTACTGAGTCACGGCTTGCATACTTCAAGCACTTCTGTGTACACAATACCACTACTCACTGATGCTGGACCAGGTGTACAACAGTGTGTCAAGCATCCACATCTCTGAAATAGATAAATCTTAAAGGGTGCTTTATTCTAATTTCCATGGTAAAGATGAGGCATGGCACCTCAGTGAGGAAAGAGAAGAAGAACCAAGACAAAGGAAGAAGAGGAGGAGGAGGCAAGAAAAGAGACGTTTCTTCTTTTAGTTTTTTAAATGTAAGCTTTGTGTTGGGTCAGCTTGTCCTCATGTGATGGACTGGAAAGCTAAGGCTCCCAGATATTAAGTCTAAGTCATCTGAAATCTTGAAGCCCTGTAGTTTTTCCTCCATGCAAGTGATTCTCTAAGCATCAAAAGAAGCAGCAACATGCAGGTGTTTCGACTCTATCCCACATCTATTGAATCAGAAATGGTCCAAGCTCTCTTGGTGATATCTCTCACACATTTTCCTCTTACACACATATTCTCATAGTCTCATATTCTTCCCCCCCTCTCCTCTCTCTCTCTCTCTCTTTCTCTCTCTTTCTCTCTTTCTCTCTCTCTCCTCTCTCTGTCTCTCTCCTCTCTCTCTCTCTCTTCCTCTCCCTCTCTCTCTCCTCTTTTTTTCATTACAGAACTAGATAGAGTGTACATGCTAGGATTATAGGCATGTACCACCTCTCCCAACTTGGCTTGCTGATTTTGATCTAGTTAAAGATTGAGAACTACTACTGTACAGTAATCTATAGTAAACAGTTAATAACCAAGTCCAGTTGTGAATTCATACCTTCTACCCCATGGTCACATTAACTAGAGACTTTTCTGAAGGAAAATTTATTTTGACCTTGGACAAATCAATTGGAAAAGGGAGGTGCCAGCAAACTTCTAGAAATCTAATCAGCTGTGCAACGTATGATACACTGGCATTTGCTACCTGGCACAGAACAGCAGGTAGCTGCTTGAAATACAAAGGTGTGCTTTGGAGAGCATTTCCCAAGTTCTCCTGGCTTCCTTCCTGCGCTGTGTCCTGCTGGTTCTAAGGAAGCGAAGGCCACACCAGCTGTCAGGACACAATCGGCCACATTACGGATGTCCTTGCTCAAGGGCTCAGATTTCTTCTAAGGTGAAAGTGACTCACACAGTCACCCAGTGCATTGCAAGGTGGGGGAGAAGCACAGGCAGCTCATGTCATGGTCAATATGTAATAAAGCTGGTGGTCAGATGATACTGGCAGATGTTTAAAACGATGCTTGAAATGTCTACTCTTCTTGGGTCCTTTTGATAACCATCACACAATTGGAGAAAACATACTGCAAAAACTAAAAATATTTTTAAAACATAACCTTAAGGTGGAAGATTTTTTTTTTCTATTCCTTTAAGCTTTGGGTTCCTTACACCTTTTTTTTTTTAATGTTTTCAGTTTTTTTTTTCAGTGGGAAAGTTAGCATCTAATGAAAGCATTTACACAATTCCTTGAGTTTTCAGAGTGCAAATGGAGTCAGCCATGCTTGGTTAATCCAGCCTGGAATCATCTGGTGTAGGTCTCTGCCCTCTCTGTCCTCCTGCATCTGAATTTGCTGATAGAAACCACGCTCCTCCCTAATATCACCTCCCTCCCACCTCCCATTCTTGTTTCTGCTCCAAATCACAGTGATTTCTCCCCAGCAGTCAGCCCCACTCACAGCCTGACCATCCACAGGATTTAAAATTCTCTGACCTTCATTCTACTGCTTTTTCCTTCGTCCATTCCACCATCAATGGCCTTTACTGCTTCCCCTTCTAGAGCTCACATCCTCTGCCTGCTTCCCAGCAGTGGTGATCTGCAAGCCCTTTGGACTTCTCTCTGTCCATTCTAGTCATATAGATTATCTGCCGTTCCAGTTCCACAACACATAACTAACCAAGTGGCATGGAAAAGAGAACCTACGCAGCGAGAAGAGTCAGAAAATTCTTCATGGACTAACAAGACTGTATAGTTACTTATATAACAAAAGTCTATTGATAGAAATAAAGAGAGCTGTCCATCTTTGCATATAAGCTTCCATTATATAATTAAAACATCACTCCGTATGCTTTAGGGATAACAGAGCAGATGAAGGGTGAGAGTAAAACCAGAAAGCCAGTTACAGAACAGGAGACCAGCCCAGGCAAAGCTGATCTATTGTAGCAATAGAAAAGGAAAAGGGAGGCGCTAAGGACCTAAAAGCTCCCCCATCCTGAGCAACATGACTTTATGAGAAATGCAATACGCTAGTTGTTTTGATTTTACACACATGCATGGACCACCTACAGTGTCCTTGGAAGTTTCGCCAAGTGTTGGAAATTAAATGTGGACTAAGCACGCAGCTGGTCCCTTCCCGTCTGCAGGTTCCACACTACAGATAAAGGATGGGTGTTACAGAAAGAGCCAATGCGGCCTGAGACCAGAGTTAGAGCTGGGAAGATCGGCAGAGGAAGCTCAGAGCTCTCCCTCCTGAACATCAGTGTTCTGGACGGCAGCAGGAGGACCAACTGGCACCCAAGCTCATACCTTGCCGAGGTCCTCCAGAAAGGGATTCTCAGGCCCTGGGAGCTCTGCAATCTGGATTCACTAGCTCCTTATGGAGTCTTTGCACAGCTGCGGTTGGGAAGTCACCATTAAAACCCGAAAGATACAGGAGCAACTTTACCTGGCTAGAACTGGTTTAGAAAGGCTTAAGACAGGATGCAACCTGGGTGCCTAATCCTCAAAGGAAACAGTTCCCTCAGGAAGACAAGAAGAGCTGGGAGGAACATTCCAGGAATTCCAGGTGTTTGTTCTCCTGAGCCAGCTCACAATGCCTCCAAACCCTCAGATATTCTCAATGGATTTAAAACTAAAGCAAAGGAAATGATGCAGGCCCAAAGTTATGTGTTGCATTTTTGCAATCCTTCCCTGATGCCTTATTGAATGAACTCTAGTTTGTGTATATAAATCAGTATTATCTCTGGTCTCTGAAAGATAGGATTATATAATCTGGTGATAGGGAGATAAGCTCCAGGATGACATGCTAAGTACAAAGAGGTGACATCAGGCTACCTCTGGAGGGGTGTGTGTGTGTGTGTGTGTGTGTGTGTGTGTGTGTGTGTGTGATGACATGCTAAGTACAAAGAGGTGACATCAGGCTACCTCTGGAGGGGTGTGTGTGTGTGTGTGTGTGTGTGTGTGTGTGTGTGTGTGTGTGTGTGTGTGTGTGTGTGTGTGTATTCCTCAATGTGTTAAGGAGGTCCTGACCAGGATGTGGGCACTAGTGGAAGTGGGGAGAGTCTATAGGAAGGGTGAAGGAGAGTGAAAATTGTCCAAATACTTTATGCACATGTGTCAAGTGGAAGCTTGAAGCTCCTTGAGATTGATTTGAGAAATGGGAAGAGGTGATGGAGCATGATAAAGAGGGTGAGTCTGGCCAAAGTACATTATATGGAAACATGAAATATGGAAATGTCTGAAAGGATCCATCACATCCACCCCAAGGGACCATGCAGAGGCAGGCAGGCACAGGAGAAAGATGATTACAAGGTTTATTAGAGGAGCCATATTTGCCCCAGAGAGGGAGCACATGGCAGCCCCCACTACCTAGGTAGCAGCAGGGTCTGGGGGTTAGGAAGTGAGGTAGATAGGAGTTCAGATGGGTCTGGGTGGAGAGAGGGAGGGGCCAGCTGTATGGCGGGAACTCCAGGGCAGGGAGAAACTCAGGTCTGGGTGGAGCTGAGGACCAAAGGTGGGCATAATGCTTACAATGTCAAAGCTTTACCTCCCCCTTTTACAGCTAATAGATGGTGATTGAAAACTCACAGAAAGAAAGGACAGGATTTAGGATGCTGCAAACCCAAGTGGGAAGAATATTGTCACTAGGTACTCTTTTGTACCATTTTGATATCATTCTGTGAGCTAGGATGATCAGTTCTAAGAAATAAGAGCACCTTCACAAAGCATGAACAAGCAGAGGAGACTTCCCATCCTGGGCTTTCACCCAATGCTCTAGGGCTTCCTGGAGCACTGTGTGTGAGGGGGAGGGGGGGCTTGGAGGGGCGTCCCTTGGCGTTATCATTAGGCCACTTTTGGTACCTATTTTCTTCTAACCGGATGTGCCTTGTGGAGGGTCAAAGGCTTGGACCAAACGTGAGAAGAGCTACTTTTCGTGGTACAGCTCTTGAGTTCCTGGTATTTGGGAAATGGTTATCAAATTGTCACAGCAGGGGGAAGGAAGGGGGGGCGCCCCGCGGGGGTGTGCAAGGGATGGAGGTGGAGCCTAGCAACCACTGTAGTGGGGGGGAGGACCCGCCCCTCCCCCCCTGCTGTTCCATTCAGAAAAAGAACAATGAGTGGTTTCAGAAGGCTGAGAAGGGAGGGAAATGAAAGAGGCCACAACAGAGAGGGGGGAAACACTGACCTCTGCTTCCTTCCAAAAAAAGGGGGAAAAAATATGTAGGTGTAAAGAAGTGGCCTCTTTCTTTCTTTGGCAGTTTTGAGCATCTTCTGTGAACACCCACCCTGGAGAAAAAAATGGGGCCCAAATTCCAAAGGGCTGATTATGGGGTACTTTCTGTTCATTAACTCTCTTTGTTGCCACATTTAATCCTTTCTAAAACAACTCCAGGAAAATAGACCAATGTGGATGTAGAAACTGAGGCTCAAAGGAGCAAAGGAACTGACCAAAGCTGCAGTGACAGAGTCAAAATCTGAACTCAGTTTTAGCAGATTCCAAAGTCTCCTCCACACTGATTTTATGCTAATGCTGAGCTAAGGAAAGACTGGGTCCTCCGGGCTTTGAAATCACTCACAGTTGAACTTGCCTCCTGGGCCCAGCCTTAGACTCTAGATCTGAACATTGCAACCAAAGTCAGCCACAAGCATGGGGATGGTTGCAAGAAGACAAAAAGAATTCACCAAGGAAATCCCATTTAAGACCGACTGAGGATTCCTAGGATTTATCTGCTTGGATAACCACAGCTTTTATTTGCTTCTGTAAGAAATACTGGTTTATCAAGTCCATGTACTTGATAGCAATCTTATGCCCATCCATCACTTGAACTTTCTGTTTGCACATTGTCCAATAGGCAGGCCCACACGATTATCCAGCTCCCAGAATACTGTCAAGATAAAAGCTTATTTGAAAAGGATATGACCTTCTCTGGGGTTTCAAAAAGAAACTTGCAGATGGCTTTAAACTGAAAGGCGCCTTAACTCAAAGAAGATACAGTGTTTCTGGTGAGTCATTCAGTATGTTTGGGGATATAGAGATGACTGAGAAAGAGCTCCAGCCTTTGCATGACTTATAAAGAGTGGAAGAGACCAATAAACATGAGTTTAGTGCTGAGAAGCAAACTCTAAATCCAGGGTCTTAACAAATGCTCCAGAGCACAGAGAGGCAAGCAGGCAAGTCTTTGGGGGGAATGAGGAATTATGAAAAACCTTTAGAGGCTGTGATCTTTTAGATGAGCCTGGCAGAATGTAGATCAGGTACTCCAGGCAGGGAGGGAAGCAGGGTAAAGTTTAGAAGCTTGAAAATGTATTAGGAGTGTGAAGGGATGTTGCTTATAGAGCTGGAGTCGGTCTTAGATCCCTGCCCTGCTTCCCAACCTGCTAGATGATATTGGACGTCTTATTTTGCCTCTATGATTTATAGTTTCTAGTTTAGTTCAGATGTACTACAAAGGCAGAAGGAAATAGAGATACAGAGAGAGAGAGAGAAAGAGAGAGAGAGAGATCTCCATATAAGGTAAGAAGAGATAACAAATTGTAGGTCACAGAGTCCTGACCATATTCATCACATCCTGCAGGCATCTGTCTCAAAGAGACCACGTAATTGGAAGTCATAGAGAAAAGATTCAAAAGTTAGCTGATAGCTATCATTCAGATTGCCTCATGCCTGAGGTTTATAGTCAAGTTCTTAAGAATCCAAAAGTAAAGAGGACTAAATAGCTGAGCGTAGCCAGTCTTGGAGGTTGATTGCTGATGTGTGAGGGGAACCAAGAGATGGCATTCCCACCTTGCTTTTTTGCTGATCCCCCAATAGATGACTTGCAACCTCCTCCTTCTACTGGCCAAACCTGTAGCCTCAGTTTTTCCTTCCTCTCTACCAAGACCCCCTAGTCTGCATATCCTTCCGGATACCAGGTGCTTCCTTCATTGGGATCCTCACCATTTTTAATTGCTAGAGACTACTGACTTTTCAGCACTTCCCATGAGGCAGTATGACTTGTTAAAACAGCCCAAAATCAACAAATAAAGATGGGAATGAAGGGCTGAGAAGGTGGCTCAATGGTAGAGTGCTTGCCTTGCATGCATGGGCCCTGGGTTCAATTCCTCAGCACCACATAAGCAGAAAAGGCCAGAAGTAGTGCTGTGGTTCCAGTGGTAGAGTGCTAGCCTTGAGCTGAAGAGCTGAGGGAAAGCACCCAGGCCCAGTTCAGGCCCCGCAACTGACCAAAAAAAAAAAAAGATGGGAATGAACAATCACATACTTGGGTGTTTGAGCCTTGTGGTTTGAAAATCTTGATTTGTCTAGCTATGTGACCTTGGACAAGCCAGTTAACCTCTCTGATCCTTACATTCCTCTTCTGCAAAATGAAAGGGCACAAAGATTAAGTGAGATCATGTATAAAAAGCATCTAGCATGTATTAAGAACTCCATCATATGGAGTCAAATCTCATACAGCATATAAAAATTGCAAATAGCTGAAATCACCCTTGGCAATCCTTAAATTGCTTGGAAAGAGCTATACACACGTATTGCATCTCCAATCTGCTGTAATACTGTAAGTAATAAATGCATATGAATATAAAATGTATACAGTAGTTAATGTTTAAACACAAATGTAATTCTAAAGTACTGTAATTATATACAAAAGAGTATGTAATTGAATTTGCATAAGTAAAATAAACATATGAAAAAATGCTCTCTAAATAGGAGCTCAGACTTTACAATGTTACTAGTATTCTGGAAGTAGCAGATTAAGAGAAACACATTTTCTACCCAAGGCTCTCTTCTCATTACTATATGTGTACTTCCACATTGACTCCTCACAACCCCACAGTGTAGGAACAATTGCGATCCTCTCCGTAGAGATGAGGAAACTAAGGCGTAGTGGAAATGAGGTTAGCACATAGAGAATCTAGCAGATAGTCAACTCATTGTGGAGATGGAGATTTAGTTATAAAGATGAAAGTAGTAAAATTTATGCTGCATAAATATTTGAAGATGGATGATCTGGAAGACTATATCTGAGTGAGTGAGGACAGAAATCAATGATCCTTCTTTTTTTTTTTTTTTTTTTTTGGGTCCGGTCATGGGGCCTGAACTCTGGGCCTGGGCACTATCCCTCAGCTCTTCAGCTCAAGGCTAGTGCTCTACCACCTGAGCCACAGCATCACTTCGGCTTTTTTTCTTTTTGCTTATGTGGTGCTGAGGAATCGAACCCAGGGCCTCAGGCATGCAAGGCAAGCGCTCTACCACTGAGCCACCTTCCCAGCCCTCAATGATCCTTCTTAAACTTAGGATTTTAGACCTGAAGGGACCCTAAGTACATCTAGCCATGGTAAGGGAAAGAGAGTTCTCTGGAGTGTCAGAAGTTCAGAAAGGACAATTTTTCTTAGTTTTTAAAATTGTCTTTAAGTCATTGCACAAAGGAGTTGCCAATTACCAAGGCTGTTTATGAATACAATATATACGGATCATCTCACCCCTTTCAACAGTACCTCAAGGGGTAGACAGGTGGGTAAGCTTGAGAAATGCTAAGCATCAGTGAGAATCCATCACATGCCAGTCAGAATGGCTATCATCAAGAAAACACACCACATCAAATGCTGGCAAAGTTGTGTTGAAAGGGGACCCTCATACACTGCTGGTGGTGATATAAATTAGTGCATCTACAGTGGAAGTCAGTATGGAAGTCTCTTTTAAAAACATATAGAACTACCATGTGAGTCTAGTAACCACTTTTGGGTTACCAAAAATATAGTCAACATGCATTAAAGATGCATGCACAGTCATGTTTATAGCAGCAATGTTTACATTAGCCAAACTATGGAATCGGGTAGGTGTCCATCAACTGATAAATAAGTATAGAAAAAAAGATACATCTACCAATAGAATATTATTCATCCATAGCAAGGAATTAAGTTATGTCATTTGCAGGGGGGAAAAAAACAGATGGCATTTTAGAGATAATTATGCTAAGTGAAATAAACTAGACTGAAAAAGATCACTCTACTTAAGATGGCCAGTCCTTAAAAATACATGACAGGAATATAAAACAGGATCTGTTTGGGGGTGGTTAACAGCCAGACAGGAGAGGGCGAAGGAAGAGGTTATGGAAAGATGAACATGGTCAAAATGTTTTACACCTATTTATGAAAATAAAACAATGAAACCTATTGAATTGGTGTTAAGAATGGGAAAGGAGGGATGAGGGAGAAAGGTAGAGAAACACCTTTGTATAGCTAATATATACAGATAAAACATGGAAAAAATAATAAAATGTTGTGACTGCAGAATATAAATCTCTATATTTCTGAAATATAAAAAACGTACAATGGAATCCTATGCCTCAGTCAGAAAGAATGGCATTACCCCATTTGTTAGGAAATGGAAAGACTTGGAAAAAATTATATTAAGTGAAGTAAGCCAGGCCCAAAGAAACATAGGTCCCATGGTTTCCCTTATTTGAAATAACTAGTTTATGTCTAAGACAAGCAGAAAAAGAAAATAAAACTATGTATATATGACCATATAACATGATGTTAAAGTGAAAGAACCCCAACATAGGAACACAACTATTTTTTCTTTCTTGTTATTGTTTTTAATGTATTTAAAATGTACTATGTGATTTTTTTTTTGCTTCTTTTGTGTGTGCTTCCCCTGCAGTATAACCCCTGTTTTCATTGTATTTGATGTCGATGCCCTGCATCTTGTAGATACATTTTTCTAATTTGGAGAGGGAAAGGAAAATAACAAAATGCTGAAATAAGGATATAGGCTGACCCATTGTAACAATGAGATGTACAAGACACTATGTTGAAAACAAACTTTACAATTTGGGGGGGGGAGGGAGGAGTTGGGGAGGTGGGGAGGGAAGGGATGGTAGTGGATAAAGAAAGGAGGAGGTAACAACACTCATTACCTTACTCATGTAACTGTAACCCCTCTGTACACTATTTTTACAATTGAAAAAAACATAAAAAATTCGTAAAGATGAAAACAAACACAGCTGTGTTGATTACAGGGTCTAAAGGGGGTGAATTGTTTAGTGGTTCTGTTGAAAAGCACAGTGGAAAACAAACCATGGCCATGTTGTGACATGCCTGCAATGTGACATGGGCCTCAGAGAGCCACTGGTGACTCTTGGGTTGAGAGGGAGAGGGGGAGGAGGGAGGGGGGAGGGAGGGAGGGAAGGAAGGAGAGAGGGAGGGAAGGAAGGGGAGAGAGAGAGAGGGAGGGAGGGAGAAAGGAAGGGAAGGAGAGAGAGAGAGAGAGGGAGGGAGGGAGAAAGGGAGGGAAGGAGAGAGAGAGAGGGAGGGAGGGAGAAAGGGAGGGAAGGAGAGAGAGAGAGAGAGGGAGGGAGGGAGAAAGGGAGGGAAGGAGAGAGAGAGAGGGAGGGAGGGAGAAAGGGAGGGAAGGGGAGAGAGAGAGAGAGGGAGGGAGGGAGAAAGGGAGGGAAGGAGAGAGAGAGGGAGAGGGAGGAAGGGAGAAAGGGAGGGAAGGAGAGAGAGAGAGAGAGGGAGGGAGGGAGAAAGGGAGGGAAGGAGAGAGAGAGAGGGAGGGAGGGAGAAAGGGAGGGAAGGAGAGAGAGAGAGGGAGGGAGGGAGAAAGGGAGGGAAGGAGAGAGAGAGAGAGGGAGGGAGGGAGAAAGGGAGGGAAGGAGAGAGAGAGGAGAGGGAGGGAGGGAGAAAGGGAGGGAAGGAGAGAGAGAGAGAGAGGGAGGGAGGGAGAAAGGGAGGGAAGGAGAGAGAGAGGGAGGGAGGGAGAAAGGGAGGGAAGGAAGGAGAGAGAGAGGGAGGGAGGGAGGGAGAAAGGGAGGGAAGGGGAGAGAGAGAGAGGGAGGGAGGGGAGAAAGGGAGGGAAGGAGAGAGAGAGAGGGAGGGAGGGAGAAAGGGAGGGAAGGAGAGAGAGAGGGAGGGAGGGAGGGAGAAAGGGAGGGAAGGAGAGAGAGAGGAGAGGGAGGGAGGGAGAAAGGGAGGGAAGGAGAGAGAGAGAGGGAGGGAGGGAGGGAGAAAGGGAGGGAAGGAGGAGAGAGAGAGGGAGGGAGGGAGAAAGGGAGGGAAGGGAGAGGAGAGAGAGGGAGGGAGGGAGAAAGGGAGGGAAGGGAGAGAGAGGGAGAGGGAGGGAGGGAGAAAGGGAGGGGAAGGAGAGAGAGAGAGAGGGGAGGGGA
The DNA here is from genome assembly GCF_019054845.1 of Dipodomys spectabilis. Taxonomy (NCBI): domain Eukaryota; kingdom Metazoa; phylum Chordata; class Mammalia; order Rodentia; family Heteromyidae; genus Dipodomys; species Dipodomys spectabilis. Next base: position 461 of record NW_024870941.1, on the reverse strand, counting down.
GGGAGAAAGGGAGGGAAGGAGAGAGAGAGAGGGAGGGAGGGAGAAAGGGAGGGAAGGAGAGAGAGAGAGGGAGGGAGGGAGAGATGGGAGGGAAGGAGAGAGGAGAGGGAGGAGGGAGGAGAAAGGGAGGGAAGGAGAGAGAGAGAGGGAGGGAGGGGAGGGTGTGAAAGGGAGGGAAGGAGAGGAGAGAGAGGGAGGGAGGGAGTAAGGGAGGGAAGGAGAGAGTGAGAGAGGGAGGGAGGGGAGAAAGGGAGGGAAGGGGAAGAGAGGAGAGGGTGGGAGGGGGAGGGAGAAGGAGGAAGGAGAGAGATGAGAGAGAGGGAGGGAGTGGGAGAAAGGGAGGGAATGGGAGAGAGGAGGGGAGGGAGGGAGGAAAGGGAGGAAGGACGAGAGAGAGAGAGAGGGAGGGAGGGAGGACAAGGGACGGGAAGAGAGTGAGAGTGGGAGGGAGGGAGAAGGAT